>NW_017731378.1:507178-597652 GCF_001890085.2 Hipposideros armiger
GCTCATCTGCAGATAGAGGCGGTGGGGGCCGTTCCAGTTGCCGTAGACTATGTCCACTTTACCGTCACGGTTGAAGTCGGCCAGGGCGACACCTCGCCCATGCTGGTGGGGGTCGTCCACACCTGGGAGGAAAGGCAGGAGCCCTCAGGGCAGCGCCCCCGGCAGGCTCCATAAACAATCAACCTGAGAGCAACAGGGGAATGTGACCCTTGGGCTGTCCCTGCCCTCTTGGGAGCAGATGGGGAGACATAGCTGCCATCTCAAAATTTCTCCCTGGGGGTGGAAGGTGAGACAGCTATCGGTTGCAAAGGGAACCAGAGACTTGTCTTCAAACTGCATTTACCCAGCAAGCACATTATTTTTACTCAGTTTTGGGGTAGCATTGGGCGTGTTGGAGGGGAAACTGGTGGAAATTCTGGAGGACTGAAGCCCTCCCCAGCCACCTCAACACTGTCACTGGGACACATTAAGTTGATCATCACTCATTTGCTTAAATCTCTCAGTGGCTTCCCAATACTCTTGGGTCAAGTTTAAATTCCTGCCTGGGGAGCACGAGGCCCCTTCCCACCTTATCTGGTCTTTACCTGGTATCACTCTCCCTCTTACTCATTAAGCACTGGCCACTTCCTGTTCCTTTCATTCCTCAAAGGACCCAAGCTCTTTCCGGCTCCTGTGCCTTTGCTCAAGCTGGTCTCTCCTCCTGGAATGTCTTTCCCCTGCTCTGGGTTCCCTGGCTCCTTGTTTTTCTTCTGCTCTCACTAACAATGTCACCTCCTCAGGAAAGACTTCCCTGACCACTCCCATGAAAACATCCCCTCCCACCCACCCTGTTGTTCACCCTGATAGCACCTCCATTCTCCTTCTCTAGTGTGCAGCTCACACTCACAGTTATATTCCTTTGGGGTTTAACTTGCTTAGGGTCCGGTTTTCCTACTAGGCCTTAGATTCCATAAGGTCAGCGACTATCTTCTTATTCACCTGTCTGTGTTCACAGAGCATCTATCTCAGTGCCTGCGGTGACCTAGTAGTTTTCAGTAAATACTTACTGAATAAATAAACAGACATAAATAATTTACCAGGAGGCAAATGGGGATGTTGGTGACAGCAGAGGAAGTACCATACCATGACAGAGAAACCCACAGTGTGCCTTGTGAGATCTGAGAAGGGAAGTTTGTGTATCCAGTGTCACCTGTTCATGCTGTCCCTGCATCTGCTGGTGGCCAGCGGGACTGAGCTGATCCTGGGGGAGGATGGAGGGTGGCTTTACCCAGAGGGATGGGCTGACTTTCTGTCTGGCCAAGGCAGACACGTTCCTCTGGGCCAAGCATGGCGCTGAGAGACAGTGGATACCCATGTTGGCTCTTTCGGAGGACAAACTGCTGTTGGTCACTGGGCTCTCAGAGATGGTAGGCGACAGGACAATATAATAGGGGTTGGGGATCACAGAGCCCAGGGCACAGGGAGCTCTTGCCAGCTACAAACACAGAGATCCTGAGAATAGGATCCAGAAGGAGGTATGGGCGCCCCAAGAACCTTGGAGGCTGAGCATTCTCTTGGGCGAGGAAAGGGTCTGAAGGATGGGGGTGGGAGGCGGGGGAGAGAAGGCAGTAAGACCCAGGCTTGCGAAAGGGGGTTTGCAAAGGAATGGGGGCAGCCTCCAGCCTTTAGGAATAATACCCATTAATTCCCTGCAAAACTCCCCAGCCCTCATGTTGGTGGCCTTTTGTGTTGGCCCATTTCTCTCCTACCTACGAGGCACCTTGACAAGAAGCTGGTTCCCTTTCACGGGAATAATCGGTGCCAGGCTGCATTTCACAGCAGCATCTGTTTGGGTGATGAATGCCCTCTTGACATGTCTTGTTAAACCCCTGCAATCATTCTGACTTTCAATTACGGGCCTCACACCTTTCCTCACTCCTCCCGCCTGATACCTTCTCCCACTCCAACTTGTTCGCTCACCTCTGCTTCCATCTCTTTAACACCTTATCAAATCCTTTCGGTTTTCTCCACCACCACCACCACCACCACCACCACCTTGCCTTCATTTTATGATTTTCCAGCAATGAGAAAACGTGCTGCCAGAGTATACAGCGCTCGCAGGGGTGAGTGGTTGGCGGGGGGAGGACAGGCCAGGCAGGGGAGCTGCCTCCAACTTTAGCCTTGCCAGCGAAGGAGAGGGCGAGGGAGAGGCAGGATGGGGAGTTGACTGGCTACATGTGTGTGGGTGGTGGTGCCGTTGTTCAAAATGTGAGCTCCAAGCAGAGAGCTGGGGGAGGAGGTACGCGTCTGTCACAGAGAATGGATTGACACAGGCTCAGGGATTTGATGTTCCTGTCAGCACTGGCTGGAGCTTGTAGGACCTTTGATCTATGTGTTTAGGTTCCCTCTCACCTCTTCTAGAGGTCAGGGCTCGTCCCTAGGCTGCCAAGAAGGAGGTGAAATCAAACCTTCCATTCATTGGCAAGGCAGGGAGGGCCTGGGCGGGGAGAGGTAGTTGAAGGGCAGACCGATTACAGCCACAAACTTTTATTGTGTCCATTCTGTCATTCAGCAAAATTTAGTGGGTGATCACTGCATGCCAAGCGTTGTGTCAAGAATGAGCCGTACAGAGCCCAGTCCTTGTAGACACAGACAGATTATTATAGCAATGCGGAAGCCTGAGTGAGAGATATATGTAAGGGCAGTGGGAACACAGATGAGTGAGTGTCAATCTCCGCCAGGCGGCACGGAGGGAGGCAGGAAAGGCTTCACAGATAACAGTGAGCTGCGTGTTGAAGGATAAATAGAAGTTCCGCAGATAGAGAAGAGGGAAAGGGCCCTTCAAGTAGAGAAGCTGGCAGGTATAAAGGCCCTGAGGCAGATGACGGAGGAGCACAAAGGGAGGCAGGGGAGCAGAGCTGAAAACCTGGAGCACTATTTTGTGTGGATTTTATCCCGTTTCTTATTATAGCTATTTGTTTCTTCATCAATTTCCCCTTTTAGACCGTCAGTACCTTGTGTGTGTGTGTGTGTGTGTGTGTGTGTGTGTGTGTGTGTGTAGGGTAGGGTGGCTTTATTCAGGTCAGCACCCCCAGCAAGGCACTTAGCAGGGGCTCAATAAATGGTTATTAGATAGAATTGAATGTTTAAGATAAATGTGGGGAAGGGAAACGGAGAGAAGCAGCATGGAGGGGAAACTGATGCCAAGAGGCTCAAGCAGGACTCAGAGCAACATGGGCCAATCCCAGCTGCTGGAAAACTGGATAATGGTGGGGAGTTCCAGGCCCCTTCTCCCCAGCAGAAACATCTCCTGTGGCCTGAGCCATAGCGGGTGTAGAAATGGAGGTGACAAGCAATGTTTGCCTGTGTGGTGCAGAGGATGACTTGTTCCACTCTCCCTGAGGTCTGTGGGGTCATGCTTGAGGGGTCAGGGCAGCCCAGAGTCTCCTGTGGGGCTGGGAGGGGGGCCTGGGGGACACAGGGCAGCGGCCACACTCACCAGCACTGGCCGCAGCGTCCACGAAGGTGCCGTCGCCCCGGTTGTGGAAGAGGAAGTTGGGCCCATTCTCATTGTCACAGAAGATATCCGAGGCGCTGCTGCTGAGGATGGGGCCCACGCTGACACCCCGGCCCCCTAGGAGAGGACATTGACCCACAGTAAATGGCAGAAGCAAAGCCCCAGGTCTGTGTGGAGGTCAGGGCTGCCTCTGAGGCCTGCGACCCGCCACTATGACAGTGGGTCCTCAGAAGAGCCTGGGGTGGGGGAGAGGGTGGGTGGGAACTCTGACTTTCCAGAGGCTTCCCTGAGCCCAGGTCTGGGCTTGCAGTCCCATAAACCTACGTGGTGGGGGATGGGGGGGGCGACCTCACTGAGGAAGAGGCCAGTGAGGAGCAAAACCAAGTCACTTTGTACCAAAGGAATGAATCCATGAGCCAAGGAACACAGCGGTGGCTGAATGACAGTAATCCCTGAACCCAGCTCTACCCACAGCCTCTTTCTTTTCTTTTCTTTTTTTTTCATTGTCATTTGTATCTATTGCTCCTTTTTCCCTCCCCCCCCACAACCTTTTGATCAAGTCACAGATTTTCCTGACAGCCCCACCCACACCCTGAGTTACACATATGCTGGTCAGGACACGCGGTGAGTTCCTGTTCTAAGAACCCATAGAAATAGTTTCCCGCTATATGTACGAGGATGCTCACACGGCTTTAGGTGTGATGTGGTGAACAACTGGGAGCGACCGGCAAGGCCACCAGCAAGTGGCCGAATGGATTATGGGGCTTCCTTATGATGAGCCATTCCGTAGCTACTAAAAAGCCTGCACAGATCCATAGGTATTGACCTGGAGGAGTGCCTACCACGGAGTTTTAAGTAGAAAAGCAATTTGTCAACTAATGGTATTGTGTTATTACTGTCTTTAAAAAAAACAGGAAAACACAGGAGATTCCTGAACATGTTTGTGCAAGCTCATTCTTGAGTTTGGGGCAAGTGGGAAAGGCCCACCCTGAGTGGTTAACCCTGGTTGCCAGATGGGGTAAGATCTGTAGGGTGAAGAAGAGATGGTAATTGGTAATTTTTGGTGGATGCCTTCATATTGTTTAGCTTGTTGCAACAAGAATCGTGTCTGTAATTGAAAAGGAAACAATCCAATCAAGTATATATATATTTCTTTTTTAAAGAAAGAAATCTGCTCTACTTTAGAGTTTGAAGTCTCCAGGATCAAATGTGGGCTACCCAGGTCAACAAATCCAATCTTAAGATGTCTTGAACAAACCATGCCAACCAGTGGGTTTCAAATAAAGCCCTGACAACCCCATTCCCCAAACATCGGAAAAACCATGCAGAAAACAGCCTGACCAGGACCAGGACATGGATTCTAGCCCCAAGTTGGCTTTTTATAAGACCCTGTGACTTGGGCGATTTACATGACCCTTTTAGCCTCAGTTTTCTCATCTGTAAAATGGGGATAGTGTGACCTGTCTTTTCTATTTCAGGGCTTTTGAGAGGATCAAGTGAGGTGAGCTATGTGAATCCTACCACCTTGCTTCTCAGGTCCACAGGCCTGCTGCAGGGCATCACCCGGGACCTTGTTAGAATGCACAATCTCAGCCCCCTACCCAGTCAGAACCTGCATTCTAACAGGACCCCTGGGGGTTTTATGCACAGTAAAGTCTGAAAAGTGCTGCTCTGAAGGGCTATTCAGTATAGTAAGAATAATTAGAGCACTTAGAAAGAACGTGATTAAAAAAAAATAATAAATGAGAACTCAGGCAGACCCAAGTGATGCTGGACTAGGTCTCCCAGCCTGCCTGCCTCTGGGTGGGTTAGAGGTTTCCATAAACTGTGCTAATTTGGGATGGAGGTTCTCTTGGTCTCCAGGCTCTTCCTGTCCTCTGAGAGATGCTCCTGGCGGAAATCACTGGGTCTTTCTTACCTGTGCAAATGGCACGTGCCCACCAGGGCCAGTGTTTGGGGACAGGGGACCGAATGGGGCACATGGCATTGCTGCTTTCATGGTGGGGCTCCTCGTGAACACATGCTGAGCTCTGTGCCTCTCCCCATTCCTCCCAGGCAATCTAGAACGCTCTCAAGGAGAGCCCAAGCCTCATGAAAGTGGAGCCAAGTCCACAATGCTCCTGGGGCGTGTCATTCAAGATGTGGCGTGTGCTTTTCATTAGGAGAGCCACAGCGTGGGGTGGGACGCTTTCAGACGCTTTTCCTAAAGCCAGTGGGGAGGGGTGCTGGGCTACCACCCGGGCACCACTTCTGCCCATTCCAAGAGGAGCTGCTGAGTGGCTGCTGGCAGCTCTTCCTGCTCTGGTCCTGTCAGACTCCAGCCCAGGAGCAGGCTTTGGTGAGAAACCGCTGGCTCCCCCTGGGCCCCTGGAAATTTCAGGTGGGGCTCTGGAACACGCTGCCTCGCAACTCCATTCCTTCCCCGCTTCGGCACCCTCCAGTTTCCTCTTTGCCTCTGGCTCCCAAGCCGTGACACATTCCCTTCATTTTCTACAAAGCAGGTTATTTCCCTTTTGGACAAATTTCTAAATCTTTCTAATTAACTAATTGGGTTGGGTTGAAGCCTTGCACCATTTGTAACCTGTAATTACTAGAAAATTGCCATGGTAACCACACTACTAATTAGTGACAATTTATTGCCATGGCAACCAGACCATAACAGAGATGCAACCTACAACTCCTTCTTGGCAAGTTCGCTGCACAGTTGGGGAGCAGGTGAGTTGACAGTTGGGGAGCCGGTCTTCTTGGGTACGAGCCCCAGCAGCCTCAGGATGGGGGGCCAAACCAGGATCGGAGGCAGGGGCAGCCAGGAGTCTGCACCCCTCACTCCCTCACTGACACTGCAGAAGGAACTATTCCCAGCTCAATCATGTAAGTCCTCTTTAAACCAATAAAATCCATCCATCCTAAGTATAGCCTGACACTCCCTCTCCCTGCCCATCCAAGACAGAGGCCCCTTACTCAGCAAGTGTCTCCTCTTCAGCCAGACCTTTCCCCCTCATCCCGCAGCCTTTCCCACTCCTCTTTGTCACACCCGCCCTGTCCTCCCTCTCCTAAGGTTCAGCACACACCTTATGGGGCTATCCAGGGGGCAGTTAGGCACATCTTTATTTAGCCTTGGACAGTGATGTCCCAATAGGGAGTTAAACTCCACTTTACATCAATTAGTCCTTTTATACTTCAGGTCAGCACATCCTCTTGGGGACAAGCAGTTCCCCAGTTGGGGCTGAGGAGGCAGCACTGATGGTGGGAAAGACTGGGGGTCAGAAAGTTCAAGCTGCGTGACCTTGGGCACATAAGTCAGTGGACCTTTCTGGGTGTCTGTTTTCCCACAAGAGAAGGACTGATAATAATAATAGCTCCTTCTCAGGGCTGTCATAAATATTAATTAAGTAAGCTGGTTTTTGGAAGGTACCTTGGAAAATGTCAGGTGCCACATAGTCATTAGCTGGGACTATTTCCCGCCTGCTGGGTGAATAATATCCCTTTATTTTTCCAGCACTTTCAAGCTTCAAAGGCCTTCTTGTTCTGTTGTTGGGTGTGAATGCTGCTTTCTGCCCACCGCTTTCTGAGGGCTTCTCGGCCCATTGGGCTGGGTGGCGGAGGTGGAGTTACAGGGAAAAATGGCTCCTCATGGCTCCCTCTCCATTCTGCCACATTCCGGCACCCGCTCTGATGATCTGCTCATTGGGCTTGAGCCCCATGGGGCATCCTCGCTTACCCTCAAGAACTGCACCCCCAAACCTCTGAATCCCTGCACTTGGGCAATGCAGACTCAAGTTCAATTTGGGTGCAGGTGATCCATCACCTGGGCCAGTGCATGGGGGTGCGGGGTGGTGGGTGGTGGGGTGAGGAAGGGAGAGAGAGGTTGTGGGGAAGGGGTGAGCACGCTGTGGAACCACTGCAAACTGTGGGCCCGAGGACCCAGGGGCGAAGAGGCCCGGGGGGTTCTCTGTGCTAAGGAAAAGCCTCCAGGTTCTTGCTGGGCCTTTGCACCTTCTCTGGCTGCAGGAACTTGGGAAGCGCGCTCCCCAGGCCTTGGCCTCCCTGTGAAATGGGTGAGGGAGTGAGAAGTCTCCAAGGCCCCTTCCAGCTCTGTGCTTCAGTGCATCCTCCAGGCTGGACCAGGATAAACATGGATGGGAGTGGGTGCCTGGGCTCACCTAGACTCAGCGCCATGGAGGCTCTGAGGTGAGGCCCGTCGGCCAAGGAACTTGGACCTGTGAGAGTAGCCTGCTGAGATCTTGATAGAAATACGATGCTGGTGGACACCAAGGCCGCAGGCTGCCGAGAACATCCAAGATATTGTGAGAGAGTAGCAAAGATGTTAGAACATGTAGGGGTGGAGGTATAGACACACACTCTCTCTCTCTCTCTGTTAGAGAAAGGGATGTGAGGATAAGGGCAGAGTGGTAACAGGGTGTCTCGTCCTAAATTCCCTGAGAGTTCCGACGCAGACTAATCGTGTGTTGGTACTAGTGTTGCCCCCAGCCCAGCCCTCTGTGAGTGTCAGATGCTGGACTATACGGGTTTAGAGGGCATTAGGCAAGGGCATCCCCACTGTTCCCCCAATCCTCCCTGCTCATCCCTGCAGGACGCTGAGGGGCAGGTGGGCAGGACAGGCTCCGACATGTGTCTGCTGGGGGCGAAATTTCCAAACCGCCGGCACCGGATGGGTGCGGGAGGAAGTTGCTCCTCGCTGTGCAGTGAGGGGATGGAAGAAGCTGTTTCAGGAGAGAGGGCAGGTAAAGGGGTTGCAGGAAGGGCTCCTCTGGCGACCTGTGGTTAGTCCTGTGTACCAGGTATTGCATATGTTTCATCTCACCTCACCATCTTCTAGGCGAGGAAACTGAGGCTCAGGGAAGCACTATTGCAGCCAGTAGGCAACAGATTATAGTTCACACCCAAGTCTGAGTGCACCCAGAGCCCAGGCTACCCCACAGTGAGCTCGCCAACATTTCTCCTAAAGTTCCCTCTTGGCAGAGGAGCTATGTGTACTCCTGGCGAGGCCCAGAGTGGCCAGCCACAGGCTTGACATTACTGTAAAATCTCTTATTTTAGCTGAAGAAAATGTGTACCAAGACTGCATTTGTACTGTATACTGTATCTGTTTGTTTTGAAAGAAAAATGATGTCCCTTCTTGTCAATCACCTAATGCATCCGATACCCTCTGTATCTTGGGGATTTGGGCACCCTGGCAGGGGTCCTGAGCCCTGGCTGAGGAGCCTGTCACTCCAGCTTTGCATGTCCCTGGCTGTCAGATCTGGCTGCACTCCTGCTGCAAGGCCAGCACCCGCCTGGGGAGCTGGGAGGCTCCGTGGCCCCCACTCTGCCGCCCCTGGTCACCTCTCCGGAGCTGGCTGGTGGGGATCTGCCAGAAGGCCTCAGCTGGGCTTTAGGCATCTCCGTCTCCTCCAATAATGACTTCCTATAAATCAGATCTGCCCTCCGCTTTGTTCTGCACTGCTCCCAGCCAACAGCGAAACTCCCCACCCAACATCATAAATCCACCTTCATTTTCTTTCCAAATTTCTTTTAAGGCTTCTTTAATCACTACCTTGCAGCCCACACAGATGCTCCCTAAAAGGGTGAGGCCAAAATGCAGAGTTCCTGGGGGAGGGGTGGAGGCTGGGGGAAGGCAGGATCAGAGAGAAGGGAAGAGAGAGGGATCCCAGTGGAGGCAGAGATGAACAGGCCCATGTTAGTGCCCAGGGCCGGAGGACAGGCTGGGCGACACATGGAGAATGCCTCCACGGCAGGAGCTGAGCCTGCTTGCTTTGTGCCTCCCTCTGTCCCCAGCATGGCACTCCCTACACCCAGGAGATGCCCAGCAGAGAGTCCTGGCATTACTGTCAAGGGAGGGGGTGTTGTTATTTGCTATACTCGGTGGACACAGCCCGTATGCCAGGCCCTATGCCAAGCCCTATGCCAAGCATGTCCCGTGTTTACCTCCTTTCATTCTTATAACATCCCCATTTTGCAGGTGAGAAAACTGAGGCCCAGAGAGGTTGGTAAATTGTCTACCGGGACGTGATGGAAGCAGGACCTGCACCTGGCATTCTGGCTGCAGACACTTGTCCTCTTAGTCGCTCTGTTAGATGGCTAGTTCAAGGTGCTCAGAGGGGCTGAGGGATGTGCCCAAGGTCACTTGGGCCCCAGAGGCAGTGCAGGCCTCTTGGTCCCCACCTTCCCCTTCCTTGGGTCCCATGCCAGGCCCTCTGCCATGGGGAGAGCTAGTTCTCAGGATTCCCCTGCAGGGCAGTTCCCTGCACCATCCAAGCTCCAAGAGGCTGAGGGCTTGGGATTGTCATGGAACCAGAATTCATGGGGAGTGGTCTTCCCTCCGCTTAACTCAGCACCAGTGGCTCTCTCTAAGCCTGTCTCCAGGGGCCCTCTAGTCCCCCGAGAGAGGGCACACTGGCCGCTAGATGGCACTGTGACCCAGCAGAGCGGCGGCTGCCAGCAGACTCGGGTCTGGAGAGGAGGCTTCCCCTCCCCCTCCAGGATAGCCGGTGTGGACAGCGCCACCGTCAGGGCCTGCCAAAGGGGCTGACGGGCCCTCCCGCTGCTGCCCTGAGCACCCCAGGCCAGGCAGGTGCTTCAGCCACAAAAGCTGGGGGCCGCAATGAAAGTCTGAGTGCCAGTCCCTGGGGCTGTGTTCCTGGTGGGTGCGGGGCTTTCTTCTCTCACCAGCCTTTCCTGTCTTGCAGTCCGGAGCAGGATTCTCAAGCTGGAGGTCATCAGAAAGGTCAGCTGGCTGTGGCAGTTTAGGCATCAGGGGACAGGACTCTACACCCTCCTGTGTGACCTTGGGCAAGTCCCTTCTGTCTCTGGGCCTCTGTTTGTTCTTTTGTAGAATGGGAGATTCTCCGAGGTCTGTCCAGCAGATGGGTGTTGTGTGGCTTGGTTCTGGGGGCCTTCGGCTCCCTGACCACACATCTGGCCATGGTTTACTTCCCTCCCAGCTGCTCAGAGCCCTGCTCCTCAATGCCTGCCTCCTTCCCTCCGTCCCCCTTCCCAGGCCCCATGGCACAGGCCATGTGCCAGAGCCTCAGCAATCAGGCCAGCTCCAGTGGGGATCCTAACATTTGGGGTTCATTCCTAGGGCTCAGAGGGGGTGCTCTGCACTAGTTTTCCAGCCAGATGTCCATATGTCATTAATGGAGTGACAGTGGGGGCTGCAGGGTAGAGTTGGGGGGCTTGGCAGGCAGGGAAAGGGTGGGCCAGGGAAGGCAGGCAGACATGATAGTAACTTGGTGGGCCAAATAGGTTCTTGTCAGCCAAATGGCCTTTGGAAGTCTGCAAAGCTGCTTTAACATGTCCTCTGGGCACACCAGCTGCCCCAGCGTGCCTGTGTGCTCCGCAGAAGCTGCTGTCCCTTCCTTGAGCTGCCCCGTCCTTCCAGCGCAGCCGGCACACTTGGCTGGTGCTCCCATCTGCATCCGTGATCCTCAGCTGTCTCCCCTTGGTCCCTTTCTTCCCCCTCCTTGGTTCCTGCCAGCCCCTCTGCCAGCCCAGCCAGCGTGAACAATGTCCCCTTCATGCTCAAACTCAGCGACAACCTTCTGAATTCTTTTATTTGGTGTATAACCCTCTCTCTCAGACCTTGCCTCCCTTCCATCTCATCATTTTCAAGTGCTACATCTCCCCAGCCCACCCCCATTTCTTCTGCAGATCAACGCACTTAATTGCCAAGCTAGCCCAGTGCACAGAACTGGGACCTATTCAGAAAAACTGACTGTACAAATCTAGGCTGAAGCTCCTGCATGTTTATTCCTTTTCCCAGGAAAACAGTTTATTACTGACACTCAGCCTTTCTGCTGTACACTCTCACATGTGGAGCTCTGGAGCGCTTTGATGGGCTGGAGCTGTGCAAACCATTTTATTGTCTAGTCATATGTTCCCACAAACTTTGTCAGACAGGCCAACATCAATCTCTTCCTTTCACTGAGGTGGAAAGTTGGCTAGAGAAAGGCATCATAAACTCAGGGGAGGCTGTGACAACCCTTTTTGGGTAGGACTTTGAGATTATGCCACCACCCAGGTGTCTGGAGGAAGGGGGATGGTCCTAATGGCCCCTCAGGTATTCTCCCAGCCCCAGGACTTGGATTCAGGCAGTCTCCCATTTTGGAAGTCTATAGTGCAAACTGGGATGGCTATATCAGGAAGGTCAACCAACGAGAGAATTTCTACGTCCAAAGGGTGGATTTGGTGTAAGTGAGGCTGAATTTCATGTGAGAAGTTGTTGTGCACGGCTCTGGCTTCCTGATTTTTGGCACTCAGAACAGGAACTGGATTGCTCTGCCATCAGCAGTCTATTGGCAGATTATCAGAGTTTAGTCAGCAGCCGTGCTGGAATTAGAAAAACAGCCTTCCCTAGAAAGATCTCCCTGTCAGAGACTCTGACAATAGGTCCTCCATCCAGAAAGATGCAGCGTGGGGGGTGGGGGGAGGAAGCCTGCCTTCAAAAAAAAAGTGCTGGAGTGGTTTTGGAATAAGAACACAATTCTTTGAGCTCAGTTATCCGAGACGGGACCCAGCTGAAGCTTAGGGATTTAGCTCGCACTCAATTTCTGGCTGCTTATGTGTAAGTTAAATAATTTCATCTGCTGTTTGGCACTAAAGGATGCTTTAAATCTCGGCCTTTGTGACTTGTCAGTGTTCTCCTACAGGACCGGTTCACCCATCATTTGGGTCACAGCAGGGAGGGGGGCAAGGGGTTCCAGGGACAGGATGATATTATGGTATCCGTACCCTGTGTCCGATGTCCCCAGCGGGGCCCCCCAAAACCGACGCCTGTCAGTTATCTCATCAACCCTGGCGG
This sequence comes from Hipposideros armiger, assembly GCF_001890085.2. Lineage (NCBI taxonomy): Eukaryota > Metazoa > Chordata > Mammalia > Chiroptera > Hipposideridae > Hipposideros > Hipposideros armiger. Next base: position 519,499 of record NW_017731378.1, read on the forward strand.
AGGTAGTGTTGGAGGAGACGTCTGTTGTCAGTGGGATGGAATAAAGCCTTCATCCTCCCTCCTCAGGGATACAAACGCGTCCTCTCCTGTGGTCTTTGATGAACTAGACTCAGTCTTGCAGGGCCTGGCCCCTGGCCCCAGCCCTAGCCCCTCCAGCCCGTCCAGCTCACAGCCTTCCATGTCACTCTGCATACCTGTATACTTGCTGACCCCAGCTTCGGCAGCCACATCTCTGAGCGCCAGAATGCCCTGGGAGAGGTCACTGGCCTCAGGGTCCATTTCAATGAGGGCATCAGGGCCCACGTTACCGTAGGCATAATTGGCGATGTAGATAGAGTAGCGTCCAGAGCCCTGAGGAGGAAGGGAAGGAGGGTGGGTGAGCAGGCCCATCTGGGCTCGTCGAGGTCTTTTCCCCAGAAAGCGGCTCTGCCCCTCCTCTCGAAGGACCATGGCTCAGTCATGGGTTCTCCCCCCCAGGTCTGGTGTGCATGGTCTTGAGGGCTCTGCATGGCACAACTCCAGAAGTGCTTTTCACAGCGGCTACAAAGTGCACGGCACCCCCTGGAGTCCCACAACAAAGCCACCCTCCTTCTCTTTCTATCCTGTTCCAGAAGAACACATCCCTCTCTCTCCCCCACAACCACCTCTTTATAGACAATTTTCTAATGTGCCTCCCTCCAGCTGAGCTCTCTCCAGCTGCCAGCTAGGGTAGCTGCTCAATAAATATTTGCTGATTGATTGATCTACCGGTTCCCATTATTCTCAGTCTCTCTCTCTCTCTCCCATTCAAGCTCACTCCAGCCAAGATGACAAGCAAATTCCTGAGCCATCTCCCTCCCTCCTCCCCACCCTGTACTTCTTCATTCCTCTATTTTGGTAGCAGGAGAGGCTCAGATATGCAGGGGTCCTCCTTCCCTCTTCTATTCCTTTGTTTTCTCCACATTATCAGAAAGAAATACTACACTGCTTCTGCCTTTATAACACTGTCTCAAACATTTTTTTTTCTTTGCATCCAGGAGAAACGGTGGGCACCAGCTCCTTGGTGTTGTAGTTCTTGTCTTCTGTAGTCGGAAACACTGCTGATGAAAGATTCTTTTCTGCCTGTCATTATAATGGTGTTATATCTTCAATGGATGCCTCCCTTCCCCCAAGAGAGCCACACAATTTCTGAATCAGTTTTCTAGCTTTCTACCTCTCACCCTTTTCATCATTTCCCTCCAATTAATCAGATAGTAGATATTTCTTGAGCTCTAACTATGTACAAGGTGCTCTGCTATAAATGTACTTAAGACAAAGTCTTCATTCTTAGGTTGCTTATAGTTGAGTTTAAAGGCAAGCCACAAACACAAAACAATGCCAAGAGAAACAGCTGAGTTCAAGACAATAAGAGAATGCTCTGTCACCCCTCTTTTCCACCCTCTTGCTTGCTTCTGTTTCTTACCCAATGGCCCCTGGTTCTAACTTACTGGTCTTTAGTCCCTCTTTGGGACCATTTTCTTCGGGGAAGCTGACTAAGAGCCATTTGGGTCTGTCTGGTGGGTGAGGTCAGTGAAGGACCTCAGGGTATCCTGGCGGACGCAGGCATGTCAGCCATCATGCGATTATATGTATGATCGAGAGAGTATGCCCTGGATTTCCTGGGTGCACAGAAGAGGGGCTCCTATCCCAGAAGAAGGGCACCTCGCCATGGGAAGCTCAGCAGAGGTTTTCTAAGAGGAATCTCAGCCAGGTGAAGTGGAGGGGAAAGAACCTTCCAGGCAGAGATGAGACAGAGAATGATGTATATAGGGAAACCACAAGCAGCTCGTTCAATGTTGCTGGAATGTAAAATGCAAGAGAACTTTGAGAGGTTCTGCCCATCACGGGAGCTTTGGCATACGTGTGTGGAATGGTTGCATGAAGAGTGAATGAATGGGGCCAAAGGGGAAAGTGTGCCATGACCGTAACGGTTCCTGACCCTACCAGCTGTCAGCAATCTCACCAACAACTAGGCAGTTAAAGCCTAAATAAACTGAAATGCACTCTGCTAGAAATTAGGATAGTTATAAAATTCAGTTATACGTAGTTCCTTACTTCAATGTATTGGGGCGAATAAGCTGACAAACATAGGTGTATGACAGTTATAGAAGATTGCAGAAATTCACATATGAACTTGACCACAATAATTCTGGGAGGATGAGATGATTCCAGCAGAAGGAAGATGTTTCTGCAGCTTTGGGTCCAGCAAAGTGGGTCTCACCATTCTAGCCTAACATATGGAGGACTTGTTAAATGTAGATGCTGGGTCCCATCCCCAGAGTTTCTTTCTGATTCAGGAGGTCCGGAGTGGGCCCCGAGAATTTGCATTTCTAACAGGTTCCCAGGTGAAGTTGATGCTGTTGGTCCAGGAACCACACTTTGAGGACCATTGGTCCAGGGCTATTGGCCTGGGATCTAGTCCAGGCTCTGCCCCTAACAGGCTCCTTGTTCTTGGACAGATTCCTCACCCCTTTCAGCTGCATCTCCTCACATGTTAAATGGGGATCATATTCCCCTTGCTTCCTGGCAGGGCTGTTGAGAAGATGAAATGAGACAATGCATGTGAAAAGTCTTTGAAAGATAAAAATGCTATTTAATCATGAGGCATAATCATTATCGATCAGGGAACGCTTCTTGTAAGAGATCGGCTTCGAGTTGGATCCAGAAAGGTGAGTGATGAGGCAGCTGAAGACGAAGGACAGGCAGTGGTCCAGGTTTGGGGCAGAGAACAAACGAGGGTTGGGAAGGGAGAGGGAGAATGGCAGGTGTTAGGGGCTGAGACCTTTACCTGGTGTGATGGTCCTCAAACTTGAACCTGCATCAATTATCTGCAGGGCTAGCTGAAATCCAGATTGCTGGGCCCCACCCCCAGGGGTTCTGATTGGATAGCTCTGGAGGGTGGAATGGGGTGGGGCCTGAGAATTTGCATTTCTAACAGTGCTGAATCTGCCGGTTTTGGACCAACACACTTTGAGAACCACTGACCAGGGAGGCTCAAAGTCCCCAGGTAGGGGCTGTGGTTAGAAATTTGTGTCTGACACAGGTTCACCCAGAGGCATGGGTAGCCGAGGGGTAAAAAGGTATCTGATTCATTTTCAGGCAGGCAGGGTTCAATTCTTGGCTTTGCCTGCCACTTACTAAGTGATCAAGGTCAAGCGGCTTGTTGCTCCAAGGCTTAGTTTCCATATTTATAAAATGGGGATCATGAGAGCCATCTACCTCATAGGCTTATTAAGAGGGTTCAGTAAGGTGATGCATGTAAACCACTTTAATTAGTGTTAGCTGTTGTGATTGCTCTTGTGTTTGCCTACATCATGCTACATTCCTAGCTCTCAACTTCCAGACTGGCCGGGATCTCTCCCTACTCCTCACTTCCACAATTTTTAGGCCCCAGGGACTGCCAAGGTGGTCGCAGACCCAGAAAGCAACCCCTCTCCTGGAGGCAGACGGACTGATGCTGGGACTGAGCAGGGGCTGAGCGAGCTGCGAAGTGCCTGCCTACTGTGCTGCGTGCCAATGCCCCCCACCCTTTTTTTTTTTTGCATTTCACATGGTGTCCTTGTCCTGTGGTTAAATGTGTGGGTGTGCAGATGACCTTGTTAGGACAGCAAGTGCATCTCTTTGTGATTAACCTTCGGGCCCTCCCTCCCACCAGCTCTAAGGAGGTTCCCACCTTAGCTGAGTGTAGGAAGCCTTGAATCTGAAAGGCTGAGACAGGAAGCCAGGAGGAGGCTGGGAAGAGGCCCCCCGCAGCAGCCAGGCCTGGCACCCCTTAGGCCCTCCCCACTCTCCAGGGCTGCTCACAGAGATGCCTCCCCCTTCCTTCCCACCAGGCAGGAGTCCAGGTGGCACAGATTCAGGTCAGGGCTAAATGTGGCTTCACAGCCCAGCTTGGCTTCTCAGCACCAGCTTGTTAAGAAATAAATATTTATACCTGGCACCTGCCTTCTCCCAGGGACTGGAGGCCCCTGCTGTGAAGGTTCACGCTGAATCCCCAATCCCCTCAGTGCCATCTCAATCCAGAAATGAGCCGGCCCCCTTGCCCCTGCCCCTAGAATGGCGGCCAGACACACTCCTGTGAAAGCCGGGCAGCAGCTGGGTCCCTGATTTAGTGATGACTGTTTTGTAAAGCCAGGGAGGGGGCAGCAGGGGAACAGGTGACAGGAGGGATAAATCACCTCCACGTCAAGCCTCGGGCGCTGACTGGGGCTGCCAAGACGAAACGCAGGCCGGGCCGCCCCACAGGGCAGTGGCTGCAGCTGCCCCTTCTCCTCCTTCCCCGTTGGCCTCTCTTCCCCACCCACTTCCCCACCCTTCCTGTAGGGTGGACTAGCAGGGCAGGAAAGCATGGATGCAGCTACTGATTAAAGTACTTGGACATTCAGGTAACCCCCCACTCACCCACCCATGAACCCCTTTGTCGTGCCTTCATTTATTCCGTAAATATTTGCAGGGGTGCCCTATGGCTAAATGCCTGGCACATAGTAGGCACTTTAAAAATATTAGTTGAATAAATGGTTCATTCACAAGGTTTAGAGCTAGAAGATTCTGATTCATGTCCTAGCCACACCGCCAATCCACTTGGGACCTCGGTGCCCTGCTGTGTCCAGAGGACACAATGATGACGGCACCTGGCCATTTTCCTCACTAGTTACTGGGAGGGCCTCATGGGAGAAAGGATGTAGAAGTATATGTAACTCATTCTGCAAGTCTTGGTCGTTAGTATTTAGCACCTACTACGTGCAAGACACTGTGGGAGCTGCCAAGATGGTGCAGCCTTGGGCTCTGCCCTTGAGAGCCATACTCTGTCTGGGGACAGGTGCCTGTTGGCTCCCCTCTGGCTCTCACATCGCTGAGTGACCCCCACTTTTCCCCAGGCCCTCCAGGCACCCCTGAACTCACCGTCCTGTCCACACAGGCCACCGAGCGCCCGGCAAAGAGGCTGGCCACGCCACGGGCCACGTTGACCTCATCGCTTAGGATGTCTTCCCACCGGCTATTGCGGAACTTGAACAACTTGTCCGTGTATGTGGCCACCCCTGGAGAGAGGAGGAAAGGTAGGCTGATGGGTGGTGGACCAGGGTGCAGGTATGTCTCAGGGCACCCGCCACAAGGTGGTTGGGGCCGCAGGTGGTTGGGTCATCTATCAGCTCAACATGAGCACTCCTTGCAGTACTCGCTCAAGTAGGTATGACTCTTCTGTTTGGGGGGCACTCAGTTATAATATTTTCAGTTGAGAGAAAAGATTCCGAGGCTTATGAAAATGGCTATCCCAGGCCTCAGGAACTATGAAAGAAACGTTACTGCTACTGTGTGTCTGAGATGACCCTCAACAGCTGGATTTCACATGCTGTACTGTGCTCCTACAACATCATCAGGGACATCCTGGGATTGCCAATATTTTGGCACCCAGGCTCACCCCAGAATGTCTGTCTCTCCAGTAGCTGCACCCTACATTCTCTGCTGGATTGAGAGACCTGATTTAGGCCTCAGAAGAAGCTACGTGGGTCTCTAAGTCCCGAGTGAGGGAAGGGGCTGGAAGTTGAGCTCTGACAGGTCTGTCACCTTCACCCTCAAGGAAACAGGTGGCAATAGGGTCAGAGCTCAGGCAGCCCTGGGAGGTCCCTGCTCCCAGGTCTGGGGAGGCCTAGAGGGTAGTGGTCTCCACTTATTCGGGATACCGACTCTTTAAGAATAGGATGGAGGCTAAGGCTCAGGGAGTCTGTACCACACAACATGCCATGTGTCACTGCAGGAGCTCTCTGGCCACCTGAAGCTCACTCATGGCCAAGAAGCTTTGTTCTGGGGACATGGGGAGGAACTTCCAGTGGCTGGAGCTCAGGCCCTTCTGAGACCACTAAGGCAGAGCTCTCCCCTCTGCCCTCACCTTTATTTCTTGTAAATGTGAGACCTGGAGCATTCGTATTTTAGGAGGGATTATATTCTACTCTCAAGGACTCGCACAGGAAACGTAAGGGAGCAACAGCTGGAGGAATCGGGGAAGGTGAGCTTGGGGAAGGATGGACTTGGGGACAGAGCCCCTGGACTTCACTCGCTCGCTGGCCCAGGGCAGAGGCACTGGGCTTAGCCTGGAGGAGCAGCGTGGCGCGGTGGTTAAGACCTCTGGGTTTAGAGTAAACGAGCCTGAGGCTCAGTCTGGGTTCCACCCAATTGAACTTTTAGGTTCTAAGTTGTTGACTTTGGGCAAGTTGCTTAGCACCTCTGAGCCTCAGTTTTCTCTGTGTAAAGGGGGATGACAATAGTAACCACATTCAGGTTTACCGTGAGGAATAAATGAGATGATGCTCATGAAAGGCATTAAAGGTGTAGCACAGCGCCACCCCCAAAGTGGTAGGTTAGACAGAAATGATCATTCCCATTTCTTATGGTCCTTTAGGGACAGCAGCTCTGCACAGCAGGGGTTTGGTGAGAGTCAGTGTGACAATGAATAAATGAATGAGAATGATTGAGTGTGTGAGAATGCGTGCATGAGAGTGAGAGTGAGAGTGAGAATGGGTGAATGTGTAAAAGCGAGTGTATAGGAATGAGTGTGTGAGCGTGTGAGTGAATGAGTGAGTGTGTGAGTGAGCGTGTGTAGGTGAGGGCCGTGTATAATGGATCCCTCAGGTGGCTCTGCCTGGGGGGGGACAAAGGGTTTGCTCTTTGATTGGCCTCACGATGACCTCCAAAGACCACAGGGACCCACGGGTGCTGGCGCATCATCTGTGGAGTCTGGAGTTGGTGTCAGGGATGCTTGCCAGACCCCAAGGAACTAGCACTGGCGCAGAGCCAACCTGCCCTGCCTGACCCTCCAGGGGGGCACAGAGGTCCTGTCCAGGGGCGGGAAAGGGTCCTTCATGAGCAGAGCAGGAAGCAGACCTGGGAGAGCGGCAGGGGTTTGTTCAGGTGGAGGCTTGGGCTGAGCAGCCACAGCTGGGGGCTGCAGAGTTGCTACGGCTCTCTCGGGAGGGATGCCTGCAGGGGCAACCAAGGAGCTGGTTCTAGACAGGAGCACAGGTGCTGCTCTGACTTGGGAGCTCAGGGGCCTGGGCCAGTTCCTTATTTCCTTCAGGCCTTGGTTTTCTCGTGTGACAGTCGGGGGTAGTAGCCGTGCCTCCTCCCTCACAGGGTCACTGTGGGAATTACAGGAAAAATCACACCATAGCCTGGCCCCAGGTCAGACACCCTGAATTACTCTCGGGCAGCTCCACAACCCCATGACTACAGCCCCGGTCATAATCCCTGGGGACGAGATGCATTTAGAAACTTAGATTTCTCCTTCATAGTTTAGAAGAAAGGTAGCACAGTGCACACACTGTTTATTACATATCACCCCCAGCAGGGACTGGGGTGGCACCCTGTAATTAAACACATTAATATTTCTGCAGTGAAATATATGAATATTCACACTAAGTGGACAAATAAAGCCTATCAATAGCTCATGTCAGCTCAGGACAGGTTTTGCTATCAGTTCATTTCCCCACAAACTTAAGAAAAGCACTTGAGGCTTTCAGAGCGTTTTGGATTTCAGGACTGCGGGGAGGGACTGTGGACCCCGAGTGCCATTCTCACAGCTGTACCTGAGGCAGTGGCAGCCTTGTCATCGCTTCCTGATGCCTGGGGGCGAGGAGGGGGGGGGTGCCTCCAAATAGCCCTGCTGGCTTCTGGGTCTCTAGCCTTTACCAACAGTGAGTGACCCTTGCCCTGCTGTCAACTCAGGGCCCCTATAGACTGTGCTTCCAGCTTAGTCTAGTCCTCTCTGAAATACCAAGGTTCAACTCCACCAAAGCCCGGGCCAGGTGAGAGAGCAGCTGCCGGCAGCTGGGGCTCTGCAGAGCTCTGATGGGCACTTTGCATTCAGTGGGAGAAATTGCTCAGACTGCCGAGTTCCTGCATCAGGTCGACAAGGGGAGAAAATGGGCCCAGAGTGACTCTATTCCCCCTCTGTTTGCCTCATCACCTTCAATTCCTCCTGCCCACCCAAGACAACATTTCCCAAAGGGTGCTTTGTGGAACCTGGGTCTCTGTGAGCTGCCTGGAGAAAAGACTTCATGACTTCAAGCTTTCATGAAAAGACTTGGGGAAAAACCACACCTCCCATGTCCCTCTTGGAGTTTTACAAATGGACATCAGTCTGTTACAACTTTGAAAAGTCCTGCAATAAATTACCTGCTTGATTTTATTTAATCCAGCCTTTCCCAAATGAACTTGGCCACAGACCCCTTTTGGAGGCTCACCTATTAGCATCCCGAGGAGCGAGTGCTGTTCTTAGCCAATTGCTGTCCTAGGGTGTTGATGTCCAGCCAGGCTCTGGGCTTTGTGGCCGGAGGGGTTAGGGTGTTCAGCGATGTTAGCCCCTTCCCCTGTTCCAGCCCCCTGGCTTCCGAACCCCTGTTCCAGCCTCCTGGCTTCCAAACTGACTGAGGACGCCCAGAAGAATAAACTAATTAAGGTAAAATGTGCAGCAGCGATGCGGAGCCTTGTAGATCATAAATGGGAACGGCAAAATCAATGGCAGCCCTTCTGCAGGCAGAGGCCCGAGGCCTGGGCGACAGGAGGGATGGGAGCCCGTGATTTAGGAAGAGCAAATGCTCTGGCCGCTGCAACCTGGGTAATTAGGTGTGTCAGGAAGACAGATAAACAGCGAGCTGGTGGGTCGATGGCACTGGCAATAAACACCCAGCACTGGCCTCCAGCCCATGTCAGCACCTAATCCTGCCTCTGGCTCCTTGTAGCTGCACTCTGCCCTGGGGCACCTCACCGAGTGGGGGGCAGAGGGCAGCTGCTCAGGAGATGAAGGCTGCTATTTGCAGGAGAGAGGGGCTCTCCTGAGTCCCTGAGGGAGACTCTGAAAGGGCGGAGGCCTGGGAGAAATAGGAGGGTGTTCAAGGAGAGGGCAGGGGGCTCTGGGTGTCATAGCCCCTGTGAGAGGCACGTCTAGGGACTTCCATTCCCACCCTGACTTTGGCATCTTGGCATTAAAGGAGTCTTAAAGTTCTCACAGTTCAGTGGAACTGCCAGGGTAGGCCCAGTGGGCGAGGCTCAGGTGCCCACCAGGCCCTGCCGGGTACCAGGTGCTGTGGGAGGCCACAGGGACGTAGGAGTCTTGGTCCCTAACTCAGGGCACTTACTGTCCATTTGACAGCACGAGAAATAGGCAAAGGAGATGCCATAGGACTTCAGTGAAACTGATAAGACTTAACATCTCTACGGCACTGTGTATGTGCCAGGCACTTCACATATATCCACTCATTAACCGTCACTACCACCCCACAAGATGGTCACTATTTTATGCCCACTGAAGGACCTGAGGCAGAAGAGACAAGGGAACTTGCCTAAGACCCCACAGCTAGCAGAGCCCCTCAGGACAGGACAGGATAGTACATCCCAGAGCTGCTGTGAAACCCGGATGGAGGAGGCCACAGTGCTCAGGGAGGGCTTCATGATGGAGGAGGCACCTGAATGGGGACTTCAAGGGTCAGAGTTACAACAGCAATGACTGTTTGACAGAGCACTTAGTAGGGCCAGGCTTTCCATGAAGCATTCCGTTTTACAACCATCATCTTGACTACACCCCACAGCCACCCTGAGGGATGGTGCAACCTCCTTTTACAGGTGGAGAAATTGAGGAGCAGAGAGGTTAAGCTAATTGCCCAAGGTCACAGAGCTATTAAACGGTGGAGACAGATTGAAACCCAGGTCTTTCTGATTCCAAAGCCTGTGCTTTCTGAGCCTTGCACTCTTTGGCTTAGCCAGGCAGGGAGGAGGGGTTGGTGTTCTTGGCAGGCAGGTGGCATAGACAAAGGCACAGAGGGGAGAGTTGCCTAGAGAGGAGGGTTTATACAGGTGTTTGCCTAGAGAGGAGGGTTGGTCTAGGTGGAGGAGGAGAAACATAGCAGGGCAGCAGAGACCCACTACTTCCAGGACCGAGGGTGGAGGGTCACTGGTGGTGTCTGCTCTGAGGAAGACAGTGTTTCCAGAAGATTACCCTGGCAGTGGAGTGAGGCGTAGGCTATCAAGGGAAAACATGGAGTGTGGTGGCCACATTTGTAGTAGCTCATGCTTGATCCAAGGTGCCCACGATGGGAGTGGGGAGGATAAATGCTGGGTACAGGAAAGGCAGGAGGGACTGGCTGCGTATGGTGGGTCACATGTGGGGACAGCGACGGAAGCAGGGACATTGGGCCAGCTGGGGGTGGGAGCACCAGCTTGGCTTCAGACAGTTTGCATTTGAGGTGGTCATAAGGTGGCTGAGAAGGCATTTTTGAAGAGGTCACTGGCCATGAGGGATGGCAGCGTACAGAGCAGTGAGGCTGGAGCTGGGGAGAAGGAATAGACCAGGGCCACAGACGGAGTCCTTTGGTCGTAGGAGGAAGAACCAGGGGCAGAGAGGAAGGAGTCATCAGACCATAGAAAAGGGGAAGGTTCTGCTGGAGGGCAGCCGTATCCATCAAGCAAATGGTGCTCAGTGCACAGTCCCCTCATCCCCTCCACACCCAGCTCTATACCCAGAGGGCAACGTGGAGCCACTGGGAGGGTGAGTTTGAGCCATAAAGGGGCCTTCCTAAGGATCACTGGCCTGGGTACCCCCTTTCCCAGGGGCTGCCCAACCCCAGGGAGATGACCTGACTTGTGGCCTGGTACGGGTGGCAAAGAGGAGGTGAGCAAGTGTGTGTGGCAGGCAGGCTCAGTCTCCAACCTCATTCATAAGGCAAGGAGATTACTGCCAAACTGCAGGGCTGGGGAGGTAGCCAGCAAGGATGAATTTGTCTCTTTTTTTTTTTTTAAAGATTTTTATTGTCATTTTCTTATCTGTAAAATGGAACAATGAGAATGGCCACCTATTCGTCAAGTTGTTGTGAGGATTAAATTAGATAATGTAAGTAAAGTACTTAGAACAATACCTGGCACAGTAAGCTTGATAAATAATAACAATACCATCATCATCATTATCACCACCTTTATCCTCATCCTCGGCTTCATCACCACATCACCATCCTCCTCCTCACCACCTTCCTCCTTCCTACCTCCCTCCTCCGTCCCCCTCCCCTCCGCTCTCTCCTCCTCCTCATCAAGGGAATTACCGGGCATGACCACTGCAGGTCCTTATGAGCCACATCTAAGGAGGCAACTGTGACATTAAGTATAAAATGCTTTACAAGACTTAGTCAATGAAAAACCAGGAAAGCAGTGATGGCCCCAGGGGAAGAAAGAACTAGTTCAGGCGAAGGGCATTTTAAAAAAGAACGGACCCAGGCTCCCCTGTGTCCTCCTATGCAATTTCTGACCCCGGTCTTCCTTTCCATCCCAGGGTAAAGAGGGACGTCTGATCACCCCCTGCCAGGTGCTTCACCCACATTAGCTCACTTAGCCCTCTCCATAGTCAGGTCAGGACGATGGAGTCTTCATTTTTCCGAGAAAACTCGGGGCACAGAGGGTCAAGTCATTTGCCTAAGGTTGCACGGCTTTTGCTAAGCAAACGCTGAACTTCAAACTGTGGTCTGACTGCAAAGCCCCCTCCTCCCCAATTTTGAAGACCTGGGGTGGGGGCTGGTGGAGGGCAGTCCCCGGTGCCCACGGAAGCTAGTTCTATGTTAGGATGAAGGAAGTGGCCTCCGGGGCTCCATGGTCTCTATGGTGCTGCTGTGACAGCCGGACCCCATTCTTGCTGCCTGTGGGGCCACGCATGAAGAAGGCTCAGTAGGCGTGGGGGGAGGGAGGCTGAGCGGTTCATGAGCTCATCTCCCCAAATGGGGCCCTGTGAGGTGAGCTGAAAATCAGGACTGTGCATCCAAGGAAACATCGCTAGGGATCAGGAGACCCTAGGGTCCATCTTAGGGCCTAGAGATTCCTAGGAAAAGAGGGTGCAGACACAGGGCAGTGTATCTCAGGCTTTACCAGGCACTGGAAGTCCTGGACCTCCTGGTAAAATGCAGATTCTGGTGCAATAGTCTGGGGTGGGGCCTGAGATGGTGCGTTTTTATGAGCTTCCAGGCATTGCCAGTGCTGCTGGGCTGCAGAACACACTTTAGGTAGCAAGGTGTAGAGTACCTGGGTGCAGCCTGAGCTGGGCCTGGGTGAAGGAGTGCCGGGCAATGGGTCTGCTCGCTCTCAAGCGCAGAGAGCTCATCTGCTGTGTAGGCCCAGGAGGCTGGAAGTGCAACCCGCCCCTAATCCCCTTTCTTCTCTCTGGCACAGTGACTGACGCCTCCTCTCTGAGAGGCTACAAAAGCCCCCGCTGAAGGCCTAAGTATAACACAGAGCCCAGCAGCCACCAAAGAAAAGGCTAATAAATCCAAGTCCATAAAAATAAAAATTTTCCGCACTGCAAAACCCACATGAGCGAAGACAAAAGAAAAACGACAAACAAGGGAAAACTATTTGCAACTTGGATTACAGAGGGCCAATTTCCCTAATTTATAAAGAGTGTTACAAATCAGTTAGGAAAAGGCCAATAATCAATAGGAAAAATGGGCAACAACTCTGAGCAGACAGAAATTCAAATACATAAAAAATATGCCCGGCCTCACTCATTTAAAAAAAAATGAAAATGAAAATTACATTCAGGTACCAATATTTTCCTATCAGACTGGCAAATATATATTTTTTTAAATGATGACATTGTGTTGGTGAGAATGTTGGGAAAGGCTCAGTTGCGTCAGAGCTGATGGGAATGTAATTAGGGCTGTCCCTTGGAAGCACAATTTGGCAATGACTATCAAAACTACACCTATATTCCTTGGGCGTAGCAATTCCATTTTATGAACTCACCGAGAAACATGTGCAATTGTGGAAAATGGCAGGTTGTACAAGCTTATTCATTCGGTGGCACTGTTTGCAAGGGCAAAAGATTGCAAGGCGTCTAAACGTTCATCAGCAGGGGACCAATTCAACGAGTGGCAAATCTATACAATGGAGTACTATACAGCCATAAAAAGAATGAGAAAGCTCTCTGCTGCCATGAAATAACCTCCAAATTGATAGTTAAATAAAAAAAAAAAGTGCGGGGTAACACTGTGAGCAGAGCATGCTATTATTTGTAGAAAAGGAGAGTGATATATGTAGATTGAAGATAGCAGATCAGCAGTAACCATTCTCCTGAACGGAATAAGTGAAAAATGAATGAGGTAAGTGGTGGGGTTCACAGCTCACACTGACCCATCCAGTGCCCACACTCCTGTAACCCCAGATCACACGGGCAGGAGAGCTCAGGGCCATGCAGTGCAGCAGCTGGGGTGGTCAGGCAGGACCCCTGGGGGCATGGGCTCTGACTGGGAGCTAGAAGGTCCTGGGTTCCTGAATGTGGAGGGAGGTGCTGGGACCGGACTCTCTCCCTGTTTGTCCTGCACACTCTTCTACACGGTTTTCACCAAGTAGCGTTGCCTGAAACACACGGGTGTGTATTTTTCCAGGTCAGTTAAGCCATAAGCTGGTGTCCTAGCCAGGCCTCTTGGGATTGTGGTCAGTTGTCCTCCATTCTTTTACCTCCCTCCCTCTTACCTACTTTCCAAGTCTTAACCCTTGGCCCTTGCCCACCTGGCACCATCATCTGGGTGGTGTCTTGTTTACATTATGGTCCTTTTCCTTTTCTGCTCCTGAATAGGGTCTCTCTTTTCCCCAGGGGCCAGGAGGGCGGCCTGTGATCACTCCACCCAGGACACTTCTAGAGGCTCTGGCTTTCTTCATGCCACAGAATTGTCACAACTATTGCTTAGAGAGCACTTATTAAGTCCTAGACACTGTAAGTGCTTTTCATCCATTATCTCGGTGGTTCATTCAAATATATGTATTAAATTGTTTACTAAATGACATAAGAGCTTCTTTGGTCCTGGAGATATAGCAGCAAACATGACAAAGTGTCTATCCCCATGGACTTCAGTAGAAGAGATGAACCACAAACAATATATAATGTACTTTCAGACAAGGGTAGATGCTATGAAGAGAAATAAAGTAAGTTAAGGGCAATAGAATGACAGGGGTATGATTTTAAAGTGTTCAGAGAAGACCTCATTTGAGGAGCCCTGAGAACCGTGGTGGGAAAAGCATTTCAGGCAGAGGGAGTAGCAAACACGAAAGCCTCCGGTGGGAATGCGGCGAGCAAGAGGAAGAGTGGAGGAAACGACGTCAGAAAGGCAACATGCTCATGTCAGGAAGGGTGTTGTAGGTGATCGTAAAGACTTTGGATAGAGTCTATTGGAAGGTGCTGAGCTTGTGAAGTTGATATGATTTTCCCTGTTCTACGGACGAAGGGGTTGAGACTGTGAGAGATCAAGTATCTTGCCCAAGGTCACCCAATCAGTAGGGAGCAGACCCCAGGGTGTACAAATTGACCCCCACAGAACACTGCCAGGATGCAGGGTCGTAGCTGTCTTCCAGGGACTCCAGGGTTGACATCCTCAAGGCTGGTTGAGGGACAGGACAGGGACCATCCTTCCTCTGGTCCCACTAGTACTTCAGCACAGGCTAAAGGAGCCCCTGGTCATATGCTGTGGGCAGGTGGGGGGGGTGTCTGTGGGCTTCTGGAGAAAATCTCAGGTTCCCTGTGGTGGGCAGAGTGGCAGTGGCTGAGTGTCGTGCCAGCTGGACCCAGGGAAGTGCTGACACAGCACAAGTGTCCCGGCTGTACACCCTGCCCACTGTCGATGAATCAATTGAATCACTCAACTGAAAAATTAACTCAAACCCACAGACATCCCTCAAACCCACAGAAGGTCACTGGGAGGTGCACACCTAGGGCTGAGGCAGCTGGGCACAGCCGTCCTTACCCAGCCCGGGGGGCCCAACTCCAGCCTCCCCCAGAGGAACACTTGTGCCCTCAAACCCAGGACTGCCAGGGGGGCTCCAATTTGCCTGTCTCCCCTTGTCTGCCCTCTGTTGGCAAACCTTCTCTCAGGCCTAATGGCACGTGCCTCATCTGCTCTTCCAGGATTTATTTATCAAGTTTTAATTGTGCTCTTAGGATGTTTAAGGTCTGGCTGGGCCAGAGGGAGGCGCAAAATGACCCACACAGGATTTAGCCCTGAAGGAGCTTAGAGTCCAAGGGACTGGGAGAGCGGAGTCAGACAGCTAGAGAAGTGTAAGGCAGCGTTGGAAATAGACTGTAAACTGCTCTGAGGGCAGGGTTTTTCTGTTTCATTCTCAGGGGCATCATCAGGGGCATTCTAGCGTCTAGAATAGTGCCTGATACACAGTAGGTGCTCAATAAATATTTTTCCAATGAATGAATGCATTAGTGAATGGAGCTATGGTTAAGCTGGCTCAGGGGTAGTGCCCTCCCCCCTTCAACTGCACATGCGAATCACCTGGAGATCTGATAACTGGGTCCCATCCCCAGAGGCTTGGATTGGACTGGACTGGGGTGCCCCTTGGGAACTGAGAGTGTTAAAAGCACCCCAGGGAATCCTAATGGGTAGCCTGGGCTGTGCACCACTGCTCTAGGATTCACAATGGAACACTCTAAAAGTATGGGAGGGGCTGCTGTTTCAGAGACACCTGGCAGGTCCCATCCCAGGTGCTCTGTGCTCGGTGAGAAGGGAGGAGAGTCTGTCCCCTTCCTCTGGCATCCTACCTTCCGAGCCCATGTTGAACATCCCCCTTCCACAGTTTGCCCCGTTTCTGTTTCCCTGCCCTCCAGCACCTTCCTGGGGACTCCGCAGCCATCCCTCGCTGCTGCTCCCCTTCTGACCTTGTCCCACATTAAAGGGTTGATCAGCCCATCAATTAATTGTGTCCTAATCCAATCTTGGCTTGGTTGGAGAGAGGACAGTAAATCCAGCTGGGTAATCATGCCCTGATATTTGTGTAGGGATAATTACTATCTCTCAGGCCTCACTTGGTGGCAAGATGAGATGAAAACCCATAAAACACCACTTGGGGCTGTGGCTCATTGTTTTTTGGCTGCACAAGGCTGGCTGCCAGCCAGCCAGCCCCGCCTGTCCCTACCCCTGGCACTGGCTCCAACCTCGTCCCCTCCTATTTATGCAACTGGCAGGGCTCAACATCAGGGGCTGTTTAGGGGCTGGAACTTGGCTTGGGCTCAACAGCCAGTAGGGACAACATTACGGGCCCTGGGGACAGCCAGTGTGTGGGGAACGGGGAGAGGCAGGGAAGGTGTTTCCTCTCGCCAGGCAACCACCTGCCTCTAGGAGGTTAGGAGGGTCCAGGAAGGTGAATCCACAGGTATGAAGCACAGGGTGTCGTCCAAACCAACCCAAGAGGCTGCTGCCACCTGGAAGAGTCCAACTTGTCCCCACAGGGACAGGAGGCCCTGCATCCCCCAGCAGGACACCCTGGCCTGGGACTTCCCTGCAGGTGTCATGGCCCCACAGGAGCAGACTTCATTCTAGTGGGCTGAGGTCAGGTCTGAGAGAATATGAGAGGTCGGGGCTGGGAACCACTTGCAGCCCTGTGAACACAGCCCCCGCAGCTCGTGAAACACTGAGCACCCACTAGGAGCCAGGCTTGGAGGACACAGGAATGAGTACGGCCATAATGTCTTGATTAAAAGAATGGAGCCGGAGTCAGATCCCTGGGTTTGAATCCTGGGCCTTACACGTTATGTGGTCTTGGGAAAGTCATGTGACCTCAGTTTCCTCAACTATAAAGTGGGATATACCAGTACTTACCTAATCAAGCTGCTGTGAGGCTTAAATGAGATAACTGTTATAAAGTGCTTAGATCAGGGCCTGGTACACAGTCGATGAGACTTAAGTACTCGCTGTTATTATTATTATTATTATTATTATTATTATTATTATTACTATACAGCCTTTTGGGCATCAATTTCCTTCCTCCATTCCTTAGTGTGTAGGACCTTGCTATGCAAGGTGTGGTCCCTTGCATCACTTGAAAGTCCCTGGGTGTTTGACAAGTGTCCCTCAATCATATACGGGCTCAGGATAAGTGAGAGTCAACTGGGCCCACATGGGACACAATATAAGGAGTAGGGGAGTGGAGGGGAGTGGGCAGCCAGTGACAACCCCCTTACCACAGGCTATGCTGAAGAAAACAAGAATCTCCCAGACATTTACCTTGCTCATTTCAATGTAAAAGTCACGTTCATATTTATGATATCACTAATTTAAATCTAACAACAATCATGCGAGGAAGGCTTAAATGAGATAACTATTATAAAGTGCTTATATCAGGGCCTGGCACACAGTTGATGAGACTTAAGTACTAGCTGTCTATTATTATTATTATTATTATTATTATTATTATTATTATTATTATTATACAGCCTTTTGGGCATCAGTTTCCTTCCTCCATTCCTTAGTGTGTAGGACCTTGCTACGCAAGGTGTGGTCCCTGGACCAGCAGCAGCATCATAGCCTGACAGTGTGTGAGCAGCGCAGAATCTCAGGCCCCACCCCGGACCCGCCGAGTCAGGATTCTATTTACATAAGACCCCCAGGTGACTTGGATGGGTGCTCTGGGCTAGGAAAGGCTCCACGAACTCAAGGTTTGTCTTCCTCGAAGTTGTATCCCCAGCACCTAGTACCTCTAGTTTACCATGGGGTAGGTGCTCGGCAGGAAATTGTGGCGGGAATAAATGAGCTCAACTGAAAGCTGTGGGGGTCCCTGAAGGATTTCAAAGCATATTAGAAAGGTCCCCTTCAAGCAGTATGGAGGGTAATTCCAGGGGGCCATCTCTTTGTTATGGTGGCCACTCGGGTGAGAAGGGCTGAGTGGTTAAGCCAGGCAGGAGAAGTGGGAAGGAGAGGGCGGGGCTCGGAGGACTGGGCGCTGCTCAGTCTCCGGGGCGGTGGTGGGGGCGGGGGTGAAGAGGACATAAAGTCTGAAGGTGATGACTGGGTCTCTGCTCAAGACCCTCCATCTCCAGGCCCAGGGGCCGGGGCCAGCAAGGGACTATCCCAGGGGAAGCCCATGGCAGTAGCTCGAGGAAGGCCAGGGTCCCTGGGTCGTGCCCCCAGCTGGTGCTGGGAGGAGTAAGGTAGGAAGCAGGAAAAGGCCCAATGCCCCAAACCCTTACCTGAGAAGGCATTATTGGTGTTGAGGAAGTAGATCTCCTCACGGCCATCCCCGTCGATGTCACAGGCTGTGACCCCGATGGCATTACCCTGCCGGTCCCGTAGCGCATAGTAGGGGGAGCTGCGCTCATCCACCGCGATGTTCACCAGCCGCTTCTGGGCTCGGTCATATTTCAGAACCAGGTTGGGGCCATTGTACCTGGAGGGGAAGAGGGAGGGGGTGCTGGGGAGGAGCCGCTGGGCCACCTAATTCTGCCTGACCAGCCATCGGCTTGGAATTGTCCCGGAGAGGTCAGCATGGAGCAATTCAGCCCCACAGCATTCCCAGGGAGCTTCAGTAGCCTCACCTTGGAAGTCCCTGGGTGTTTGACAAGTGTCCCTCAATCATATATGGGCTCAGGATAAGTGAGAGTCAATTGGGCCCACATGGGACACAATATAAGGAGTAGGGGAGTGGAGGGGAGTGGGCAGCCAGTGACAACCCCTTACCACAGGCTATGCTGAAGAAAACAAGAACCTCCCAGATAAATATTTACCTTGCTCGTTTCAATGTAAAAGTCACGTTCATATTTATGATCTCACTAATTTAAATCTAACAACAATCATGCAAGGAAGGCTGTATTATTAACCCATTTTACAGATAAGACAACTGATGAGCTTCATCAGGGAAACTAAGGCTCTTCTCAAGGTAACACAGCTAGCAAGTGTCAGGTGCTGGGACTCGAACCCAGGTCCTTTCTGCTATCCCATAAGCCCTTGCGTGAACGAGCCCAGGAAGAGCACAGACTTTGTCCCCAAGGTTTGGAATGACTCTCCTGACAGAAAGGCCCAGCATCTAAACAGTAATATGAAATTAGCGTCTCAGATGGGAGATTATGAACACATCTAAAGTAATTAGGTGGACCTGCTAGATGGATTTCTTTTTCTATGAAACTCAGAAACAAAAGATTACAATTCTCATCAGTCCTCGTGTCTCCCGTCTCACTCTCCTGCAGCCACATGGCCCCCAGGCATGGTCTTGCCTCAGGGACTTTGCACATGCTGTTCCCTTTGCCCAGGATGGTTTTCCTCCAGATATCCACAGGGCAGTCTCCCTCCTTCACCTGCTTCAGGCCCTGGCTTCATCGGTCCTTCTCAGCGAGGCCTTCCTGCCCACGTTCCTGAAACTTGCAACCACCACCACCACCCTGCACTCCTTATTCCTCTCCCCTGCTCTCTCTCCCCAGGGTTTGTACCACCAGTCTCTGTCTTCTTGTTTATCTCTTCCTTCTCTGTCTGATCCCACTAGAATGTTAGCTCCACGAGGGCAGAACTTTGTTTTTGTTCCCCAAGGCCTAGAACAGTGCCTGGCACACAATAGGTGCTCAATAAGTGCTCGTTAAATGACTGAATGAGTGAGACCTCAGAACTCATCAGGACTTAGGTGTCCCACGGTCGGTTTCTTCCCATTGCCTTTCCATCTGGAGAAAGCGGCATGCCCAAGGTCACCCCCCAGACAGCACAGCCATGAATGTCTAAAGGCCTCCTCCCGCTCCTGGAACTCCAGCTTGCCAGGCTCTCCAAAGGAATCCAGCCAACCCCTATCCATTAATCCCAGGCCTCTTGCCTTTGTTTTAACCTAAGCGTGTACATCCTGAGTGAGTTCAGCTGCCAGCCTCTGGATGGTCCCCAGGAGAGAACACTTGGGGGAGGGCGGGAAGAACTCTCCAAGGTCTTTGAGACAAATCACTTCTTGCTTTCCTAACACAGATCCAACTTGGCCCTCTCCTTTGTCACCAAGATACAGAGCCAGGGAAGTTTGGGGCAGGCTGAACAACTGGCTGGGTGCCTTCTGGCACCCACAGTGTGTGAAAGGGGAGATGGAGCTCCCTGGGGACTGAGTCAGCACCTGCTGATGGAAGGTCATGCCTTAGACTCATTGACAAAGCGTGTCTGAGGGCGGTGTGTGGAGGGCACAGCGTGGCCAATGGGACGCATCTAGACAGAAGAGACAGGACACTTGGGTTCCAATACTGTAAGCAGCTGGCTCCAGTCCCCGGGGACAGAAAGTGCCTTCTGGATGCTAAATGCTCGTCCTCCAAGCCTCTAGGTCTTCTGTTTACTACCGTTCCTACTGCTCCTCACAAGAAACTGTACTCTTAGTGTGCTGAGCCTCATTAAAAGCACTTTAACCTGCATTGTCTCACCTGAACCCTACATAATCCCCAAAAGAAGGTAGGTAAGGCATTTTTCTAGAAAAAGAAAATGAGGGTCAGAGAGGCAAATATTACACAGCTCGTACATGAAAGAGCAAATCCTGTGCTCTTTCCAGGTTGCCTATGAGGCCAACATGCCTAGTCCTCTGCATTTTTTTTCTGGCAGCTTCCTCCAAAGGAGCGACTCTGAGAAATGCTCAAGGACTTCATTTAAACAGTGGAGATAATACCCATACATTTCTAAAGCACTTTACAGTTTCTAAAGAGCTTCCTCATCCTTGATTTCATTTGCTTCTCATAGGTCTTGACTCTGCCAGAGATTAGTTTTGTGACCTTGGCTGGTCATTGCCTCTCTCTAGGTTCTGGGTTTCTCGTCTGCAAAATGAGAGAGTTGGACTAAATCAGAGGGTCACAAAATGTGTGGACCAATGTGGCTGTGGGGGTGGGCCTCTGGGATCTTCCCTCTCAGTTTCAACCTGACAATTTCTACTTTAAGGCATTGTATTTTATGCATCCCATTCCATCCAGTGTTGCTTAAATCGGGGATTCCAGAGCCAGCGTTTAAGAGGCAGTAGACTAGCAGCTCTGTGAGGGCCCTTCTGGGTCTGCATTTCTCGGTCCAGGTCCACACGTCTAACTCTAACATCGGAGATGGGCAGAGCAGGAGTGTTCTCCCCCAGGCTAAGGGTGGGGAGCCACCATATAAAGTCTAACCTTGACACCCCTCCTTTGCATCCCCTGTCCCTCTGGCCTCCTGGAATGTCTTTCCCATACCCTGGAGCCAGCTCCCAGTAGGAGGGGAGGGGCCATGATACCCACACATATTGGAAGCCGGCCCTTTCACCCTGAATCTGGGATGGTGGGCATGTACACAAGGTCCCTGCGCCCGTGGTGGTGGTCCTGGTGGAGCAGATGGCCCTGGATCATCTTTTCTTTTCTTAGGGGTGCTAGTTCCAGGGCACCCCCTTAGGGGAATGTAAGGTGGGCTTGCTAGGCTGGCTCAAATTCCTCCATCTGTTATAGGGTGAGCACTATGGAGTCCTACCCAACCTATATGGAAGCCTGGAAGGAACCCTACACTGTCCCCTTCCCTCCCACCACCACCAGTAGGTCCTCGGTAGCGTTCTTGACAATCTACGGTGAGGGCTAGGGGTCAGTGCAAGGAGCTGCCGCTCCTCCCCTGCACCCAGGCTGCCCTTTGCTGTCAGTCAAGCTGGACTGACCCCTGAGCTCTCACAGTCTTCACCCAGGATAACCAGCCTTGTTCCTTCCCCATTTCCTCAGAGCTGATGCACCAGTTGGACTCCTCTCCATCCCTTGACTAGGCTCTACCCTTTTTGGCTTCTGTGACTTTGCTCAGCAGCAGCTGCCCCCTCCATGAAGAATGTTCTCCCCACCCGCCCTCCCTCCCTCGTAGCCTGCCTAACTGCTGCCTCGGCTGGCTGTGATCTCTTCTCTGGATACCCACAGCGTTTTGCACCTCGCTCATTCCTGAGAGGGCAGAGTTGTTTGTGTTCCAACATCGCTTGCCTCATTAAAACATATGCTTCTTGAGCTCCGGAACCATGTGGTTATATCTCTGAATTTGCTGTGCCTAGAAAGGCTTGGCATACAGAAGGTGCCCAACAAATGGCTGTCCAATGCAAGAATGAGTGAATGAGCAAGTGAATTAATGAGAGAATAAATAAAAATAATCATGGGTAGCACTAATAGTTACTAGGTGCCAAGCACCCTTCTAAGCACTTTATACCCACTATCTCATTTCATCCTCATGACAATCCTAGGGTTTTACAGATGTGGAAAATCTGTAGGTACTTTTACTAAGGTCCAGAGGTTAGCCACAGCCACTAACCCACCCACAGTGCCTCTGGGGTGTCAGTCCCCACGCCGACAGGCCTGGTGAGCCGGGTGTGAGGTATGTGGGATTTCATGTTTCCCCTCTCTGCCACCTGCCACAGATAGTTAAGCACTTCTAGAAATGCAGGAGGCTTTGTAGCTCGGTTAACCGGGGTTAGGAAGTGGGACAGGGTCCCGTGTTCTTGAAAAGCAGATGTGAAATCATAATATCCAGGGCTGGGCCAGCAGGCAGAGGCAATTAGCTCAACTGGAAAATCTGCTTGAGAGACACCAGCAGGGTACAGCCTATACTTGTGTGAGTGCCGTCCAGTTCGGCTGCCAGTCCAGTGGGACAGGACTGCCGTGGGCAGGGAGGGGCCTAGGGGGTAGGCCCAGAGCAGCCTGGGCGTGCGCTCCTGGCCCTGCCGCTTTCTGACTCTGACCTTAAACTCCTGACTCAGCTTCTCCAGCTTCAGCTTCTTCATCTGCAACTACGGGCTGCCACCTACCTCACAGGATGGCTGCGAGGATAAAAGAGTGTGTGTGACAGCACTTGGTAAACTGTGAAGAGTTACACAACTGCATAGTCGCATCATTATTTAAACAAAACAAAACAAGAAAGAAACCGAGCCATAATCTCTCACTCTCCAGTGATCATTTTGAGAGTTTCCAAACACACTCATTCAAAAACGTCCCATCCTTGATCTCTCGTCCTCTGAGGGTGTATTTCTTTATTCCCCTTTATAACTAAACTTCTCAAAGAGTTGTCTTCACAAGCTGTCTCCACTTTCTCACACCCATTCACCCACCCCAATCCACATTCCCCACCCTCCTAACTCCAGCAAGGTCGCTCTTGTTACTGTCATCGATGGCTTTCAAGTGGCTACTGAAAGGTGGCCCTTTCAAATCTCATCTCCTTCAGCCTCTCAGCTATATTTGGCACAGCGGCCCACTCTCAGCCTCCCCTGCACCACTTCCCTCTTAAAACACTCTCTCTCTTGGCCCGAGAATGCCACCCCCGTCTGGTTGTCCTTCTCTCTCTCTGGTTCCATACCTTCTCGCCTTTGCAGATTCTTCCTCCTCTCCCTGCCTCCTTCTTTTTTTATGCCTTTAAAAAATATTTTTATTAAATATAGCTAACATACAATATTATATGAGTTTCAGTTAGTCAACATTTATATACCTAAAGAAGTGATCACCATGATAAGTCCAGCAACCATCTGACACCGTACCAGGCTATCACGATATTATTAACTATATTCCCTGTGTTGTACATTACATCCCCATGATTGATTTGTTTTATACCTGGAAAGTTGGACCTCTTATTCCCCTTCATCTACCTCCCCCCCTTTTTAATTTTTCAATTACAGTTGACATTCAATATTTTATATTAATTTCAGGTGTACAGCATAGTGGTTATACATTTGTATAATTTGAGAAATGATCCCCCTGAGTAGTCTAGTACTCACCTGGCACTATACATAGTTATTACCATATTGTTGACTATATTCCCTATGCTGTACTTTACATCTCCATGACTATTTTGTAATTACCAGTTTGTACTTCTTAATCCCTTCCCCCTTTTCACCCTGCCCCCAATCCTCTCCCATCTATCACCCCAACAAATCTAGTACCCATCTGACACCATACATATTGTTGTATGTATGTATTATTACAATATTATTGACTATATATTATTATATCATTATTGACTATATTCTTTATGCTATACCCTACATCCCCATGACTACTGTGTAACAACTAACTTGTACTTTCTTAATCCCTTCTCCTTTTTCACTCATCTCCAAACTCCCTCTCATCTGGCAACCATCAATATGTTCTCTGTATCGATGAGTTTGTTTCTGTTTTGTTTGTTTGTTTTGTTCTTTAGATTCCACATATAAGTGAAATCACATTGCATCTGTCTTTCTCTGTCTGACACTCCACTCAGCATAGTACCCTCTAGGTCCATCCACGCTGCCGCAGATGGCAAGAACCCATTCCCTTCCATGGCTGAGCAATATTCCATTGTATACACGTACCACTTCCTCTGTATCCATTCTTCCATTGATGGACACCCAGGCTACCTCCACATCTTGGCCATTGTAAACAATGCTGCAGTGATCATATGGATGCACATGTCCCCTTCAAATAGTGTTTGGGTTTCTTCAGATAAGTACCCTGAAGTAGCATTACTGGGTCCTTTTTTGTCTCTTGTTATAGCCTTTGTTTTAAAGTCTATTTTGTCTGGTTTAAGTATTGCTACTCCAGTTTTTTTTTTTCATTTCCATTTTCATGAAATATCTTTTTACATTCCTTTACTTTCCATCTGTGTGTCTTTCAATCTGAAGTGATTCTCTTGTACACAGCATATGTAAGGTGTTTTTTTTTCTTATCCATTCAGCCCTCCTATGTCATTTGAGTGGAGCATTTAATCCATTTACATTGAAAATAATTGTTGGTAGATATGTAGCTATTGCCATTTTATTATTCATAATTTTGATCTTTTTTTTCCTCCATTTTAAAGAAGTCCCTCTAAGATTCCTTGTAATACTGGTTTGGTGGTGATTAACTCCTTTAGCTTTTTCTTGTCTGGGAAGCTCTTTATCTGTCCTTCGATTCTAAATGATAGCTTTGCTGGGTAGAGTAATCTTAGTTGTAGGTCCTTGCTTTTCATCATGTTGAATATTTTGTGTCAATCCCTTCTGGCCTGCAAAGTTTCTGTTGAGAAATCAGCTGACAATTTTATGGGAGCTCCCTTATAAATTACTAGTTGCTTTTCTCTTGCTGCTTTTAGGGTTCTCTCTTTGTCTTTAACCTTGCCATTCCAATTATAATGTGTCTTGGTGTGGGCCTGTTTGGGTTTATCTTGTTTGGGACCCTCTGCGCTTCCTGAGATTGTATATTTCCTTCACCAGGTTAGGAAAGTTTTCAGTCATTATTTCTTCAGGTAGGTTCTCAATCCCTTGCTTTCTCTCTTCTCCTTCTATTAGTCCTATGATGCGAATATTGTTATGCTTCATGTTGTCCCAGAGGTCTCTTAAACTATCCTTATTTTTTTGGATTCTTTTTCATTTTGTGTTCCAATTGGGTGTTTTCTGCTACCTTGTCTTCCAAACTACTGATTCGATTCTCTGCTTCATCTAGTCTGCTAGTGATTCCTTCTAGTGTATTCTTCATTTCAGTTATTGTATTCTTCACTTCTGACTGGTTCGTTTTTATGGTTTCTATGTGCTTTATGCTTGATATCTCTCTGTTGAAGTTCTCATTACACTTCTTGAGCATCCTTATAACCATTGTTTTGAATTCTGTCTCTGGTAGGTTGCTTGCCTCCATTTCATTTAGTTCTTTTTCTGGAGTTTTCTCCTGTTCCTTCATTTGGGACATATTTCTTTGCTTCCTCATTTTCACTGCTTCTCTGTTTGTTTCTATATATTAGGTAGATCTGCTATGTCTCCCAGTTTTGGCCAGGTGGCCTTATGCAGAAGGTGCCCTATGGGGCCCTGGCACAGTCTCCTTTATCATCTGGTGCTTCAAGAGTGTCTCTTGTGTGGGTTGTGTGTGCCCTTCTATTATAGTTGAGTCCTGATTGCTATTGGCATATCAGTGCATAGGATTGACCCTCAGGCTGATTGGCTGTGGGGTTTGGCCACATCCACAGCTTACAGACTGCTCTGCAGGGGGCTTATCCCACTGAGTGGGATTTACACCAGCGGGTTCTGGTGCCTGTTGAGACCACCCTTTAGGTGTGCCACTTGTGGAGCTAATTGGGTGGTGCTCTGCTGTGGTCTGAGCCAACCTCCAAGTATGTTGTTTCTGGGGCCTCTTGGGAGGGGCTGTGGTGCAGACCCAGGTCACCTACTGCCAGTGACCAGCTGTGGACTACCTGGTAGGACCTACAAAGTGATCCATAGTTGTTTGCTGCCTGTGCTAACCCTGGAGGCATGTGGGAGAGGCCACACTGTGAACTGAGGACGTCTGCCACCAGTGCTGGGCCTGGGGTAGCTCCGCAAAATGCCCCCAAGTTCTGCTGCCACCTGCCAGCTCCTTTAATATTCAGCCACTAATAAAGCCTCCTGTGGTACACAAGCCGGGTGAGATGCGGTCTCAGGGAGTCACTAGAGTGGGAATAGTTGTGTGTGATCAAGGTTGATGTAGACTCTGGTTTGGTGCTAGTGCTGAGCCTGCAGCTACTCAGCAAAAGTCTCAGAGCACACCGAGGCCAGTAGCTGCCCTCCAGGGCCCCATGGACTCTGATAGTTTTCTTAGAAAGAGTGCAATTCAGGCAAGGCTGGCTGCTCACAGAGAAAGTGCCTCTGGTGTTGGGCAAGTTGGATCCCAGTGACTCAGCAGGTTGGAGCGAGTGGAGCTCACTCCAATCAGATTCAGATTTAGCCTGTGGGGGCGGGCTTAACACAGGAAACATGGTGCCTGGCTGTGTGGGAGAAGGATCTCACACAGGGAAAATGGTGACTGTCCTTCAGCCTTCCCTATGAAGCCACACATCTCAGTCTGCCCCTCCGTGTTTCTCCAACACCCTCCAAGTTACTGTCCTTTCGCTAGAGCCCAAGGTGAGTGCCTGCGAGTGAGGTAGTCTGTGCATGGACCGTTTAAGAGAATGTCTGGGTTTCTCGCAGCCTTCCGTCCCTTGCGGATGGTCAGAATCCCCACTGTTTCACAGCCAGGTGTTGTGGAGGCTCCTCCTCTGGGCTGAGGAGACTTGTTTGTGGCTGGGGTCCCTCCCTCTTCTGGGGGGAACCTCCGCAGCTGTGCTATACCTCTTGGTTCTCAACCGCCACCCAGAGGTTTGGGGCTAGCTCGTTTTGTGTCTCTGCCCCTCCTACCAGTCTTGACGTGGCTGCTTCTTTATATCCTTAGTTATCAAATTTCTATTCAGATGATTCTCCAGGTTGAATGTTCTATAATTCAGTTGTAAACTATTTTAATGTGTTCATGGAAGGAAGCAGGCACAGTGTTTACCTACTCCACCGTCTTGGCTTTCTAGGAATATATGCTTTTCTTCTCCCTGCCTTCTTAATGTTGAAGACCCCAGGCCTGGTCTTAGGCCTCCTTCTCTTCTCTCTGTGACCTTTCACTAGGGGATAATGTCCATTCCCATGACTGACAACTCCCAAGTTTATATCCAACCCAAATCCCCAGTCCAAACTCAGACCCATATATCTGACTGCCTACCTGACCTCTTTCCTTGCACCCCTCCACAGTCATCTCCAATGGAACTATTGATTACTCATCCCCCTGCACCCTGCAGTGGGCACCCAAGTAGTAAATCCAGAAACCTGGCGCTGGCTGGGTCCATTGGACACCCCTTGTCTTCACAACTAAGTTATTGGCCAATCCTGTCATTTCTACCTTGAAAAATTTTGAAACCCTCTTTCTTCTCCCCTTTCCCTCCAGGGCTACCATCTCTGGAGAGACTCCTTTCTCTGTTTCTTCACTTACCTCTGTGACTCTAATCCCCTCACACCATAGCCACAGTCATCTTTTTAATACACAAATCAGATTGGCCATTCTGCCTGAAACCTTTTGGTGGCTCCCCATTATGTCAGAATGAAACCTAGAGCCCTTGTCACACCTGAACTAGGAGCATATGATGGTCTATTGCCTGCCTTGCTGACTTCCTCCAGCCACACCAGTCTCCTTTCCGTTCCTAATATTCCAGCAGGCACAGTCCCAGCCCTGAGCCTGTCACAACACTGCTCCCTCTGACTAGGACATTATCCCACCACTTCCTTCTTACTTTGTCCCATGGCTGGCTTCTTCTCATCCTTTAGGTCTCACCTTGAAAAGCATCTCAGAGAAATCTTCTCCTCCTCGGTATTCCAACCACTGTATCCACTGTCCCACTTTTGTTTGGTTACCTATTTATTGACCATTTCTTCCAGCTTCTTGAGGGCAGGGACTGTGTCTGCTTTGTTTATTTCTATCTTCCCATCACCTACTGCATAGTGAGTGCTCAATAACTACTTGTAGAGTAAATGAAAGGAAAGGAGCCTATGGGAAGTACCAGATTGCCACTAGGTAGCTGAGCAAAAGGTTGACTGAGCCTTGATTGGTCTTTGGTTCCCAAAAGGTATGTATAAACATAGTGATGGCAAAGAGGAGGCCAAGAGCTGGTGTCCTGGGTAAGGGTGAGAGAGAATAACAAAGTGTTATAGATAGATACAGAGGCTCAACCTTTTTTTCTGTTGAGAATCATTGATCCATGCAGGGGGAAAAAAAAAAATCTCTTAGGCAGTTACATAAAGGGAAGCCAGATAAGAAGATGCAATAATTTCTGGGTACCTACTGTATACTTGATATAGTGCTAAGTAATTTACAGATGATATCTCATTGCACATAAATTAAAATTTTTTTAATTTGAAAGAGATATAAAATGTTATTCTGAAAATTAAAAATAGAGAACTTTTTTCATTAAAAAGAAAAATCATGAAAAATATATAGCTAGTCAACATTATAGTCAGGGGAGAGAGGCAGGGCAGAAAGAAGAGATAGATATATGTATATACAAAGAACGCAAGATAGAGACACACAAGAATATGCACAAATGGAAATTGAAGGGTACTGAAGCCTTGAGCACAGAGAAACACACACACACGTAAACATAAAGAGACTAGCTCTTTATGGAAAAAGATACGGAAAAGGGGATATGCAGACCTATAGAGACAAACAGACCCCTGGGAAGATGCAAAGTCATGGAAATATTCACGGGACTTAGAAATATTATCATAGAGAAGCAATGCATCTTGTCGCCAAAGTTTTATTGGAACACGGACATGCTCATTCATTTACATATTATCTATGGCTGCTTCTGTTTTACAACAAGAGTTGAGTACTTGCAACAGAGACTGTATGGTCCAAGAGTTGAAAATATTTACCATTTGGCTCTCTGAAGAAAAAGATTTCCAATCCCTGGTTTAAAGGGTTGTCAGCCTTATATTATGGGAATATTATAAGTTCTAAGTGTTAGTTATCAGAACAGTGTTCTCTCGATGGGCGTTTATCTGAGGCTAATAAATGAGTAAGAGTATGTACCCTCTAAGTGAGTGAAGTAGTTAAAGGGGTGTGGTAGATGATCTCCAAAGATGGCTGCCATCATTTTCTTTCTTCTCTGTATGCACACGTTACTCCACCTGTTAGAAGATGGAATTATTTTGCCTCCCCTTGAATCTGGGCTGACTTTATGACTGGCCTCAATTAGCAGAATATGGTGGAAGTGACATTGGGCCAGTTCTGGGCCTAGCCTTTAAGAGGCCTACCAGCTTCCACTTAGTCTCTGATAGAAGCCAGTCACCATGTTAGAAATTTCATTACCTTGAGACCACCGTGCTCCAAGGAAGCCCAATCTATCCCCAAGGAGAGGCTGTGTAGAAAAGCACCAAGGCACCAGGTATGTGAGTGAAGACTTTGTGGGCCTTCCACCCCAGCTCAGCCAACAGTTAAATGAAGCTGAGTGACCCAGTTAATGTCACATGGAACAGAAGAACCATCAAACTGAATCTGCCCATATTCCTGACCCACAGAATTGTGAGAAATTATAAATTGTTTTTAAGCTACCAAATTTTTGGAAAAGAACATCAATAATGATAACCAATCATTTCAGGCCTAAGGGAAAGAGAAATTTTCCTGCTGGAAAGAAGGAAAAATTATTATTCATAAATCAGTGAAATTCTCTAGGATAGCTATTTGAATTTACAGTAAATAGGTCTTCCTAAGGGAGGCCTGATCTATTGGGTTGACATTTGCATCTCAGAATATCTGAGCATCCGTGGAAAGCCCGAAAGTGGAAGGGTAATAAGAAATACAGGGATTCAAGAAACTCCTGTTTTTCTACTCCTTCTTCTTTCCTTTCTAGCCATATCCGTTTCCCATTTTGAATGCACAACTTAGCACATAGATACTTTTTTTGGAGGTGTGTGTAATGCTCTTTTCCACTTTCTTATACATTTAATTCTTTGAAAGCCACTGAAGTTAAGTGGGACCAGAAGACATATGGGAAGGCATTCAAACAGGAGATTCACAGATTGTATCCTGGAATAGAATGTATTCAGAATCTAGGTTTTAAAGGACTGGAGACTTTGGTAATGGGAGAATTCTAGGCCTGGTGAGAAATCTGGGGCTGGAGATTTTACAGGAAAGTACACTGGCTACATCTGGAAAGGGCATCCATCCCAGAAAACAAAAAAACCAAAATTGATCCTGAATTAGGAGTTAACCAGGGTGGAGAAAATCCCACAAATAGAGTACAAAGAAGGAGAAGGTAACTTTACGATGGTTTTTCACGAAAGAGATGTTTGGCACCAAAAGGTCAGAATAATCTGCAGTGATGAGTGTCTGTTCTGTTAAAACTCCATGCAGACTGATTGATTTATGCCTTGTTCTAAAAAAGATCTGTGCTCAGCATGTGCTCTGTGCCCTTGGAATTTCTTATATTTTGATGTGCATGGAAGCACCCACAAGGCAGAGGCTACCATTTGCAGCTCTATCCCCTACCATACCTAGGACATGCCAGGAAAAGACAGGTGCTCTGTTATGTTTGTTGATGATGATGATGATGATGATGATGACGACCATGACTCCATTCCTCAATGCTTGTTTACTCAAGAAAAAAGGAAGACAGGGAGGCAGGAATTCCATAAACTATCAAAGGTAGGATCCAGGTTACAGATGGAGGATGTATTAATCAAGATTCTTTGGTTACACGTGGCAAACACTCCACCTGCACTAGTTGAAGGATTTATTGGTTCAGATGTCCAAATGCCAGAACAGCAAGGGTACAGGTAGGCTTAGGGGTGACTGGAACTAGGGTTCTGACCAGGAGATTGTCAGGACTTCATTTCTCCTTCCCTCTTTCTCTTTTCTCTGTCTGTTGTCCCCATTTGCTCACATCATCCTGCTTCACAAGGCTTGACCTATGGCAACACTCTCAGCCTCACATCTCAGCTTCACCAGAGTGAAAATGCTTTCTTTCTTTAGTTCCAATGTGAAAAACCCAGGGAAGGGCTCTGATTGGCCCAGGCGGGGTCACATGTCCATCCTCAGAGCCAGAAGCTAGGAGCCTGTGGTTGACAGCCTTCAACTAGTACCAAAGCCAATGACAGCAGCATCTCAGGAGTCACATATTTTCAGGAAGAGAAGTGCCAGCAAGGATAAGGAATGTGTCTCTGATAGACAGTCATTCATCTGGGTCTGCACATTCTGGAAACAAACTTGCCAGGCCCTACTGATGAAAGGCAATGATTTCCTGGCACCACAGAGTCCCTGTGTCCTCGAGATACATCTCAAGGTCCTCCCACTCCCCTCCAGAAGCCCCAGAAAGAAGTAACCACAGAAAGTGGAACGGCTGTCCGAGTTACTATGTTCTGGAAGTGGGTCTGGTTCTTGGCCTCCTGCCTGTTCCTGTGGCCTCTGTTCCAGGCAGCAGTGCTGGCTGCCGGGAGGCAGGAGGGCACTGAGAGCTGGTAGCAATGAGCCCAGTGTGGGGCGTGGGGGGACACCAGATGGGCTCTGGCCCAACTCTGTGATGAACTTCTCGGGAATTCAGGCAAATCACTTAACTGCTTGGTCACAAAATACTTCAAATCTTTATGCAAATGTTCTCCCTTCACAGTATAACTACCTAGAAGCTTCTTGCTAAAAAGTTGTTGGTCTTTGTCACTCTTTTAGTTGAAGATGTGGGCCAATGTATAGGCAGAAGGGTGAGGCAAATAGCCAATGAATGCTTTACTTTTCTTTAAGAGTAAAAAAAGATAAACCAATCATTCTCCAATGAGTTCCGGGATCCTATTTCCAGGCTGGGCATATTGCATGGCACAGGGTGTAATTCTATGCTCACAGACCCTCTAGCCCAGAGGTCGGCAAACTGCGGCTCGCGTGAGCCACATGCGGCTCTTTGCGTACATTCCGTCTCAAGTTTGCCGACCCCTTGAAGAGCCAATCCTGTCCCTCACAACAATTTAAAAATTATTCGAGGGCCATGAATATATTTTTACATAATCACCAATATGTGAATAATATCCTTTAAAAATTTTATAAATGAAACTATGATAGTTTTATTTTCATTTTCAATTTTACTTCAGAGCCACATGTACGTACCCAAAGAGCCGCATGTGGTTTGCGAGCCACAGTTTGCTAACCCCTGGCAGCTCTCTGTCTCAAAAGTTTGCCGACCCCTGCTCTAGCCTAATATGGCAAATAAGGAATTTCCCCTATCTTAGACTTTCAGAGGAGGGAGAGGTACCCACTTCTGCTGGGGTAAAGTCTTCATAAAGAAGGTACATTTGATCTAGAACTTGAAGGATATACAGGGTTTTAATAGAAGATATGTGAGTTAGGCATTTACAAAAGGAATAGTGTGAGCTATGAGGCAGGTTAGAGAGCAGAAAAATATGTTCAGGGAGTGGAGGGTAGATTAGCTGGATGACAGAGATGTGTGTAGGGCAATGGTGTAAACGAGTGGAAGGCAAACTTGAAAGTACATGACACCTAAGGTTATGGAAGATGTGGCATATAAACCAGGACTCTAGATTTTATCTGGTATGAAATGGAGAGCTGCTGAAGGATGCTGAACAGGGTGTACCATTATATCAAAGTACCGCTTTGGAGAGTATCGTCTGGCGGCTGTGTGCATGAAGGACCACCAGGCAAGACAACTGAAACAATAGTGCAGGAGAATGGAAATTCCCTGAATTAGTCCCACAACTTTTCCTGAGCTAACTTGAGTAGGTTTCTGTTCCTTGCAAGTGAATCACTCCTAAAACAAAGCATAGAAATCAGAAAAGCAAGGGTTAAAAAGACAGGCATGGCCAACAGTACTAAATGTTTTCAAGAGGTCAAAAGGCCCGCGATTGGAAAAGCAAATGGATTTGGCAATTTAGAAGACACCGATAACCTTCAGGGAAGCTGTTTCCTTACAGAGGAGAGAGGAGCTGAGTTGAGGTCATAAGATAGTGGATGGGCCGCAGGGTAGATGACTCAGTGAGGACAAGAAGGGCTCAGGAAGGCCTAGGATACTGGCCAGGGGACACAGAGCTAAGTGGTGGTTTCACCAAGCTCTGGGGCCTGTGTATGTTTGTAGGCAAGAGGAAAAGACCCAGGAGGGCAGTTAATTTAGAGGGTACATGGGCAAGGTGGATAGGAGGTGGAGGGGAACAGAGTCTAAAGCACCAGCAGATGGGTTAGACCTGGAATTAAGAAGAGAGGAAAGGAAGCCAGGATGGGTCAGAAGATAGGATGAGGTGGAAGAGGGTGACTAGAAACTTGATGCCCAGAGACCTTGGTCTGCTCACAGGTAAGTAAGAGGTGAGGCTCTTAGCTGAGAGGAGGGTGTGGAAGTCACAACCTGATGAAAGAGGAAGCTGGAATAGCAACAGGGGAGCTAATACATGGCCCTTTTCCATGGTAAATGGGGCATGCAGGATGAGCCACCTTAAAGGGTGAAGTTGGGACAACTTGAGGGGTGGTGAGATGCAGAGGGCAGGTGGCGGGACAGGATTAGTTTTTGAGGGTGCAGAGAAGGCACACTGCACCAAGAGTGAAGCAATCGCAGCAGGGAGGCTTGAATAGGGGCCCAGGGAGTCAGCCTTGGAGAGGCACAGGCAGAGGTGAAGTACAGGCAGGGCTGCCTCAGGAAGACGCCAAGTTCAGGGTGGGAGCAGATGAGGGCAGGTGTTTGGGGTCTTACATTCAGAATGAAAGCTGCCTGCCTTCAGCACTGGTGAGTGGCTGAGTAAAGGTGGTGGGAACATCTGCTCTTAGGAGTGAAGCAGGTTCTGTGGGGGCGACATGGGGCAGCAGAAAGTGCATTGGACTAGGGTCCGAACAGAAAGGCTGAGAGGCAGTAAAGCTCTGTGGCGAGGAACTTGGGCCCATTGTCAAGGCCCGATCCCTACTCTGCAACTCTCTAGCTGTGTAGGTGTTCTTGAACAAGTCACCCAGCCTGTCCAAGCCTCAGTTTCCAGATATCAGCCCCCCTGCCATGGGGTTGTGCTGAGAATTAAGAGAATACCTACAAAGAACTTAATACAGTGCTGGACACGGAGCAAATACTCAACAAACACTAGTTAGTATGTCTGTCTTCTCCCATATACACTCAGGACCTGACACGTAATGGGAACTCGATAAATATTTTTGAAAGAATGAGTTATTATGATTATTACCTATGTAGCCTTGAGCACGGGAGGCTGTGAGCTCCACAGAGTTCTGAACTATATTTTATTCTTCTACCTCCTAACACCATGTTTGATAAAGGAGCCTACTTACATTCAGTAGAATTCAGTTTCCTCATCCATAAAGTGGGGCTAATAATATTTGCTCTACCTCAAGGTCAAATGAGACAACATATGTAAACCATGGCACAGCTGGAGGTTTTGCACGCATGCATATCCATACACACATGCGCGCATGCCCTCCCACACAATATATGGCTGTTGTCTGCAGCAGAGGCAGCGCCTGGGCCCCCGGGGAGTCCAAGCTCTTCTCCCCTATTTGACAGGAGCTGAATGATAGGCCTACTGAGCTGCAGGAATGCCCTGTGAAAGGGAGACAATAGGCATTTGCTGAAGGCCTAGTTAGAAGGCGGCTGTGGTTTTCTCCAGCAGGGAGGAAGTCCAGAGCTGGGCACTGGACGGGACATGAGGTATGCCGGAGGCTGCTTTAAGTCAGCCTGGCTTGATGCCTGGGTTGGACAAGCAAGGAGACACAGGTCACTAGACACAGGTCATGGGCTCAGGTGAGGGGCACAGAACAAACAGCTGGCAAAGTGCAGGGCTATTGTGGGAAGACAAGGACCAGATAGGCTCTTGTTGGTCCAGCTCACAGGAAAATGGAGAGTGTCATCTTTGGCTTAGAAAAGGCCTGTCCTTTTAGCCTAGGATTGCATCATATCAGAATCCTGGCCTAGATTCTTGTGGCAGGTCCCTCTGCATGACAGTGAGCTTCCCCCATGACTATCTGCTTGGAATTTCTCATATAAGTCACTGTTAGAGCCCGCTCCCCTCCCTGTGCCTGTCAGGATACATGGGCCAGGCTGTGTTCCCCTTTGGATCTCCACATTTGTCCAGGCCCTGTGGATATGCTGTTCTGCTTGCTGGCCTCACTCCCTGCACAGCCCGCTATCCCATCCCCACAGGAAAATCAAGTTCCTTCTCGCTTTCCCTCATGCTGCAGCTAATGGGGTCATGCCTGGCTGTGTCTTAAGAAATAATGATTGGAGGGAGCAGCGAAAGCCTTCTAGTGGCTATGGAGTGTTAACCGATGAATTAACTCATTTTGATTTGAAGGAAATAGTCCTAGAAGACACTCTTGCTTTAAAAAAATATTAAGCTGCCAACTATGAGAGGCGTTCGTTCAGAGAGGTCTTTGTTGCCAAGCTGGCTTCAATTCCCTTAGCCGTGCATTAACGCTAATCAGAACCTGGCTGTGTGAGCAAATGTGCATTAAAGTTTAGGGATAGAAAAATGTGTGTGAAGTATTAATGAGAAAGTACCAAATATACCTATTTATCCTTTGAAGTGCTTGCAGTATAAAAATTACCTACCCGACTGGCAGTTAAAATAAAGTTATTTTAATTACCAATGAAAAGTACACGACAATAATCTAAGATATTGGGTAACACAGACAATTCATGTTTGAATCATCCATCTAGATTAAAGCTCCTGCTAGAGCTGCTACATCCTGATTGCAGGAGAACACTAGCAGGTAAACCCTTGCTATTCAAAGTGGGGGTGGGGACAGGTGGCATTGGTGACATTTGGGAGAATGTAAAAAATGCAAAATCTTGGGCTCCAGATCTGTGAGTCAGAATCAGCATTTTAACACGATGCCCAGGTGATTGACAGGCACATTCAAGTTTGAGAAGGGTTGGTCTGGGTCAGTGTTCCTCAAAAAGTAGCCTGTAGACCATATACATGGGAAATACCTGGACAGATTGTTAAAAATGCAAATTCCTTGTGGAGTATAGTGTAGGAATAAAGTTAATGGAATTGTAATAGATATGTATGATACGGTGGTGGAGGGGGGCCTTTGGTGGGAGGAGGGGGGTTGTGACTTTGTGGGGTGAAAAGGATAACTATTGCATTGTTTTGTACACCTGAAACTAATAATAATTAAAAAAAAATAAATGCAAATTCCTGAGCCCCATCCAGACCTAGTGAATCAGGATGTCTAGACACGGAGCCCAGGAATCGGCATGTCAAACCAGCTCCCAGGTGGTTTTCATGTTCTCCGAACTGTGAGGCCCACCCCTAGTCCATCCAGTCTCATGAGATCCATTAAGCACCAGCTGACATGCCGTGTTCTGAGTCCAGTAGGAAAAGATTTGGATGGATATCATCTCTGCCATTTAGGAGTTTATAATGACATTGCTACAGCTGAACATGTAGAGAACAAGCTATAGTATAAATACCTAGAGGATTATATTATTAATTCACAATGCAATTCAGTCTCCCTTCTTCACTTGTGTATATACGTTCTCCCCGGAGGGTGGAGAATAACAAACAGTGTCCTCATCCTTCCTAGTTCCCCTGGAGCAGAGTGGACTCCCACCCAAGGGACCACTCATTCTTTTTGGCTACTGGGCTCAACTGACCAAGCCCACAGCACAGCCACTTGAGTGTCCTGCTCAGAGCAGACAGGACATCAGCAATTCATTTCATTTGCCTTTTCCTGTAAACCCTCCCCTCTCCTTGTGCTCACCACCCCTTCCCAGGGCCAGTAGGGCCCAGCCCTCTGCAGCTCTGCCCCCGTTGTTCCCAACACACAGGCCAGGAAAGGACTGGATCAAGCCTGGGCATCTGCAAGCACTCAGTCCTTGGGGATGGCATGAGCTTTCTTCTTTTCCTTTTGATGTCTACATTTGGTTGCTTCAGAAAGAGAGATGTGAACCATAACCCTCTCTTTAGAGATAAGAGAAAAACAGCCAGCCCCTTTTGAAATTCAATGTATGACAAGTGGATATGGGGCAACGTGTGATAGGAGCCTGGCTACAGGTCTCTGTTGACTCAGAACTTAATAAATGGCAAGGAGGCCAGTCCTCAATAGCGGTCCGTTAGTGGGACAGTGTCTGCTTGGGCTAACCTGGCCCAGATCTTGAGACTTAAAACACGAAACCTGGTGGTCTCCTAGTGTGCATATGTGGTTACATAGTGCTTTCTGGCTTATCGACATACGTGACTTAATCCTCTCAGGGATCCTGTAGGGGTCATCATGTATCTCCACTCCCGCTTTACATGCAAAACCGAGGCCAGAGGTCAGTCCTGTGCCCATCGCACAGCTGGCAAGTGGTAGGGCTGAGCCCTGAATCTGCTTCTTCTAACTCCCAATTCCAGCTTCTTTTTCCCCAACCACAATGCTGTATTTTCCTTCTATTCACAAACGAAAATATTGTTTTAACTAGACCAGGGATTCCTTTTGGCAAAGCTCACTACAAATTACACCAGTGCAGAGGTAGCACGTGACAGCCCTCCGCAGGTGTGGTGGCCAAAAGAGAGTTACTGCTTCTTCACTTTGCAGCTCTGGCAAATTCTCGGAGGTGTAGGTGCAAAGTCAATGCCAGATGTCTCTCGTGGCGCAGTCTCCTCAGCCCGGTTGCTGTGGAATTACCCTGGGAGGAACATCTTTGCAGCTGAGGACTATGGCAAGACCAGGCTGACCTTGGACCGCACAAGTCCCATGTGGCAGCACAATCCCAACTTGGCTCGGCTTCCCTTTCAATGTTCAATGCAAAGAGTGACGTGGAATGAGGGAGCAGGAGGTGTATTGAGAACAGCACCCAGGAGGCATTGCTGCTGCTCGTCTTGAGAGCCCTCTCCAGCCCGGGATGTGGATGGTGATGAAGCTCCACGGTGACAGCACAAATAAGGCTCCTGTCTGCACACTCATTGGGCTCAACAGATAAATGCAGGCCTGTTGTCAGAAATGACAACCTGGGTGTTACAAATAACAGGCTCAATATTGTGATTGCTGGAGCCGAGGTTCACAAAGAAAGTGGAAACCTGAGCGGAAACCCACAGTGACCAGGAGATACTGTCTCTGGAAGGGTCATAAAAGAGCTGAGAGGACTTCCCGCAAAGCCTGCTTGCCCACATCCAGGAATGACATGCGCACCTTTGATGTATTATTCCAAGGATTCCGGCATGAGGTCCTCCATCTTTGTGCGAAACAGTTCCAATATATAGAGCATGTGCTGGGGCCAAGCTGGGGTCGTGAGCCCTGTGTTAGTTCCCTAAGGCTGCTGAAGCAAATTGCCACAAGCTGGGTGGCTGAAAACAGAAATCTATTCTCTCACAGTTCTGGAGGCCAGAAGTTTCCAATCAAGGTGTGGGCAGGGCCACATTCCTTCCAGATGTTCTAGGGGGGAACCTCTTCCTTGCCTCTTGCCGCTTCTTGTGGCCGCTCACTCCAACTTTGCCTCCGTGGTCACATTGCCTCCTCCTCTCTGAACACCCTCTCTGCCTCTCTCCTTAAGGAAATGTGTGATTACATTTAGGGTGCACCCGAATAATCCAGGATAAGCTCTTCCTCTCAGGATCTTTGACTTAATCACATCGTTTGCCATATAAGATCATGTTCAGAGGATCCAAGGACTAGCGCATGGATGCATCTTTTGGGGGCCACCATTCAACCCACTATAGGCCCCTCTGAATTAACCCTTATTTCCCCATAAGATGTCAGTTAAGATCATCATAATCATAATAGCCGGGGAGTATAGTAGGTGCTTCATGTGCTCATTTAATCTTCCCAACTCTGTAAGGCCAATATTTGTATTTCCCATCACAAAGAAAGGAGCTTTGCAGGTCGTGCTCCTTCAGCTCCGCCAGAGGGTTCTGGGTTGTGTCTTTGGGGCCCAAAGGTCCTCAAGGACCCCTAGGAGAAGAGAGGAGGATGAGAATGGCTCTGAGCCCCTAACCTTCAACCACAGCAGTTCCACTCTGATCTGATTTAGATGGTAGGAGGTTGCATAAGATTGTCATTCTCTTCCAAAGGTTTACGCTGAGAAAAAGTTTGCAAATTACAGCTCTGCACTTCACAGCCTTGCATTGTTTGGGCAGGGGCCCAGGTTCAGGAACGCCAACTCTGGAGGCAGACACACCTGGGCTTAAATCTCCTCTCTTTCCTGTTCTTGGTCTGTTCCCCTCGGAAAAGTGATCTAACCTCTCTGAGCATCATGTTTCTCTGAGCATCATCTGTGCAATAGAGCTGATAAAAGTATCTGCCTCAGTGGATTGTTGTGAGAACGGAATGAGATAATGCACCTATGGTGCTTTAAAAAAAAACATTAAGAATAGATGTTATCTTCATTCGCTTGTACATTTCTCTACTGGTCAGTTCCCTAGATATTCAATCTTGGACCTCTTGAAAGTGAAAACGTTTATGCAGAATATTTGGGTCCAGCTGTTTTTTCCTCACTAGAGCTTTCAGAAGAGGGGGTAGCATCAGCCCATGCAATGCCACTCTTCCCAGCTCATCTAAGAGGGTGCCATCATCCACACTATGCCCAAAGAGTCTGAGTCACATGCATGATGATGAATTCAAGGTGCAGCCATTGCCTCAGACAGGAGTCCCCAAAGAGGCTATGATGACAAAGTTGGGCCCCGGGGGGAGGCGTGAGGCTTTCTCAACATCTTTGATAATTGCAAAAGTATATTCATCAACATCTGTGGGGGTTCTAGATAACCCTGAAGTAAGCAACTGCTGCCTCAGTGGCCCAAGTACAACTCACTGTCAGCTGCTACGTAGGTGGCAAGGGAAGGCTCACCTGCCTATGTGAAGGGCTTATGATTATATTTGCTTCCAGATGAATGAAACATGTGAGTTCCAAGAGGCAGGCTGACTGACACCAACCTCTTCAACATATTCCAAAACAGCTGCCTTAAGTACAGGTTTTGATTGAATTTCAGAATGTGTCATAATGAGAACTTAGCATTTATTGACTGCTTACCACCTGCCAGGCACTGGGCTAAGGACTTTATCTGCATGTTCTCATGTTCCCCCCAAATGAACCTACTATCCTTTTTAGCAGATGAGGCAGGAGGTCAGGTGGCTCCCTGAAGGTCACTTAGCTGTGAGGTTGCAGTACTTGGTGCAGACCGGGGTCTGCGGGGGTCTCTGGAGGCTGTGCTCTCAGTCCAGCCCAGGACCCCACTCTAGGACCAGGGTTCTCAAGAAAGAATTCACACAGTCTGCTCTCGTGCATCTTTATTTTGGACAGGATTTTATCCTGATCATGACAAATAAATGTTTTATTCAGTAACAGTGGTAATTAAGCAACACAAAACAAACCAGAAAACACTGCCACTGTCAACAGATCCCAAACTAACAAAAATTTGCTTTGGGTGAGATTCTTTTGTAACTCCCAGAAATCTACAACTCTAGGCTCTCAAAAGAAACAAACGAACACAGACCTAACCCGTTTCTCTCAAGGCACAGAGGTGTGCCAGGATGACAGATATGCTCTCAGATGAGGGTGTCAGGGGCAGGGAGAACATTCTGGAAAATGTATTTTGAGAAGAAGGGCACTCATTGTAAGAAAAGAGGCACCACTCTGAGGAGAAGGACACACTCCAAAAAGATGTTGGGACAGGAGTGTGCCTAGCATGGGTGGGCCCTCTGCAGCGGGCAATGGTGGGCATCTTAGAATGAGGGAAGAGAGGTAATGGAATTGAGGCATGGAAGGGGGTGGGGAGAAAGAGGGTGAGTGATAATAAAAGGAGTATGTTTTTACTGTGGCCCTGGGAAGGTGAACTTGTTCCTAAGAGCATCAGCGATATCTGTCAACAGTAGAAGCAGCAGCTGGTATGGATTGAATACTTATTGATTAGTGATATGTACATTAATGATCCTGTTCAATCTTCACAACTTTATAAGGTAGGAACTATTATTAGCCCCATTTCACTGATGAGGAAACTAAGGGTCAGCAAGGTTAGGCAACTTGCCCGAGGTTGCACAGCTGGCAAGTAGCAGAAGCCAATTTGAACACAGGCCCGTGGGAGGCTAGTGTTCATGTTCTCACACAGCTTCCTTCTTGCCTTTCACCTGGCTGGTCCCCTGCACTCAGCGTCCTGAAGGTGGTGTGTTTTTTGATGCAGTGGGGACTGTCTCCTTGCATTGGCTGTACCTATCGCATTAGAGTGTGATGGACTCTTCACACCCAGGATGCTGGGTTTAAAGTGTGTGAAAAGTCAAAGACACACTGAGCAGGGGCGTGGAGGAGACCATAGTGGGGGAGGGACTTAGAAACAGGAAGTGGCAACGACATTTGTTAACGTGCATCACACCTTTTGCCACTTCCTGTGTCAATAAGGAGAAGTGGGTTTGAATTTGGGGGGAGTGGGGCAGGCCCTATGAGGTCCCCCCCATCCCTATACCACCCCCAGGGCTGCAGGGAGGGGAAGGTCTAGTCTCTTCTTTCTTTGCTTCCTCTAACCCCTGCAAGGGTCCTGTGGCAGCCCTAGCAGACAAGTGGGGGCTATTGGAAATAGGATACTCATAAAAAGTGTAATTCCATGATAAACCTCTGGCCCCATCAGGTAAGGCCCCTTAGGTGAAGGGTAAGGTTTAAAGACAGAGAACTGAGCATTCACATCTTCTCAGGCTAGAAGAGAAGCTGGGCACATCACATGCCAGTTGGCAAAAGAAAGGGACAGTTTCTCCTCTTGCAAAGACATCTCAGTGCATTTATTAGAGATAGCAGTGGGGGACATTAGAAATTAGTCACCGTTTAAAGACAGCAGCGATGTCTTGCTGCCCTGATCCATACCCTAAAGCACACTTGGAGAGCTAGAGCATGTCCCTTTTTTTAAATTAACAAATTTTATTTTTTAGAGCAGGTTTAGATTCACAGAAAAATTGAGCGGAAAGCACAGAGAGTTCCCATAAACCCCTTGCCCCCACACACGCACAACCTCCCCCACTATCGACATCTCATACCACAGTAGTGCATTTGTTACAATCGATGCACCTACAGTGAGACAGCACCATCACCCAAAGTCCATAGTTTACATTAGGGTTCACTCTTGGTTGTACATTCTATGGGTTTGGAGCATGTTCCTTTTTTATCTGATAGGAAAAAGAAGGGATGTCTGGCTCGCGGCCACCTAGTGGGGTGAGGCTGCAGCCAACATTAGCTCCTACCCCCTGGCTGGCTCTCATACCCACACCTTCTTTGACAGAAAATCCAGCCAACTGGTCTCCCAGGGGCCAGATAACGAGGAAGAGAGGCAGAGAGAATCGATAGGGATGAAACTAACAGGAAGCAACTCCACGGT
This sequence comes from Hipposideros armiger, assembly GCF_001890085.2. Lineage (NCBI taxonomy): Eukaryota > Metazoa > Chordata > Mammalia > Chiroptera > Hipposideridae > Hipposideros > Hipposideros armiger. The sequence continues at coordinate 561,820 of NW_017731378.1, forward strand.
CCCGAAAAAATAGGGACCATCCCCACCCCTGCTGTTTCAAGGTGGGTTGTTCGCTGGTTTATTTCCACCCCAGAAGACAGTGAGATGAGACTGGGGGACTGTCTGGAAATCCAGGAACAGCAGGACTCTCCATTCAAGTCTCAGGGACTGTACGAGCAGCAGGTGTAAAAGTACATCAGGCTGCTCTGTGATTCCGAGATCAGACGAGCCTGGGCGTTAGGCCTGGGTTCAAGTCCTGAATCTGCGAGTTACCAGCAGTAAGTGCAGGATTGCTATAAGAATAATTACACGATGTAATAAGTATCAAGTCTGTGGATCAGGGGTCCCCAAGACGATCCCCAGTTCAATGATTGTCTAGGAGGCATCTCAGCACTCAGCATATAGTACTCATGGCTAAGATTTATTACAGTGAAGGGATAAAAAGCAAAGAAGGCAAAGGGAAAAGGTGAACCCGGTGAGGTCTGGCGAAACAAGATTCCAAGAGAGTCCTCTCCCAGTAGAGTCACACAGAACATGCTCAATTCCCCCTGCAACAGGCTGTGACAACACAAGTTAAACGTTGTCTACCAGGGAAGCTCATTAGAGACTCAGCGCCCAGGGTTTTTATTGGAGGCTGGTCACGTAGGCACCCTCTGCCTAGCAAATACCAATATTCCAGACTCTGAGGGGGAAAGCAGGTTATTTGGCATTAAACCACAGTTTGTATAGGTAGTTTAAGCACCGTGAGCTACTCTCATCAGTCCTGGGGATAGCGGAAACTCTTCCCAAATCCAAGTTCCCATATGACAGCCAAAGACCAACTTTGCAAGCAGGGTTTATTAAGGACAACAGTCTTAGGCCTGCTGTGTGAACTCTTTTCTGCACAGCCTGCTTCATTGTTTGGCACATAGTAGATGTTCAATAAATTGCAGTTACTATTTCCAGCAGCATCACATTTTCGTACCTTTATAGGAAGGAGAGCTCAGCATACTAACACTGGAGTCCTCCAAGTCAAATCAGGTACCCATTTGGAAAATGAACACATGCACACACACATTCGTACACGCAAGTGTGTATCTAAGGTGAAGTAACTGCTTATATAATAAACCTTCTCCTCTTAAAATGTTGAATCATTATTGTTTCATCTCTGATCTTAGTTTTCCATTGACAATTCTGATTAGCATGCTTTCTGTATCTTCAAATTAGTCGTTGATTAAAAAAAAAAAAAGGTTCATCAAGTCGGGACCAAGGACAGAGCCCCAGGCATGTTACTTAAAGCCTGCTGTTAGGCTCTTGCGTCAAACTTCAGGACGTGATCCTGCTAAGAGAATGGTCCTTTGGCTCAGGGGTCAACATAATAGCTACAATACTATGTGGGGAGGATGTTAACTGCTTCGCTAAAATAAAAAAACCCATGTCGACAGCATTCTGCCAATCTACCAGCCAAATGCCTCCTTGTAAGGAAACAAGGTTAGTTGTGTATGGATTATTCTTAGGCAGCCAGTGCTAGCTTCTGGTGATCACACACTGTGTCCTAAAAGTTTATAAGCCATTTGTTCAAACTTACTGTTCTTTAACTGACAGATACACTCTTTTTTTATTCTCCCTGTTTGAAACAATTTGACCATTCTCTTCTTCAACTGTGCATTCCCCAGCCCCTGGGATAGACCTTGTCTTGTGACTTAATGTCAGAAGGCAAGATGTGCACCTCACCTGCCTTAGGCTGCAGTTCAAGTTTGAAGGCCTCTCATGGAGAAGGTGGAAGTCAATAGAAGCTCTCAGTTATACTTTCTTTCTAGCACTTCAACATTATATTCTATGTCCTCCACCCAAACAACCTATTATTTTTCTCATCCTTTGTTTCTTCAAAGAAGAGATATAACAAAAACTGCACTCCAGGACATCAATGATTAGGAAAAACAGTCATTAAAAACCACCCAAATTACAGGGGGTTCATTACACTATTCTGCCTAATTTTGTATACGAGTATATTTGAAATTCTCCAATGTAATTCTTTCAAAAGACGATGAAAATGATTGCAATGATATTGGAAAACATAAGTTTTCAGTCTGGATCTTGGGTCAGAGGGAAACGGGGCAGGGGAAAGGACTGGACATGTGTTCAGGAAGTAGCCCAAAGAGACACAGGATCTTGGGGAATATCATCAACTTCTCTAGGGCTTTACAATCCTAAGCCCAAAAGCCCAAAAGCGCTCTTTCCTAGTTCTCCCTCCCCTTAGGGTGGTGATGGCCAAGGAAGTGCATTCTGACTCCATTTAAGCATAAACACCCCAATGCTCACTTGCATTGGTCTGACGTCCCCTGCAGTCAGCACCTACCCCAGGCCGGCACCTAATTTTAACAGTAACTGGTTGATTTCCATATGTACTTAGTGCCCGTGACTTCTTTGTGTCTATCCTTGTTGATGGTGTCCTTTTTAGCACACAAGATCCCAGAAGCCAGTTTCCATGTCTTTCACTATCATCAGCAAGCCCTGGAACATCACGGTGCTCGGGAACCTAGCAGATCCCTACCCTGCGTGTGCAGTCTCCACGCCTGCTGTTCTCCTTCTTCACCCAGTGCTCATCTGTACTTGGGCCTCCGGTCACAAGGGCTGGGGCTCTTGTCCAATTTCCTAGTCAACACCCCAGGCAAGAGAAAGGAGAGAGGCTGAGAGGACCAGGAGCAGCCTTCCCGTATGAGACCAGGAGGGGCCGGTCAGAGCCAGTTACCCAAGAGAAGTCCCTGATCCACAGAAAACAGGACACTCAGCATCAGTAAGAAACACTCAGAACCATTTTTCAAAACTAGCAGCTGTAAAGGAATGAATGCAGATCAGCGTTCAGTGCACATGCAGGCTCATTCCACCCTCAAAAAGCTTCACAGTCACTATTAAAGAACACATTTCAGAACATAATATTATTAGGCTATTGATTGTTGTTTGTTTTGATGTTTAATTCAGTAACAGCTCGGGCTGTGGAGAGCTTTAAATGAAACGATGCTCTGAAGACCTGCACAAATGTTCTAATTTTCCACTGGGTTTCACAAGGAGCTTTGACAATGCCACGGGGACCAGGGGCTCCTGGCGCCCCCAGGGTCTTACAGGCGGGGAACTCAGGGGCCGGCTGCTGAGCAAGGCTCTGCGGTCATTTGGTACAGAAAATAGAAAAGGCGGAGAGTTCCCCATGAATCCAAACAACATCCACTCCCTCTGCCACCACGCATTAAATGATCTGGGACCGAAATTCAATACACACCTCGGGCACTCTTGCGGAACGGTACCCGCGCATCTCGGTGGCATCAACATCCTGAGGAATAGAATAGAAAAAAAAAAAAGGCTGTCCTCTGAACATACACAGAGATAAAGAGAGACCACAGTGGGAAACCCAGCTTGGACGACAGGCCTGAAGGTCCCAGAGGTAACCTGCAGCCGCTCCTCCTCACCCCTGAAGCTGGTGGGTGGGCAGGGGCCCGGGGCTGAGCAGAAAGTCCAGGATCAAGCAAAGCCAGAGGCCAGACACAGAGGCAGCCCAGTTCCAGTGTCCCTGGCGCCCAGCGACCACCCTTGCCTGCTCATTCCAATCCTAAACCTTGCCTAGAACCAGCCCGCCACCGACCCTAGTTTGCGCCTGTCTTCTTTATGTTTTCATGCTCTCTTCTTTTGCCTGGACCTGTGGTTCTCAAAGTGTGGTTCCCTGACAAGCAGCATCAGAGGAAATTCAAGTTTCTCAGACCTCACCCCAGACGTCTGTCTTCAAAACTCTGAAGTTGAGGTCCAGCAATCTTTGTTTTCAAAAAGGCCTCCAGGTGATTCTGATGCAAGTTTGAGAACCACCAACTTGGACTATGGCAGCCCTTTGTAATGGTCTCTTGCTTGCAATCCATCAATCCATCCCCCCTTTGCCACCAGAGCTGCCTTTTAAAACACAGACCTAATAATCTTCAATGCCTGACACAGCTTGGCACATAGTAGGTGCACAATATTTATTGACTGGCTAAATGACATATGAACTCTGCTTTTAACACTTTGATGGCTACTCGTGGCCTATACAAAATAACCTAGAAACGCCTCAGTATGGTACATTAATATTTATCAGATTATTTCTTGTTGGTGCTATTTTTATTAGTAGTTATCATTTGTGGAGCAATCTGCTCACAATTTGTTAAATACCCTGTATTGTGATATTTACTCTTTTTCTTTTTTAACTTCTCAACCCTGACAGAGGTGGGCAGGTGCCCTTTACAGATGAGGAAAGCGAGGCTCAGAGAGGTTATGTAACTTGCCCAAGGACCTACAGGCACCAAGTGGTGATCTGGATGATCTGGAGTTCAGTCCAGGTTTGTCTGTCTCCAAGGTTCATGCTTTAAATGTATTTCCTTTCAAAATCAGATCTCAATGACCATTCTAGGCTCTTCCCACCTATACACTCTCTCAAGACTTTGGCTTGTGCTGTGTCTGTGAAGGCTCAGCTGATCCTCTTTAAGACAGAATGAGCTACATGCTAATCGTACTAACGACCCAGCACATTATGGTGGGTGGCTTATGGGGCCCTAAAATCCCTGCAGTGACTATTTCATGAAGTGCAGTCCTCAGAATCACCTGGGGAGCAGGTGCGAAATGCAGAGCCCCAGGCCACACACACACGCACATGCACACACGCACACCACACCCTCCCCCACCAGTGGGATTGGAGGACCGTCTAGAAACGCCTCTTTCCTAAGTGCCCCACTCCCCCATGGTAACTCTGCACAGTGACGTCTGAGGCCCGCTGCCCTGGAGCGTGAGCTTGTCTTGTCCACATGGGTTCCCTGCAGCAAATGCACAGGGCTGCCCTTTGACAGGCCATCAGAGAATAAATGAATGAGCCCTTTTCTCTTAGAAGGATGGAGGTGGGGTGGAGTGCCCCATAAAACACTCATAGGAGAAAACAAGCCATGGCAGAGACAGGCTTACCAGATGTGGCACCAGCTGTTGGCACATAAGAAACAAGCCTGAGTGTGAACAGAAGACATGTTTCAAGCCACAAAAACTTGACGTATCGACTTTGGCAAGGGTTGCCGACCACGCGGTGCCGATAATGTTATTAACGCTGAATGTATTTGCCTGACCTTATCAGGCTTTATAAAGAGCACAGGAGTCTAATTAAGTTCAGATGCCAGCACCTCTGAGAACTTCTTTCTCCATAGCTACTGAGCCCATCATTTACCCTGATGTTCCTGAAATGATTGGTCTTTAAAACCAAAGGAAGTTGGTCATTAGCATGTGTGAGGCACTTGTCATGATTTGTGGTAAGCCCAATCTGGCACCTAGAGATGGAAGGTATTTCATTCTGCTTGGTGCAACCCCAGCCGCTGGTATCACCCTATTGCACTCACGGCGGAGCTCTGCTCTCTGTCTCCTTCTAGTCAACATGTACACAGATGGATTGGAAGGGGGCATTGATGGGCTTGCTGATCAAATGGGCAGATGACATAAAGCTGGGGAGGATGCCAGGCTCCAAAGGGACCTGTGAGTCAGGGGTGATTTATAGGGACTGCTGCCAGGTCTTCCACTTAGACTGTCTTCACCCTCAAAACAAGCATTAAATAGTAACTTCAAATAATTGCAAACACACGTATAGTACTGTGTGCTAGAAACTGTTGTGTCTTTACATATATTCATTCATTTAACACCTTATGAGGTAGATTCTATTGTTATCTTCATTTTTAAGATGAAACTGGGGCAAGAGCAGTTAAGGGAACTGTCCAGGGGACTGTAAACATTACTGGATTGAACTTCCTTCTTCGTTTCCACCCACCAAATTTCCCCTTTCCTTATAGCTGCCAAGTGTACTTGAATACTCCCATCGGTGGAACATTCACTACTTCCTCCAGAGGCAACCCCTCCACCCCCATTTTTTTTTTTTGGTAAGCTTCCACTTTGCAGAAAGCTATTCCTTATATTGATTGTAGTGAAGCTGTATTTAAAAAAAATGGGTAGTTGAGTTGGAGATATTAATGTGGAGGTGCCTGCCCTCCAAAGTACAAGTCATTGAAGTCACTGTGGGCTCTACTAATAGAGATATAGTGTATGAACTGAAGGAGGTGACAGAGCCCTGCTCTCCCTGGGCTCTGCATCCACACTCCGAGTGCTATGTTCAGTTCTGGGTAAGGCAATGAACTTGAGAGACAATTGTCTAACTGAGCTTTCTGAGGAAGGGTGACCTGGTTGGTGAGAAAAACTGAAATCAGGACTCCGAGGCTCTGAGGAAGGAGATGGAGATATCTGACTTGGAAAAGAGAAGAAAAATGGGATGGGGGAGAGGGAGTATGATGGCTGTACTGGAAGAGAATGGATTCAGGCCAAGGACAGAGCCAAGGCAAGTAGGTAGGCAGGAAAGGCTGATTTTCTGTTTTAAGTAAACTTTTTAGTTTGAAATAATTTTAGATGTACAGAAAAATTACAAATATAGTACAGAGAGTTCCCATGTATCCCACATCCAGTTCTCTTTATCGTTAACATCCCACATTAGTATGTCACATTTGCTACAAGTAATGAGCCAGTATCAATATGTTCTCAACTAAAGTCCATTCTTCAGTCAGATTCCCTTAGTTTTTGCCAGAGGTCCCTTTTCTATTTGAGACCCAATTCAGGATACCACATCGCATTTAGTTGTCACGTCTGTACAGGGACATGGGGCTCCCCTTGGCTGTGAGTTTCTCATGTTCCTTGGTTTTGATGACCTGGACAGTTTTGAGGGGTACTGGTCAGGTATTTTGTTGCATGTCCCTCAATTGGGGTTTTCCTGAGATTTTTCTCATGGTTAGACTAGGGTTATTGGTTTTTAGAAGGAAGACCACAGAGATAAAGTGCTGTTCTCATCACGTCAAGGGTACGTACTATCGATAGGGCTTGTCCCTCTTGATGTTGACCTTGATCACCTGGCTGAGGTAGTGCTTGTCAATTTCTCCCCAGTAAAGCTGCCCTTCCTCTCCCTGTCCATCCTGCATCCTTTGGCACGAGATCCCTATGCAGTGCTCACACTCAAGCAATAGGGAGTCATGTACGCTTCACCTCCTTGAGGAAGAGCAATCTACACACATTGTTTGGAATTCTTTTACATGGGAGATTTACCTACTCTCCCTCATCCAGGTATTTGCTCAATCATTTATTTATATTATATAGATTCACTGATATTTGTTTCATCCTTTAGGTTATAATCCAATGCTCCTTTATGTGGTTGCTCAAATTGCTCCAGCTCCGGCCATTGGGAGCACTTTCAGTTGGCTCCAGGCTCTTTGACGTGCCCCATCACTGAGGAGTTTTTGACCATTTCCTTACATTCTATCACTAACAGATGCTCCAGGTTCACCTTGTACATTTCCTGCCTTAGTCCTAGAATCAGCCATTTCTCCCGAAAGCCCAGGTTCCTTTTATTGGAGAATGTTTTTAGAAACCAAGATCTGGGGGGTAGGTGTGCTTGTTGCGACTGGGGTGTCTGCTCCCTCTAGACCCTTTCAGATGACGTATACTAACCCGTGTATATATACATATCTATAAATATTTCTGTACATAACCATCTGTATCTATATTAAGCTAAATACGAGTTCACACTGATGCCTCTTGCTCAAATCCATCACCACATGAATCATTCTATCCTAGGGGAGGCTGATGTTGAAGCAACAACAACAAAAAATTCTGTGAGGTGATGGATATGCTAACTAACTTTACTGTGGAAATCATTTCACAATATATACGTATGTCAAACCATCACACTGTATACCTTAAAATTATACAGTGTTACGTGTTAATTATATCTCAATAAATCTGGGGTGGGGGGGGGAAACTACCATGAAAAAAACATTCTGCAAAGTTGGAGCCCGTTGCTTCTGGGGATAGTGAGTGTTCCGTCACTGAGTGTATTCAAGCAGACTGGGCAGCGACAAAGGAAAGGGGAAGTCTGGTGGGTGGAATTGGAAACGTTAGTTCAACCCAACTATGTTCAAGGTCTCTTCCAGCCCTATGACTGTTGAAAAGGACTTGTCATATAAGGAAAGGGTATGTATGGCTTCCCAGACAGATTCATTGTTTTCTAAGATCTGGGCAAGGAGAAAAAAGAAACACTGTTCAACAGGTAGGAAATTTATGGCATTTGGAATCCAAAGAAGAGAAAAACAGTGTTAAAATATAAATGAAACTCAAAAAGGTTTTAAATTCACAGATGACAGCCAGAATGGATTATGAAAGGGGAGTGATTTATTTATGGGAGGGACACGTGCCGGGGGACTGGCATCTAAGGAGTTAATCCTGCTGTCCCTTTAAGAGTCTTAGGCATACAGAGTCAGGGGGACAATTCTTTATGTTTTACGACTGCAGCCCAGGACCTAGTCAAGGAAAATGTGGTGGCCCAGGGTCCAAGAGAAAGAGACAAGGAACTGACAGTCCTGAACACACACAGAGGGCTGAATCTCCCAGGGAGGTGGTGCTGCCCCAGCTTTAAGGGAGGGTTAGAAATGGAATGGCCACCCCACTGCAGGAAAGAGGAACCCCTCCTCAACTAGCAGTTCTTCCTTCCTGCTAACGCCTGTCCGAAAAGACCATAAATCACCTCTGACTTATGGGAGAAAGAAAAGAGATGACGGGATGGAGACTTCCTCCATCATGGGTGGTTCCCATCCCCAAAGATTTTGAGCCACTACCTCCAGAGACAGGTTCAGAGATTTATGTGAAAAATAATCTCCCTTAGGTGATCCTGATCCTGGGATTTCTTAAACACATTTAGAGCCACTACTGGTTGTAATTCCAGAGTTTGCCCAGGACAGTCCCAGTGTATGCTGTTGTTCCGGGTAATTATTAGTAGGTCCCCCTTCCTTCCCTATCAAAAGTGACCTGGTTTGGGTGACAAATTACATGGCCACTCTTCTTAATACTGATAGGTCTCTGAGCCACACAGGGAAGGAATCATATAGTATTTGCAAGGTGTCCTTTTGGCCAAGCGCTGCTATTCGATCCCAGCTCCAATCTGAGAGTGCATTGTATTTACCGTTGAAAGTGAGGGTTCCCCACTGGCGATGGGGAGAGGTTCATATTGGGGCAGAAGAGGGTTCTAGAATCTCCTGGGGTCAGGGGCTTGCAGGCCAGGAAAAAATAGACCGATAAAGTTCCCATGGTGTTTCGAAGCTCCTCCCGTTCCCCAGCCCCTTAGGAATCACTGCTTAAGGAAGCAGCTGGCAGATAGGGACACAGCGCTGCCATTGCAGCCCTACGCCTCCCTTTGGGCCCTTTGCCCTTCCTTTCTCTTTCGCTTCCTTTCTCCCGAGCCTACATTTTCCTGCGTCTGTATCAAAGGGCTGTCAATGTGATTCGCCCGGTTGACGATGGCTCTCGAGATTAAAGAGTTAGCTGATCTTTGGTCAAAAGTAACCATGGAAATCTGAGACATTAACCATTGCCTGCTGGGGATCTCTGATGAGAAGCTCTCAGATTCTCTCCAGGCTCAGGAGAGATGGGATAAACCGCAGGCAGGTGACTCTACAGAGCCACTGATCTGAAACACAGATGTGATCAGTCTTTGTCCCCACCTCTGCCCACTCTGGTCTTGTAACCCTTGAAGTGCCAAAGCCCTGCAGAAGGGCGCACATCTCTCCGGACACGAAGCAGCAGGCATAGCCATCGGGCTGCTCCTCTCTTCCGCCCAGTTCCCACTCCTTGGCGACCTCACACAGCATCCGGGCTGTAAGTGCCATCTATATGCTGACAAGTTCCAAATTTATATCATCTCCACCCTGGACCTCTCTTCCTTGAACTCCAGATTCATATACCCAACTGCCTACTCAACATTGCTCTTGAATGTTTAATAGACATTTCAAATGTGACTTGTCAAACGCTGAGCTCCCGATCTCCCCTCTAGATTCACTCCTGCTGTCGTTCCTTTTTCAACTCCTGACCTCCAGGTGCTCAGGCCCAAAGCTCACAGTCTTACTTGATTCCTCTCACATGCTACATCCAATTCATTAGCAAATCCTATTGTCTCTACCTTAAAATATATAGAGATTCTGGTAATTTCTCATACTTCTGCTAACCTCTGGTCTAACCCCCATCATCTTTCATCTGGATTAATGTAAGAACTTCCCAACAGTTCTTTTGACTTCCCTCCTCTCCTTCCTTCGGTCTATTCTTGACATAGAAATAGAGCTATGCTTTAAAGCGTGGGTCACATCACATCACCCTTCTGCTCAAAATCCGTCTCCTATTGGCCTTCTTCTCGTTAAACAGCAGCCTTCAGGGAGGGCATGGTCTGCCGCTCTGGCCACACTCAGACTTGATTTCTCACTGCTCTCCCCTCCCTCCCTCTGCGCCGGCCTCCTGTGTCCCTGCCTCGGGGCCTTTGCATTGGATTGGACCCTTTGCCTGATGACCACGGGTCTCCCTCCCTCACCGCCTTCAGGACTGGCCTCAGACTCCTTGGTGAGGCTTCCCTGACGCCCAGCCCCAACACTTTACCTCTCTTCTCCAATTTATCTTTCCTCCTTAGCATTTACACCATCTAACATATTACATTGTTTCCTTATTATCTTGTTTAATGTCTCCCTCCCTCCCTAGGATGTCAACTCCATGAGGGCAGGGGGTTCTTGTTTGATGGTTCACAGCATTATCTCTAATGCCTAGACAGTGCCTGGTGCGAGACAGGAGGCTCTCCAAGGCATATTGGTGATTGTTTGAAGGAATCCTTAATCTATAAGGAGGACATATAAAGTAATAAGTAAAACATTCCATCTTTAATAGGAATATGATCAGAAGACACAAAAAGACAAGTTACGAAAAGAGAACATCCAGCTAATGAAGATGTAAGAGAAAGTTCATCTTCATTAGGAATGCTCCAAGAAATGCATATTGAAACAATGAAGTTATTTTTCTAGTATCAAAAATAAACCGAATAACAATATCCAATGCTGACATGCATGCTTGTACACTGATAGAGTATAAATCTGTATAAAGTTTTTGGAGAGCAATTTCACATGTATCAAGAGTTAAATTCCGCCCCCCCCCTATCTTTTGATTGATGGCTAGAAATCTATTCTGGAGAGAGAGTCCAAAATTTAGATAAAAGCTTATATGCACCAATGGATGAATAGATATACAGAATGTGATCTGTTCATACAATGGAATGTTAATCAGCCTTTAAAAGGAAGGAAATTCTGACACATGCTACAACATACATGAACCTTGAAGACATTATGCTGGGTGAAATAAGCCTGTCACAAAAGTATAAAAATTGCATAATTCTCCTTATATGAGGTACCTAGAGTAGTAGAATTCATAGAAACAGAAAGTAGAATGGTTGCCAGGGGCTGGGGGAAGGGAAATGGGGAGTTACTATTTAATAGGTACAGAGTTTTCGTTTTGCTAGATGAAAAGAGTTCTGTGAATGGTTAGTGGTGATGGTGGCACAAGAGTGTGAATGTCCGAAAGTCACTGAACCGTACACTTAAAAATGGGTAAGTTTTATGGTATGTACGTATTTTACCACAATTAGAAAAAAAAATAGCTACAGGGTTGAACACAGAGCTGCAGCTAAGTTCACCAAGTGTATGTAAATCCCTTGGAGAGACATAAAGTGTAACATGTTTGTCAAAGATAAGTCATTATACCGTAGCAATGTTTAGCTCGTGGTGTACAATTATCTCTGAGAAAATATTAAAAACAAAAAAAATCTAAAAAGACTTATGCACGTCATGTTTCGCTGAGGTACTATACACAGTAGTAAAAAAGAAATGAACATAATACCTACTGATAGGGAAATGGTTGTGTAAATTGTGGAACATCCATGCATTGGAATATTATATAGCTGTTAAAAATCATTTTTACAAATACTTTCATAACCTTGAGAATTCTTGTGGTATAATTGAAGTGAAGAAGCAGGATACAAAATTAGAAATACAATGAGGAGTTAAGTTTGAAAAATAGCCATAGCCTTATTTCATTGATTCCAAAGCACAGATTCTTTCCCCCCCCCGCCCCCCGCCCAAATCTTAACCTCTCTGAAATGGAATATGGTTCACTCTCTCTGAAAAGCAGCACTGTATCAAGTGTAACTGCACATTCCTAGTGGCACATAAAGTGATGATGGGCTCCCAAATGATGTGTCTTAGATTTAACAAAACACGGTGTATGGAAAAAAGACTGCAAGTAATATGCCAACACATTAACAGTAATTATGTGTGTGTTTCTTTACATTTTCCCGTATTTTAAAGAAATTTTATAATGAGCTTATATTGCTTTTAGAATCAGAAGGCAAAAAAAAAATGTTAAAAATATCTCTTCAGTGACTGTTCATTGCCTGACAGCATAAAGCACAAACTCCTTGGTCCCTGTGCCCTCTGGCTTCTGCCTGCTTTTCGTTGATTTCTCCCTCCCACTCTCTCATATACTCCAGCACCAGCACATTATTCCTGGATCTCCAAACACTGAAGAGGTCTTTCATGCCTCTATCTCCGTGAAAATGCTCTTTGTCCTTCCTGAAATGCCCTCCCCTGGCCCCCCTTTCTGCCTGATGAATTTCTGTTTATTTTTCAATAACCCATCTCAAAAAAATCTCTCTTCTCGTTTTCCTGTTTACATGCCACCCAGAAAGGAACAGTTCCCTCCTCTGTTGCTCTTTTTTCCTCTTCAGGCCCACGAGTTTGAAGAGGGAGTCTACACTTCCCTTCCCCACCATCTTGCCTGTGGGCCACACCTTGACCAGGTGACTCTTGACTCTTCCCGCTGAAACTTTTCTCCCAGGTTGCCAGCAATAGCCTGCCGAGTTCTCATTTTAATGAACACTTCTCAGTCCTTCTGTCCCCTGAGCTCTCATCCTGAACTTTCCTCCACCCTGAACCCCTGTTGGCTGTAGCTTCAGTGATACCTACTTTTCTAGAATGTTCTTCTCCATGTAACTCCTCCTCCCTGACCACTATCACTGCATCTTCTTTTTTTGACAGTCATGGCAATGCCTTTGTCCCAGCCTCCTTTTTCTGGCCCCAGGATTCTTAGTTGGAGGTCCAGTGAGTCTGACAACAGGCCCCATAGGAGTCCATGCACCTCCCAAAAACCTGCATGCAGAATTCTATGATTGTGACAGGATTGGGAAGACAGCCACAGTATCCTTTGTCTCATAAAAGATCCCGTGACCAGAAAAAAAATAAAAAGGTTAAAAATGACTGCCCTACACATTCTCCAGTGACCTCATCTACTTTTGATTTGAAGATAAAATACCACTTACATTTTTATCTCCCCTCAAAGAACCTCTAAACGATGGGTGCTGTGTACTGCGTGCGGGAGATATTTTTGCATGGGGAGGAGGCGTTTCTCTGGAATCACAACTCAGCCTGCTCTGCCTACACACACGAGGAGGAGAGGAAGAAGTCTCAGAGAGTCCCAGGGAAGGGGTGTCTGTGTGTAGTAGGGCGGATCGCATACAGGGATACAGTGAGGGGCTGCCAGGAAACCATGACCCAAGAGGAGGGAGCTAGCCAGGCATCCACTCTGACGTGTAACACCTATGCTAACTTTGGTGTACGTTTCATCTAATCACCACACTGAAGTCTGATGGTTCACCACCCATTACGGCTCAGGAAGCAAGGTCATCTGCTTACAACTCAGACCAATATCAGAGACAACATTGCTTAGGGCATTCCAATACAAGTCCTCCCGGGCTGGCGAGTCAGCCTCTTTCAACACTTCCCATCTCCTTAAAAATAAAGAAAAAGAATCGAGAGGGAAAAACAGCTTTGGTGGAAATTATCTCCAGAGTTGTTTAACTCCATGTAGAAATGGTCTTCATCTCTAAATCTTGGTGTCTCCCTGGCGTCCCTGGCACCCCATCCCACTTCACCTAAGCCCCTCTTCTTGGGGTCACCCCCTTGCCTGGGCGTGGGAGGGGTGGACTCCTGTAACCAGGCCGGCTCTGGACTGCCTCCCGTTAGGGGTTAGGGAAGACCAGCTTGGATCCTAAGGCCGGCATTATGATCCCTGCTCAGAGAAAGGAAAAAAAGACCCCTTTCTTCTGCTTGATATATTTAGTAACGACCTTAAAGAGTCTGTGAGGCTGAATGAATTGGTGCATCTCGCTGCATTGGAAGCAGCTGCCACAGTGCAGACAGGAGGAGGGAGAGACTGGAGGGAAGAGGGGAAGGCGGGTGGGGAGCGCTGAGAAGGAGAGCGGGAGGCAGGGGAGAGGAGAGAGGGAGAACGCGGAGATCGGCGGGGAGGAAGCCAAGAGGATGCTCGGCAGCGGCAGAGGAGGGCTGGATTGTGTACAAGCCCCTGGCTGTCTCCAGCAGGCTGGCCTGGGATCGATTCTGGGTGACTCTGGAGGGGTCAGTGCAGGGAGGGGTGGCGGTGGGGGGCGGGGGTGACCAGAGCCTTCTGTTAAATCTGGCCAAATGGCAGCATTTAAGGGCCATGTGAAGGAATCCAATTTGCTCACAAGGAACGTCTGCAAATTTATACGTCGGCATTTAACACAAAATGCTCCTGGATCAATCCCAGGACAGAGAGGGACCTGGGGCCTGGCTGACTGACTCTTGGCTGGCCTCTCTTGGTTCTCCTCTTAGAGATCACAGGGCGGGGGAGGGGGCAGCTCCCGTTCCTGACCTGCCTCCTGGCTAGAAGTTTCCAAAGACTTCAGGCCTCCCAGCTCCTGAGTACAGAGATGTTGGATTGGGGGTGGGGGTGGGGGTGGAGGCACGGAGCATGGCGGAGTAGGGATGGGGAGCTTGCAGACCTCCTTTTCTTCCTTTTCTTCCGAGGAGTAGCTGAAAGATTCAACATCACCTGGTATCAGAGGAGAAAGAGGATTAACCCTATCAGTACTTTGGCCCAGGTCAGGACTGAACCATCTCTTCTTCCTTAAGGGCATGGGGTTGTCAGGTGGCACCCTTTCTGTTCAACCTGTCAGCCATATCTCCTTTGTAGAGTCCTAATGGACCCTTTGTACGAATGAGAGAAAGGTGCCCTTCCACCAGGCTGGCACAGCCTCGCACTGGGGACAGGGTTGGGGGGATTTCGGAGTCCCCAACTCACATGCAGAGGCCCTACCTAAATGCTACTTTCTCCTCTGCACCATGAGCCTCTCCCCACCAGAGAAGGAAACAGGGAGCTCCAGGCAGAGCTTGCTCCTGGGCCCACCCAGGGAGAAACCAGTTCACTGCGGCCTTGCGGGGGGCGGGGGGGGGTCATGAATAACCCTAAGCCATGAAGCCATGGAAGAAAGAGGAATCATCTTCTTGGGGTGTGGTCCCCTCTCCCCCAAATGCTTCTTAGGACCCTGAAGTGACCATGGACACAGAGCCCAAAGCCCTAGAGAAAGAGAGATGGGCTTAGCTGGCCTCTGGGGACTGGAAAAACTCTCCAGGGTCGGGGAGTGGCTGGCCTGAGAGCCCATGCTTGGTTTTCCAGAGCTCGGAAAGGTGGGCTGCGCAGCTGGCGCTCCTGGAGGGCCTCGCTGATTAGGTGGCTCAAAAGCCCATAGTGAGGGAGTAAACAAACATCTTCAGTAGGTCCCCAGTGCTTACTCTGCTTCTAACAAAGCTCAACAGAGTTGATTAGTGATTTTAAAATGAGAGTAATAAAAAAGAAAACCAAATGTCTTGCACAAAGAAGCAACAGAGTTCAGTAATTACCAGCCTGGCCACTGGCACCAGCCTATCTAGGGCCAAATCCAAGCTCCCCCCAGCTCTCTCCATAAGTCTTTGGCCCAGGACAGGTTACCTGACCTGGCGGGGCTTCACCTTTCTCACCTGTAATATGGGGATGACAATATGGGTCCCCACCTCACGGGGTTAATGAAATGATCAAATGAACTAACACACGTAAAGCGCTGAGAGCAGCATCTGATACATGGTTAAGAGCTTAGTAAATCAAAGATATTGTTCATTAAAAATGCTCGTCCCTGGGTTGAAATTTGGTCTACCCCATGGGCAAACCAGACTCACTGCTACCCCTTCCGTGAGATCGCTCCAGGCTCCACCGGTTAGAATTAATCCCCTCTCCCACCCAGCTCCCAACCACACTCACTCGGTTCCTGCCTTGAATCCTGAATTTATCACATTCGGTTTTGCATGCCAGATATTTGTGGTTGTGTCTGCAGGCTCAACTGTAATAGATTACAATCTTCTTGACAACAGGGACTGCACCTTATACATCTTTGTTTCTCCTCAAGTGATTAGCAAGGTTGCTCCACGCAGCTCAATAAGTATTTGTTGAATTGAATAAAAAGCAGACAAATACCAGGTCAGCTCAGTCATTTTTGTTAATTTAGGCCTTTGGATCATCTCAGCAAAAGGTGTGAAATAGAGAATTCCCCGAGTGACTCCAAGAGTCTTTGTTGGACCTTCAGGATGTCACAAGAAAAGTGGGAGCATTTGCCAAGCATTTCTGTGCAGTTAGTATTCACCGGCAGTTTACTGCCAAATTAGTATTGGGTTTGCCTGCAATTTATGAGTACATTCTGAACAGCTGGGCCAGGTGGGTCCCTGACAGCTAAGAGGGCTCAGGGTGATTGATAAAGGGGCCTCTACTAAGGCATCTTTTGTGACAGGTTCTAGAATCCTTTTGGCAAGCTGCTCGTCATGACAGGAGCTGAATTGTGATGTCTGGAATACTGTGGTAGGGAGGAGGGCAGCGGTTCCAGGAATTCTGTCTGGCGCGTGAGCGAGACCCAGAGGAAGGCTCAGGAGCTATAAATGCATCTTCACCATTTCTTTTTAGGACTGCCCCACCCCCTCGTTCACCCAACGGGGCAGGGCACTGTGAAAGGTCCCCCAAATCAATTCTTGTCAGTGTTTTTCCTCTCTGGATAGCAGTGGCTGTTGCAATGATGTTCCCGCTGTTCAAAAGAAAGCCGGGCGATTTGCAATCTATACTAATTTTTTTTTCCGGAATAATCTTAATGGCCACTCAGCAGGGTACTAATCTAAATTTGAGACTGGAAAACCCTGGGGAGGGACATCAGCTCTGAGGCCCTGACAGGAACAAGATCCAGTCAGCAAGGCAACCGGAGAACTAGAAGGCAGCTCTGCCATTCTTGGGAACATAACCAAGGAGAGAAATGTTGGCTTTATGGAGCTGATTTTTGCTATCAAAATTGAAAACCTAAAATAACTCAAGAAGTTGCCTATGGGAATTGATGGGCACTTCACGAGTGTAAATCAGAGTGGCAGGGAGCCAATGTGCTGCGGTCATCAGTATGTATGGTCTGATGTGGAGGCTTTGCCTAAGACAAAGGAGGGGTTTCACATCAGCCAGGACTCCGACTGGCCTTTCTGGTGCTCCCGAACTGGGGGCGGGGGCAGTCCCCACGGCCTCTTCCTGGGTGTTATGTCAGCATCTGGGAGAACTTCCACTCTTTATACTGAACTCCTGGGGAGGTAGGGGTGGTCACTTCCAAGGACATAATGCACTGGTCAAATAGCCAGAATAGGAAACAATGACTTAAGGCCTTGCTACTCCAAGTGTGGTCCGTGGACCAGCAGGAGTGACAGCCCCTGGTAAGGAATGCAGATTCTCAGGCCCACCTCAGACCTACCGACTGAGACTCAACATTTGAACAAGTGATCTGTGTGCACCTGAAAATCCGAGACACACTGCCTTCAGTTCTATATCTTATTAACCCTGTCACCTTGGGAGTGACCCATTACCTCTCTCTACCTCAGTGTTTTCATACAAAAAAAAGGGGATTCTGTACTCTCCATCCCCTCACGTCATCATAGGTCCGTATACGAGGCCCCGATAAGAATGGACATAAAGAATTTATAGCGCTAGGGAAATGCCACTGGGGGTTGTGCACATATCCACCTCGGCTTGCTTTCTGCTCTTACATGCACCGAGCAATTTCTGCCTCAGGAATTTTTGCAGAAGCTGTTTGTTCCCTCTGCCCTATGACACTTGGAATCCATTGCTTCCTCTGTGCCCTCATTATTCTTAAGAACCCAGGTGTGACATTCTTGATACGGGACTCTTCGCTCTGGTCCTTAAAACACTAGGTCCTTTGTCATTTAAGTATCAGCTCAAATGTCCTCCCTCTCAATCTACAGCTACACCCTCTATCATATCATCCTGATTTGCTTGCTTCATAGCTCCTACCACTCTCTGAAATTATCTTTTTCTGGTATGGTTTCTGGTTCCCTACGAAAGCTCCAGGAAGGTAAGAATCTGGTCTGACTCGTCTGCTATTCTTCCAGCTGTTAGAACACTGCCTGGCAGCCAGGAGGCATCACATACATTTTGCCGGAGGATCTGATGAATGAACATTTGTATCTGGAAGTGTGTCGGGGGGTTGGGGATAGGGCTCGTCCTTGACTCATCTGTATGGATGCCTCAGTGGTGCCTCTTGCAGACATCATGGTCCAAGGGTCTAAGACCCAACTGAAAGCTCCCTCAGAAATTCCTCCTCCGAAGCACAGTTTCACACTTGCCTGGAAGCAAGGCTGGGCCATTCTTACGTTCACGTGGCACACGAGTTCAGTGACAGCCAAACTCTAATAAAACAGTAGTCCAGAAAGGGAGGTTTCCTGACCAGTGTACCAGCCCCACCTGGACCTACCACATCAGAAACTATGGGTCAGGGTCCTTTGATGTGTTTTCACCAGCCCTCCACGTGAGTCTGATACACACCGAAGCTTGAGAATCACTGCGGTAAAGGAGCAGGAGAATTCCCCTTTGTCCAAGCTCTGGCCTAGGAAGCACCTTCAGGTATCAGGTTTGGGTGTTCAATCAGGAGCTGGGGAGCCAATGGATGAAAAGACCCATGTCATACCCTGTTGGGCATTTTGCTTTTCTTCCTCCAGGCTTTACACGACTTCCTCTGATTGCTGGGCTGAAAGTAGAGACAGTTGGTTGGCACTGAGTGATTCTTCTTTTACCAGTGTTTTTTTTTGGAGTGAGTCAGGCTGATTTAATTTTAATCAGCCAAGGCAGCAGACCAGTGGTTCGCAACCCTGGCTGCACTTTAGAATCACCTAGCAGTGCTTTAAAATACAGATGCTTGGGCCCCACCCCAGTCCGATTAAATCAGAATGTCTTGGGGTGGAGCCAGGTACTAGGATTGTTTTTATAAGCTCCCCAGATAATTCGAATCTGCAGCCAGGTCTGAGAACCACTGCAGTATTGTTTGAGAAGAATCACCAGGGGCACTTGTTAAAACTACCAATTTCCAGGTCCCTCTCCAAACCACCCAGTCAGAGAAGTTGAAGGGCTTGGGACTGTCTCTTTAACAAGCGCTCTGGGTGACTCTTCTAAGCGAGCTTAGGACACTTAGGTCAAGTGGCCTGTGAGAGCTCTGGGACTGAATTCTAGCTTTGCAACTTAAATTGACCTCAGGACAGTTTCTTAAACATCAGTTTCCTCATCTTTAAAATGGGCGGGGGTGGGGGAATAATAGTATCTATAGTATCTACCTCAGAGAACTGACTGCTGAGGAGCACATGAGAAAATTCATGTACAGTGCTCAGCATGCCAGGCACACAGTAGGTGCTTGATAAATGTTATTTCCACCCCCCTCGCCTCCATATAAGGTGGGTTCTGGTAAGCTGTATCAATGCACTTACTTCCATTTCAGCTGTATGCAAATATCTGGGTCCTGCCTCTCCTTTAAATCAGGGACCATATCTATTTGCTTCTAAGCCTCTGGAACCTCCAATAACTATATTCTACACCCCTAGTTCCCTTCTTGCCAACTAAAGGGTGGGCTTTAATCCACCATCAGCAGTGTCTGTGAGGAAGTCCTGGGGTTTGCTTTCACAAAACATCACACTTTCTTAAGAAACATGAGGGGACAGAGGAAGCAACAAAGTCCAAGTAGCATAAAAACAAATCAGGTTGGAGTTGGAAGACACCTACGATCATATAGTTCAGCCTCCTCACCCCATGGCCAGGAGGTAAAAGGCTTTTAATTTCCAGCAGACTGACACCTACTCAGAGGAAGAGAAATTGAGACATCTATAAACCAGAGCAGAGGCTCAAAAAAATTTGGCACAAAGAAGAGATAGAAAAATGACCCCATGGAAACGTCTAGCATTCCTCCAACATTTTATAACACATGTAGATTTAAGTGTCAGACATACACTCATGCACACGGAGTAGCCATCGGCCTGGATGGAATAAAATAAGAATGAAGCTGTCACCGAGCTCTGGAAAGAGCATTGCAAAGACCTTCTCAGTTAACACAATTATTGAAGAACACGTTTCCAACTCTATCCTGTAATACCAGACAAAAGAATCTGCAAAATCCCTCTGATGCTTGACAAGGTGCAGAAAATCATCAAGCAGGTGGAAAAAAACCAAGAAAGGCCTCAGAGCCCATGGAATTTCTGTTCAAATTTTCCAAATAGGGTGAAGAGAAACACTTAATTGTTCTCCCCGTTCTCATCCTGAGCATTTGAAATGCTGAAAAAAATTCTCGTGTGATCCTATGGATGCTGTGATTATGATCATTAAAAGTTTTTCCTGATTATTAAAAAAAATGTAATTTGTGCAAGTTTTACAAAAAATTGGAAAAATACAGAAAATCATAAAGAAGGAAATTAAAATTATCTCTAAATCAACCACCTAGCATAACTTAATACTTTGGTATATTTCCTTCCAGGCTTTTTCTGTGCATATTTAAATGCTATAGAAAGTTAGGACCATACCGTCTGAAGTTTTATATTATGCTTTTTTCCCGTAGTTGTGATATCATGAATATTTCCCTCATGTCCTTAACTATTCTTTGAAGAAAATTTTTATTTTCTAATATTTTATTGGGGAATTGGGGGAGGGGAACAGCATTGGGAATCAGGGAAGGGGAACAGACAAGTTGCTGTCCTTTTGTTCATCAGTCTAGTTGTGGAGGACGTCACTTCACTGACCCATGTTGGTATTATCATTGTGCTCTCCCCAGATGAGGCAGTCGCTCACCGGCCATTGGACGTCCGCTCACATCAGCTCATGGCAGCTGCCGGCCGCTCATGCCAGGCTGCCAGCCACTCACAGTAGCTTATGGCAGCCCACTGTAGCAGGGGCTGCAACCCACACTGTCGCCGATGACTGACGGCAGCCCAGCTCCAGGTCGAGCTGTTGTTTACCATCTTAGCTGTAGAAGGTGCAGCGTCACTGGCCCTCGTGGGATCCGAACCGGGGCCTTGCTGCTCAGAGCTGGCGTCCCAAGCCAACTCTTAACCAATGCACCACTTGGCCGGCCCGAAGAGAATTTTTAATGATCACATAGTATTTCATCATGTTGGTGTTCTGTAATTCACTTAACCATTTTACTATTAAAGGATAATATATTTGCGTATTTTTTTGTTTGTTTTTTGCTATAATAAAAAGGGGCAACAAATAGCCTTGCACATAAATTTTTGATCATATATTTCTGATTATTTCCCTAGGACAGAGTTATAGAAGTAGAATTACAGGGTTAAAGGGTCTGTGTATTTTTACGGCTGTTAGTATGTTTTAAGAAATTTCTTTCCAGATTTTTGAACTCCCACCAGTAGTTGATGAAAATATTCACCACTCCATATCTTTGCCAACACTGAGTAGTATAGTCCGCCTACGTTTTTGCCAGTTTTGTTACTGAAAACTGGAGTCTGATTTTATCTACATCTTGAAAATTCTTAGTGAGGTTGTATACTCTTCCTCTATCTATTGTCCATTTGTGACTCTTCTTTTGTGAATTATTGTTTATGGTTACTTTAAGAATTCATATACAGAGTGAAACTGCACATATTATCTTATAAAAAATTCCTGTGCAGGACTGCTCTTGAGCTTTCTCCTAGTCTCTCACTGTGGCTTTAAGTCATTTAGATGCAGACTCATAAATGGTTACTTTCACCTCTTGCCAATGGCAAGAAAAATCCAGAACCCATAATCCTATTCTTTTTTACCTTATCTGATTTCACGAAAGCCTCTGACTCACTCAAATGATATCTACTGTTGGAAGATGCTCATCAATGCAAAAGTCCACCAACATGTGTCAACATCTATTTTTCCTACGATGCTCTATGGGCAGAAATCTTTAATCAAGTGTACATTTTCGGCCCCTTCAAGGTCATCTCACAAAAGTCAAATAAGGTCGGGTTTTCGTTCCAACGCTCCTTGACATTTTCTTTTCTGATGGTAAGTTATGTCACTAACCATCTTCTAGCATGAAGTTAAATCAGTTGGTGGACAGTAAATCTCTGCTGACTCTGAGGGAGAAGTAAAACCCACTCTGATCTAATCAAATTTAATCATCAAGCTCAAAAAGGCTGCTGCTGCTGCCGCTTTAATTTCAGTAACAGATCTTCACACAACTGTCAACATCATTACCAAAACACATCAGAAAATTGGATGAAAGTGCACCATGTAGACAATCATAATCCCCCATCATCAATCTCTAGCGGTCCCCAGTTGACAATTCCGATTAGGGGTGAGCCTCTAGGGGACACACTTTGTAAATCAGCTTTACAAAAGAGCAATATTAACCCCAGGAACACATCAATTGTGCAAATTCAGGCACTGGCCAACTGAGAAATAGGAATACAAACAGCGACCTGACATTTGAACAAAGTTTATGGTCTTGCCTATCTGTTATGGATGTACACGATATAGACAACTAAGAATTGAAGGGAGTTGAGGAGTTACTGTATATGAAAAGTTTTTCAAATATACAGAGTAAATGACCAGACAACTTTGGGCAAGCAAAAGCCAGGAGCAGTGAGCAATCGTGGTCAATAGCAATTCTACTGGGTAAACCATGTGGCTTTTCAATTCTAGACTCCTGAAATGAACTTTCTATGCCTAGTGTGGTGCTGAGCATGCTCGGGAGGATAGCAGAACAATGCTTTTGCTTTTGAGAATCAATGCCAAATGACTATGAAACATGTCAAGGGGAAATGGTGTTGTCCACCATGGGGAGGAAGCCCATCACTAGACTCCACTCAATTACCAGGAGTGATAAAGCTGAAAGGATCTTAGAAATACTCGCACTTGCCCACAAATACTTATTGAGCACCTACCTACGTTGTGTCAGGCACTGTGATTACACTCAAGGAAACGGGCTCGGAGAGGTTAAATAATTTGTCCAAGGTCAGATAGATAGTTAAAGCCAAGACATCCACCGAGAAACTAGCATTTCAATTTTTTATGACAAGAGATAGAAAAAGAATGTTTGATAGAAATGAGTTACAGAACAAATAAATAATCCAAGGCTGTCTTAGAGCCTGCCCAAAGTACAGATTCTCCTCTCTCCCCTTGTTGGGCTGTGATCTTTTGATCATAAAGAGATGGAAATTGCAAGACACCAAGATACAGAAGTCAATTCTGAAAGCCTCACTCTTCCTTTTCTCTCTATCAAAAGAAACATCAAGGGCCGGCCGAGTGGCGCGATGGTTAAGAACTGGCTTGGGACGCCAGAGGGCCCCGGTTCGGATCCCACATATGAGGGCCAGTGACACTGCCCTCCACAGCTAAGATGCTGAACAACAGCTCAACCTGGAGCTGGGCTGCTGTGAGTCACCGGCGATGGCGTAGGCTGCAGCCCCTGTGGCAGTGGGTTGCCATAGGCTACCATGTATGGCCAGCAGCCAGCAGCTGCAGTGAGCGGCCATCCAGAAGCCGGCGACTGATGTGCCTCGCCTGGGAAGAGCGCAATGATGGTGCCAACTTGGGCCAGTAAAGCAACGCCCTCCACAACTAGACTGAAGAACAAAACGACAGCAACTTGTCTGTTCCCCTTCCCCCAATTCCCCAGCACTGTTCCCATCCCCCCAATACCCCAATAAAAATCTTTAAAAAAAAAGAAACATCAAGAACGACTACATTCCTCCTGCCCCCACCCCCTGCCTGAAAGTAGGATTCTGCAGCTGTCGGGGTTGTCCAGGACTCTGGACCTGGCATATGGCATGGGACTGGATGACAGAGATTTATCCATTCCTCTCTTCTGACTGAGTGTGGACACAACCAGGTGACCACATCACCTGGGAGTCGGGTGGGGAGGGTGTGTTCTACCTACTCTAAATGTTTCGATTTGGGGCCCATAGTATCATGCAAACATGTGCACAACACACACACACACACACATTTTTATTTTGGGAAACATAAGGGAAAGCTTTTCCCCATTCTAAGAGAAACTTAATAAAGCAAGGAAGCATGATGCCTACACAAGAGGCTCTAAAGCAGGGTTTGCAGATGGATGTTATGTGTTCTCTGGTTTTAGATTTGCAGTCCATCCTTGGGCAGAGGACACACATCCTGTTTAAGAACAACAGACAATAACCACTGCCTGTTAAACCTCACCTGCTTCTAATATGAAGGGGAAAATCCTTACCTGGCCATGTCTGGGGGTAAGTTTGAGGGGGAGTGTTCTCAGGCTGGATGTAGGGGATTTTTCAAAGGGCCTTTAAAACAAAGTCTAATTTTTAGGCTTAGGAACATATTTCCACCATGGAGTATGACTTTTAGATAATGAGATGGGCTAGTTGTAAATATAGCAGAATATAGTCATTCAAACGAGTATCCTTCACCTTCTGAGCAGTCACCCAGTGGCGCCAGATATTTATCTCAAGGCTCCTGCCATTGCTCTGAGACTTCGGGGACTCCCTGGAGAATTTTCTTCAAATCAATGCCACATTATTTGTAATAAGCACAGTGGTGGCAGACCCTCTTTCTGCAAAGCTGGATTTTATTATTGGAAACAGTCAAAAGGCTTTTGACATTTGGAGCCAAGTCTGGTGAATAAACCGCTGATTGAGCTGGTAATGTTGTTTTGGCTCCAAATTGAGGCATAGTTATAAGGTCACGTGTTCTTGTGTGGCATGGAGACAGCCCCTCAAGGCCATTTCAAATGGGGAGGCCCAGCACTGTCTGAGTGATGACAGCACCACTGGAACAGGTGTATGACCTTCTAGCAGGCCACTGAGAGAGGACAGAACTAATTTGGGCAGGTGATGCTCGGTGAGGTTCTTTGGTTATAAATAACAGAAACTGACTCTGCCTAACTCATGTGAAAAGAAAATTGATTGGCAGGCCATGGGGAAACTCGCTGGTTCAAAGGGCAGGCTGAAGGATCAGGCTTGGAACAGGCAGCCCCACAAGGAGCCAGAATCCTGACAGCCTAGATCAGGCGCCATAGTGAAAATGACTGAATTCCAAATGTGTCTTCCATCTCCCATTGCTCTGCCCCAAAATGACAGTGTTGACGGATATTCCAATTGGATGTGCCGAGGGCTGTGCCCACCTCTTGGCTCTCCTCCTTGGCATCTGATGGAAGAATCTCCAGGGATCTTTTTGGCTTCTGTGCAGTATTCCCTGATTACCGTTTCTCTAAAACTGCCCATAAAAGGGGAGAAATGATTTCTCATGAGGAAGGAAGGGTGTTTTTAGGAAGAGGGAGTAAATATTAGGCACCAGAAAACGACACACATGAACCATAGTGAAGTCCTGCTATTATTATTACTACTTCTGCATGATGTTATGTATAACATTACGCTTTGCTCTATTTGTCCACAGTTTTCTCACTTTGTAAATTATAATGCCCTCGTTAGCCATCTCCAGCTTCATAAACTGATGGAGACTTTCCCCTTTATCTATTATTGCCTAAAAACTACATAGGTCTACGGTCTAGGCCATCTTCTCCAGGCAGAGCCCGATGCTGTCTCTCTCCTTTGGAGCACTTGTGAGTCCACAGAACAAATTCCATTCTCCTAATAAAGAGAGCAGGTGCTCTTCCTGTGTGCATGTATGGCTGCCATAGCTGCATCTGGCAGTCCCACGAGGTCACCCTGTGAGGCTGTGACTGTGGATGAGCTGGGGCACAAATGAGAACAGCCTTTGGTCAACCCAGAGGTGCATTTGCCTTTGCAAAGTGCCAAGGTCCCCTGTGCAGACTGAATGTGCGGCTGTCCAGAAATCCAGGCCCAGCCTGTGCAGGGGAAAACCACCCTCCAAACCCTGCCCACAGAGGGAAGTCCATGTGTATGCACCAAGGCCATTGTGAACACGCAAGGCAGGCCCCCAGGCCCTCTGGGCATTGGCTGGCCCACAACCTCAGCTTGCCCCACACTCAGATAAGAGATCTCCTTGTGACTTGCCAAGAGCTCCAGGGAACTCATTTGACCTCAATGTTCCTGGCTAACAAGCGACAGAAGTACATACACAGTTTACTACCTCCCTGTTGAGTTTTCCAGGAAGTTCTTCCAAGCCAGAGCACCAGAAGAGAGTCACAAAAGTTGGCCTCAGTCTCTAAAATGCTGTTTATGGAAGCTCTGAAAGCAATTAAAGCTTCAGTGTATAGGGAAAGGGATGGGCCCTGGGAGAAAGGAAGTGTGAAGGGCAGATGAGTCTGTAACCCCAGCTAGGAACACTAGTGTCTCACATGAGGCCTCAGGAGTGGGAGGAGGTCTGTGTGGGGGTGAGATGCACAGAGGGCAGGGAGACTGGGCTCACACGCAGCTTGCCACCACACACACAGAGCAAAGGTGTAGGGCTGGAGCCGGAGCCCCTCAGCAAACACCCTCACCTCTCTAAGCCTCAGTTTCCGAATCTGTAAAACCAGGGCAAGACTTCCCTTTAGTGGTTTGATCAACAGTAATGTATGAAAACCAGCCAGCCCAGTGCCCGCATATGGCAGAACTCAACGAAGGGATGCTCTGCTTTTCTGAGATGCCAACGTTATACAGAGCAGTGCTTTCTAGACTTTTGAGATTTCATGGCACAGTAAAATTTCAGAACACAAACTTTGCAGCACCCTTACAGGATTGCCAATGTTTTATTTTGCCAACTAAGGACAATTATAAAAAAATCAGTAAGTACCATCTACAATATAATAACCATAAAAATATTTTTAATACCAAAAAAAGCAAAAAGGATAAAATCTTAGAATTAAAAACATCAGTCCTATAGATGGAATGTTTTTAGTTTTATGAAAAAATTGCATCATCCTTATTTAGTTAATCTTGCTACAAAGCAAAAACAACTTTGTTCCAGACTGGCCCAGCTCAGGAACTGGGCAGAGAGGAAAAAGTTTGGGCCTTGGGGCCAAACAGGCAACACTCTCCTCCCAGCTCTGCTCCTTAATAACTGCATGACCTTTAGCAAGAGACCAGCCCTTTGGGTCTCACTTTCCTCCTTTATAAATAGGAAACCACAGCATCTCCATCGATGAGAATACATGTGAAGGGTAAAGCACAGAGTTTAGTACATAGTAGATGATCATTAAATGTTAATGCCAGAACGTACCAAAATTTGAGGGGACTGGATCACTTCCAGTTTTTGAGACTCTCAGTATATTAAAAAATGAAAAAAAAATGCTAAAACAGGGTTGTCAAAATCATTCACATACTTTTAAAAACACATTAGAAATAAATATTAACTATTTGGAACACATGTATACACAAATACACATCTGATGCATCCAATACACAGACATGAATCTCACATTTATGAGAGTGAGACTGGGGGCCCTGTAGCCCCTTGGGCCCCTGGGATAGGCCCTGGTTAACTCCTTTCTAAGTCACGGTTCTCATGGATGACACTCTCAGAGAACTCCGAGACACCAGTTTTACTTGTCTCTCTTCTCTTTTGTTCTTTTCCCCTGACTGGAGCTCATCTGGTATATTTCTCCAGGCCTCTTTACCATTAGTTCATAATTCTGAGCATGCAAATTTTCTTGGAAATCTAGCTGGTGACTTTTTTGCATCATTGGATCTCAATAGGTTTTTCAAAAAAACTGAAATCGAGGGTTAGAAAGGAAGATAAATGCGTGCTGAGGCGGATGATTTAACTGAGGGATTGTAGGGTGACCTGGAAATGGGAAGGGGGTCTGTGCCCAAGGCCTCTGGGGGTGGTAACCAAGGCTTCAGTTTTTAATATACCAAGAAGTGACCCAGTCCTCTCAAATTTTGGCAAGGCTGTGTGAGATTTTTCGAAGAGGCATTTGTGTGCATGTGTGAATGTGTGCATGTGCATGCATGTGTGTACCTTATTTCTCAACAGGAATTAAAATTTCCTGTTTGTTTGTTAGAACATCAGCTCCATGAGAGCAGGGACCATGAATATCTTGGCCACCTCTGTGTCTCTAGTGTTGAATATAGGTATGAACACACAGTAGGTGTTCAATGAACGTTTGCTAAGTAAGTTACTGTATCGCGGTTGTCTGCTCAGCACGCTGCACTCTTGGGTCTAGGCACAGAACCTCTTTTTTTTATTTTAAAGATTTTATTGGGAAATTGGGGAAGGGGAACAGCATTGGGGAATCAGGGAAGGGGAGCAGACAAGTTGCTGCCCTTTTGTTCTTCAGTCTAGTTGTGGGACATTGCTTCACTGGCCCACGTTGGTATTGTGATCATTGCACTCTTCCCGGCTGAGGCAGATCAGTTGCCGGCCATTGGATGCCACTCACGGTAGCTCACGTCGGCTGTCGGCAGCTCATGGTAGCTTACAGCAGCCCACTGCAGCTCCACTGCAGCCTACGCCGTTGCCAGCAACTCACAGCAGTCCAGCTCCAGGTTGAACTGTTGTTCACCATCTTAGCTGTAGAGGGCACAGCATTACTGGCCCATGTGGGATCCGAACTGGCAGCCCTGCCTGCTGCTCAGAGCTTGTGCTCCCAAGCCAACTCTTAACCAGTGCGCCACTTGGTTGGCCCCCAGAACCTCTTATATTTGAAGGATCAATACTTCCCCCTTCCCCATCCAGGTGGATTCCTTGAACCACAGGGATGGGCACATGGCTACTCAGGATCATTTTCTTATAATTGGAGTTTTCTCCCTGGCAATCAGGCTGGGAAGATATATGCCCAGGAGCTGCTTATGGTTTTGGTTCCAGACTTGGGGGAAAAGATGCTCTGAAATCATTAAGCTGACAGGCCAATGTACAGAGGCAGGGCTGAGAGGCACAAAGTCGGGAGAGTGACCCAGTCATGTTTGAACTCTGGCTCCAGTCAGTCCTGACACCTCCCTGCTGCTCCTAGGCCTGCTGTCTTGAGGCTCAGTTGATCAGATTTTCTTTGAGTTACCCCAATATGCCTCCACTGGATCCTTTTTTTTTAATTGTAGGGAGGAGGATAAATTAGCAAGGATGAACTTCTATTGCAATCAAGAGTTCTGACTAACCCAGTTCTTTAAAGATGAGAACTGACCAAAAAGTAACACTCAGGTGTTTGCTGGCAGGTAAGACTGTGAAAGATCTCATGGGTAGATGTAAGGTGGGACGGTAAGAAATGATGGTGGTGGTGGTGGTGGTAGCTAATATTTGAGTACTTTCCATATATCAGACACAGGACCAAACATTTTATTCACTCTCTACCACAGGGCTATGAAGTAGGCTACTGTGAATTATGGTCTTTACTTTATAGATGAGGAAACCAAAACTCAGAGAGGTTAGGTAACTTGTTTGAGGTTCCGCAGCTAGGACGAGAATGAGATGGAAGTTTAATGCGGGTTTGCATGACTCCATAATTTCCCTTCTATATCTCGTGTGAGTTTTCCTCTTTTCTCTTTCTCTTTCCTCTTCCACTCCTCCATTCTCTTATCCTTTCTCCATGTCTTATCTGTAGTCTCTCACTCTTTCTTCTCCTTTCAATGACCCTTCTCTGACTCCTTTGAACCCCATTTTTTACAGTAAATGAGCACATATTTTAAGACTGTGGTTTCAACTCTTTTCAAGTATGAAGATACCTTTTTAATGTTAAAGAAAATCTCCATATAATAGTAGCTATGCTTTAGTGCCTATTGATAAAATGTCCATGCACAGATGGATTCTCAGAAGCCTTGTAATAACTCTGTGATCTCTAGGTTGGCATCTGCTACTTTAAAGTATATGAGAGAATCCATATAACCATCCCTCTTACTGCTACCTGCTTGGTTTATTACAATATAGAAAGGGCTTATAAATGCTACTATAGAGCTCTTTTTTTTTGCTCACCCTCTGCCTCAAGGCTACTAATTTCTTCTGAAATGTGGTCTTTTTTGTCCCTCCTTTAATATGTTTAATTATTTAAGAAGGCATGAACTATGATACTTACATTTTATATATTACCTCTTGATTATTCAGGGGCTGATTAATTCATGGGTTGCCCCAGTCATGTCCTTCTCTTTTCTATCCTCATTTGTTTTACCATTCCATTTCTTATTAGCATCTTTTAGCAAGAATGGACAGTAGGAGTGAGAAATGATTCTGGTTACAATTTATGAATTCTGATAAAAGATTTGGTTGGAGGAAGTTGAAATTCTTTCCCAAAGTATGAATTTCTTTTATTCATCAGGCATATTGACTCTCTCTGAGTTCTGTGACGGTAAGAGTTGCTCTTGTTCACTGCTAACCTCCAGGACTCAGCCAGGTACCTGGCACATGGTAGTTTAATAAAAAAAAAAGTAGAATGAATGAATAAGAGCTGACTAATAGGGGTAAATAACCTTTTTCCTGAGTGAGACATTGATTTATAAGAAACTAAGTAGAATATAAGACCACTTATTTTAGGACTGCATGTCTGCAGACAATATAAAAATGTTTAAATGACTGTTAAAAATTAACAGAGGATATATAGTTCTAATTTAAAAACAAAAAAATGTTCTGTAGCGTCATATTATTTTGTTGATGGAGAGAAAGAGAGCGGGAGCGAGAGTGAGAGAGTGAGAGAGACGCTGAAGTTTCCAAGATGAGGGTTGGTCCAAGTAAACTGCTATTGTTATATTAGGGCATTCTATAAGCATGACCCTCAACACACTAACAATTGAGCATTTAGTATGTGCTAGGTGCTGTGATAAGCAATTTACATGCCTTTTCTCATTTGTCTTTACCACAACCTAGGAAGTATTCTTCTCTAATAGGCATCAGAAAGTTATCAGTGTCCCTGAAAAAAAATTTTTTTTAGTTCTCTAGCTTTTTGAACCAAGAATGAACCTGTCTTCTTTTTTGCTTCCTACTTTTTAAATTAAAGATTTATTTTCCCATGAAATGGTAGATACATTCGAAAGATTGACTTAGATTTTAGATATGTCCTTGGAAAACTTAGAGATGTTATGTCACTAGCTTTTGCCTTTTGACATTAATTGTCTGGAAAGCAAACTTTTATAATGAGAATTGCTATACTTTTCAAAGTCTTCCTAATTTGTGGAATGGTTTGCATGTGGGGATACAGCAGGGGAAGGAGAGGGCTCATTTCAGCCTCTGGACCTGTTCTGTAGCTCTGGTGCTGTCCAGCAATCAGGTGCTGAAATGTCTTTAACCGAGGTCCTCCCAAGTCAGCTGGATGGAGCAGTGGCTTATGGGAGTTGGGGGAATGCAAACAGCTTTGGCAATGGGAACATGCAGCTGCAGCTTTCCAGAACAGGAAAGCAACTTGAAAAGATACTGGGGGAACTAGAATTATGGCCCATATTATTTGGGGGGGGGGTTGGGGGGAAATGGCTCTCTCTCTTCCGCCTCCTTCTTCTTCCATACTTTGCTTTAGCGTGGAGGGTAGGATATGGACAGCAGATTACTGATGGAAAAGTATGTGTTAAAAAAAGTCCGGCATTTGAACAATTGGTCAGTGGTGTATTCTGGAGAATTTCACTGCTTCTAAGAGGTGTTAGACAGGAACCAGGAAGAACCAGGACTGGAGGCTCAATGATGTCAGTTCCTTGGGACTACTCAGTAGACAAACAAGTATTGTGTTTTAATGAAAGGGAAATGAACACAGGGACCTTGGTTATAATGAGTAAGAGAAGAGCAAATCTGTGACCTCACAGAAAAATTCCACATGGAGAAAAAAGCCTTATTGCCACAATCTCAGACGAAATGCAGTGCTTATAAGAAACTTGCATATTCACTGGGTAATGAACCTGATAAGTGTGCTGACCATGAAGATCTCCTCTTAGCTCATATGACATTCTGCTCTGTTACTTTCACATATGCCTTATCTCTCGTATGACTAAGACAGCTCGAAGGTGGGACTGTATTATTGTATCTGCCCAAGCACTGAGCACATAGCTATGCACATGCACGTAGGCATGTAGGATTTTTATTGAACTGATTGATGCTGCTCTCAAGGCTAAGGTCCTTGAAACAATTACTTCTGTGTATAGCTAATGTTTAATTTTTAAAATTAACCTAAGATCCTCCATCCATCCATAAGACCCCTGCCTATTTCAACTCATTCATTCATTGAGTATTGACTGTGTGCACAGATGAGGAGAAAGTGCCTACCTTTAGGAATCTGCAATATGATGTGAGAGGGGAAAATTTTTAAAGAATTCTGGATCAATGTGGATATATGTATATAGAATATGCACTGTTTAATTCAATAACATTGTGCCATTTCTTTGGTTTGAGTTCTTTTTCAATCTGCTCCAGCTAGCAAAACTCTTTCAGAAACAGGTTAACATTGATCACAGATCATCAACTGCTCTTACACATTCTTAAGAATTTTTCATCTGACCAGACAGCCACAGGGGCCAGGGATGGTTACGCTCTAGTCTGCAACACACACCAGACAGGGTGCTTGCTCGGGCTTACAGGGGGAGAGGGGGTATAAATCCCAAATCGGTCAAAGCAAAAAGTGGGATTTAGAAAACAAGAATATTCCCCCAACCCCGCAAACAAAGCCATGCAACCAATCATTTTTTTAAAAAAGGACTACCACAGTAGGATATTTCAAAACAAGTTTCTCAATTATTTACAGGAAGAAATATATTAATAAAGGTTATGACCCGAACAACACAATTAACAAGCTTAATGGGCATATATAAAATAATAGTTATACTTTTAACCATCTCTATGATCCTCAGCAGATCTTGGGGCCTCAGTTTCCTCACCTGCAAAATGGGGACAACACAGCGCTTTCATCAACTCTAAGGTGTCATCAGTGATAAGACTCACAATTATTTTATGTACCTCTAGGAAAGAAAACACTGCCAATTAAATGCAAGCTGCCAGTTGTAGGTCACATGCCAATTTTAGTGATGTTACAATGTGAAAAAAAAAGTATGACTTAGATCCATTTAAATACTACATATCATATGGACTGCTGTGTTGGTTTAAAATGCGATGATGTGAGTAAAATAGAAGACATCGGCTCTTCTGCCCTCCACCCTTTCGTAACTTTAGTCTGCAAACAGGTGAAGGCAAACGAGGGAGGGCATGGTAAAGATCTGAAGTGGGGAATGTTTGTTTCAGTTTCTTCACATCCTAGCATGTTTTCCTTGATACCTGCTCCTCAGAAGTAACCATTTCCTCAGAGGGAAAATTAAGTCCTAACCATAGCATTCTTGAAAGAAAGGGACTCACCAGGTCAATAGGACCAGAAAGAAGGGGTGTGCAAGGAAAAACACAAGAGAGGGAGGCGAGGGACAGATGGGGGAGGGGTCCAGAGCAGCTGGTGACTGGAGTGGAGAGGAAACTGTGAGGCGCGTTTGGGGGATGGGGGAAGAGGAGCGAGAGGGGAAAGGGGGTGGCAAGGCCAGGAGAGGGCCTGGGGGCTGTGAAGCGTGAGGGTAGCCTAGGCTCCCGCCTGCTCTGTGCCTGCGCCCTCTTTGGGAGTCTGGAGTGGGACCCGGAGGACAGGGAAGGCCTTCCAGGCAGCCCACCACTTAAAAAAAAATGGGAAGAAGAGAGGCTTAAAGGGTAGTGACTGGAGACAGGGTGGTGTACATCCACTTTTTGAATGGATGAAAAATTCACACTACTAAAAGTAGCTTTGCCGTTTTCAGCAGAGGCAATTTTAGTATCTTAATGATATTACTATTTTGGAATGGCTTTTTATAAATACTCTTCACTATGAAAATCAGTTTTTTGCTAAAATGCTATTTTTAAAAAAAAATTACTTTAAAAACAAACAAAATCTAAATAAGCCTAAAGCTCTCTTCAACCTGGAGAGAGACCTTTGCCCCCTAGTTAAACAGGCCTGCACACTGCCTGTCCTCTGAGGCCATTCTCATGGTTCTCATCCAGAAGTGCTCTCCACCTGTTCCTGCCTCCTGGGATGCTTGCATCTCACTGGGAGTGAGGTCACCCAACTGGGGTGTGTTTGTCCCACCAAGGACAGTGAGATCTTTAAAAGCTCTGAAACACTCTCTCTACCTCCAACTAGCCACAGCATCGGGTGTCAAACAGCGAGCTGCAGGGTGAATTAATGTGGGTGGCCACCAAGGAGCAATAGGTGCTTGTCAGGGATTCTTTCCAAAACCGCACATGTTCCTAAGACAGGGGGTTGTCATTGATTTAAATTATTACTTTTGTTGGTGGTATCTTTCTTTTAAATATATTCTTTTATTCAATAATATGCTTCTGGGTGATTTATTTATTTTACTGCTGTGAAGTTATTAAAATAATACTATTAAAATTCTCTGAGGTAGTGGCCATCACCTCGATGAAAAATGACACCAAGCACCCAACCTTTACTTACTGTATTAGTTTCCTATGGCTGCTGTAACAAATGACTGCAGACTTAGTGGCATAAAACAACACAAATTGATTATTTTACAGCTCTGCATATTAGAAGGCCGACGTTGGTCTCACTGTGTTGAAATCAAGGTGTTGGCAGAACTCCCTCTCAGGAAGCATTCTGTTCTAGAGATTCTAGGCTGTGGGGGTAAATCCACCTCCTTACCTTTTCCAGCTTCTAGGGGCCGCCCACATTCCTTGGCTTGTAGCCCCTCCCTCCACCTTCATGCCAGGAATGGTGGGCTGAGTCCTTCTCCCATTGCATTACTATGACCTCCTCTTCTGTTTATCTTTTTCCACTTTTAAGGGCCCTGGGATTATATGGGTCCCACTCAGAAAATCCAGGATACTCTCCCCATCTCAAGGTCCTTACCTTAGTCACATCTGCAAAGTCCCTTTTCCCATGTAAGAGGACACATTCATTGGTTCTGGGAATCAGGACATGGGCATCTTTGGAAGGCCATTATTCTGCCTGCCCTACCTTCTGACTCCTTGTTCCGGATGTGTGTGTGCCTGGGGTAATGACATAGGGGCCTCAGACATTTCAGCTGTCAGGAGAGTATATGACTTGGAGTGGAGGGTGGAATTTTTGCCCATTGCTTATGGCTGCCCAGGGCTGGGGAGAAGGTGGAAAACGTGCCATGCACTGCTGAATAACCATTTTAGAAAAGTTTGAAGAATAGGTTAAAAAGCCCTGGCTCCTGCTCCAGCTCATGTCTTATTAGTATTCAAAATCAGGGGCAGCCCATGCCTAACCATAGCAGAAGAGCTGGCACCCTGCAATCATTCTTCCATGATACCGACGACAATGAATCTCAGGGTTAAAGGTGACCCATTTAAGAAATATATTTTTTTGCAGAGGAAGCTTTAGAGGAAGTCCTTCTAGCAGCTTGAATCAGAAAGTATTGAAGTTCCTCAATCCAGTTTTTAATAACAGCAGCTTCTTTTGCAGATGTAGAATGGGCTTTTATTTTCTTCTTCCTTCTTGAACTATTGGATCTAAATGGATAAAGTTCAGACCCTGGAGCCTATATGGCTGTACACATAGTAGGTGTTCAAGTAGCTGTTGAATTCAATAATCCCAAAGCTCACCTTTTATTTATAGGTGAATAAACAGAAAAAGATTGAGATTGGAAACAGTTTGGCAATATTTATTAAGACTTGAAACGTACAGATCATTCCTAGCATTTTCACTTCTTGGTATCCATCCCAGAGAAATATTTGCATATGTGTGTAAGGATGTGCAGTACAGGGTTGTTTGCAATGGTCACAGATTGGAGGCAGCTTAAATGTTACTCAAGGAGTGGCAAAATGAATGCGGTACATTCACACTAAGCAATTTAACAAATAAGCTAGATCTATATGCTTGAACCATGAACATATTATACAGTGAAAAAAGCTTGTTTGGAAAAATATCTATCAGTTTTATTCCTCCAAAAATTATGTATTTTGT
>NW_017731378.1:598782-600734 GCF_001890085.2 Hipposideros armiger
ATAATGGCAAAAGTATCTCCTATGTAATTATGATTAATCTGGTAATTGAATACAGTTTGCCTTTTAAATAATTCAATTAACTTTAGTAAATTAAAAAAAGTTTTCTGACACAGTTGCAAAATTAAGAAAACATGAAACTCGGCTTTAGGACATGTAGCATTCCTTTGAATGAAATGCTTCCAAGTGTGAAGCACGCGTTAAGATTTTATCAAATGAATGCTCTTTGTATAGAAAAAAACTGATCTAAATCGTGATTTCAACTTTACAACCAGTACAATCTTTCCATTTGAGCAAAACTCCTATTGGAAACTGACAGGGGGCGGGGCGAGGGGGGGGCGGCGGCTTATCTCAGACCTCCGGGGATAGCCCAGGAAACAAAAGCTGCTCTACAGGAGCTGTGCAAGATTGACACCAACTGAATTCCTTTCCAGACTACATGACAATGCAGGCTGGGTGTATAGCTCCACTGAGAAAAGGGGAGGCCACTGGGCTTTCTATTTACCCAGGGAACCAGTGCTGAAGATCCTCAATGGTTTGTGCGTGCACAGACATCTCTGGAGGTGATCAAGTCCTCCCCTCACCAGGCAGGGAGGAGACTGGAAGCCGATCGCAGTCACGCACCTGCCAGTTAACAGATAAGCCCTCCACAGGCGGTGGCACTCGCCCAGCTGTGGCAGAGGAGCAGAGCCTGCCCATTCCCTCCCCCATCCCCGCAGAACAAAGGGCGGTCATTTTCTGCTCCTCCTAGAGTCAGATGCACACACACATGCCTTCCATCACAATTAACTCAAGAATCAGAAACACAACACAAACTCGCCCGCAACATGCTCAAAATCAATGCCATCAATACCCAGAACGAGGATACTGAAAAAGCAAAACAAAACAAACCTATTCAAAGAGTAAATACTCCAAGCAACAGGGCTTGAGTCAGACACACTACAAGGTCAACAAATCCAAGACAAGTTCAAGTGCAGGGCGCCTTATAAACTGAAGAGCTGGCCATTATCCCAGGAGGGAAACATAAATGCCTTCAGGGGCCAGCTAATGGAAAGGTCTATAATATAATAGAGAGTGGGCCTGCCATGAGCTGGACCGCAGGTGCCCCAGGTAAAAGCATTCACGTTCAATTTTTTAAAATTTCAGTTCCTGCTACATGATTCTTAAACAGTCTACAATCAAACAGAGAAGAAAACAGAGTTAAATATGGGTGTAGGGTGGATGAAATTAAATAAAAGTCACTGTCAAAAATGTTGCCAAGGAGTCCACAGGGAATGAAAGGCAGGAGAGTAATCCTACTAGCTGCCATTATTTGAAAAGATGGTGACCACTGGTTTATATCTTCAAAGGCAGCAGCAAAACAAAAGTTAAAATGGCTTATTAAGCTCTACTAGGAGGGACTCAGATTAATCAAATAGAGTCTTCACATAAGCAATTGGGCTGGATTACAGGAAGACTACACACATTCTCATGGAAGGCTCAAAATAAATGGAGCCTCCAAAAACCAATAAGGTGTGACCTTATTGGAAGGCAAGGGGTGCACCAAATGACCTCCCAAGGTCCTGATTTAAATATGTTTGGATAGTCAACTCCTGGTTATCCGGCCCAAAGAAGAGGACAGTGACAAATCATCCTAAACTGAAGATAATAAAAAGTTATATTTGCCTTTGGAATGTATTTTGGTACTTAAATTAGAATGTGTCTTTCTGACGCTCTGAGAATTCACAATGCTTCATAACATCCACAAAGAAGGCCTGACCTGGAGCTGGGAGGCTGCCCAACTTCGCTGTCCTGTCCTCCATGTAACTCTTCTTCTTGGCTGGGGTGAACATTATCGTCTTTCGGAAGAACACCCAGCCACCCAAGCTTTCTCAGACAGGGGATGCCGGGCTCACCCCTTCCCTGGGAGAAGAGACAAGGGTCTCTTCCCTATCTCTGGTTCATTCAGGATCCAG
>NW_017731378.1:601794-605024 GCF_001890085.2 Hipposideros armiger
AAAAAAAATTCAGTTCCTTGGTCACAGCAGCCACATTTCAAATGCTTGACAGCCACATGTGGCTAGTGGATACCATACTGGGACAGTACCAACATAGAACATCTACTTCATCCCAGTAAGTTCTGTTGGGTGATGTGCTAAGTAGACTTTTAAGAGGCATGAAATGCAGTCCCTTCCTCTCTTCACAGGGTAGAAGAAATGAATAAATGAAAGAAGAAAAGCAGTTTACAAAGTATCTTTTCTGTACATCATCAGCATTGATCCTCACCACTGCCCTGTGTGGTTAAAGTGAGGGAATTCAATACGCCCATTTTACAGATGAGGAAAGTGGTGGCTGCATAGCTAAGTAACTTACACAAGGTTCACAATGATTGGATGGTATGTTTAGAACCAGGTCTTCTAACTCCAAGGCCAGTGCTTTCTACTGTCACATGCAAGTAATGTTACCCACCAGTTACTTCATTCAGTGCTGCCGTAAAAGCTCAGGCCTCCCAGAAGAAGGCTGACAGGTCCCTTTAGTGTTTTACTGACTGATTTTTGAAGTGATACCTAAATGTTGTGCCATGTAGTGTAGCAACTCTAGAGTTACAGCGCCTCAGGGTTCAAATCCTGACCCCTCCACTTACTATTTACTTGACAGAGGGCAAGTTGCTCATCATCTTTGAACCCTAATTTCCTTTTCTGTAAATGGGGATGACAGTATACTTACTAGTGTTGTCAGGAAAATTAAAGGCAATGCATGTGAAAGGCTTAGTACAGTGCCTAGCATATATTAGTGCTCAATTAATAATTGTTAATGTAACTGGCGTAATTTATAATACACTGGCAATATCGGCTTCAAGACAAGCAGGCGTTACAGCCATCCCCATTTTCACAGATGATGTATATGCATCTCAGCAAGTCAGGGACTGATCAAGGCCACAGAACTAGAAAGTCGCTGATCTAGGGCATGAACTCCAGCTATTTGGGCTCCAAACCCTATGCTTTCCTTGCTGCACAGTATTGCTTCTCAGGAGAGAAAGGAGGGGAGGGCATGGCACCAAGGCATGGTGTAGAGGACGTTGAGCGACCCGTCTTAATCCCATCTTCCTCCTTTCTTTGAAACAGGCAATTCATGTTTTCTTAGTCTTACACAAAATGCTGTGCCAAGGCATCTTTGAGCATCCCCTTCTATCGTAATTGTCGCCCGTAAGTCCCTTCAATGTAGAGATTCTCAAGTCCCACTGGTAAAGGAGGCGAAACTTGAATAGCTAAGGAGGCTTAAAATATGAAGAGCGTGCCTTGCGTTCTCCCTGGAAAGCCTGTGGCTCAAACACCTTTCTTCGATCCACCCTAAGGCAGGGATGTAGCATACCGGAACCCCCCTGAGCCCAGCCAAGACCTCCCAGTGAGAACGTGTGTTGTTGCAAGCCACTGGGTTTTGGAGTTATTTGTTACTCAGCGTTATCGCAACAAAAGCTGACGAGTACATCTGTCAGACTCAGGGTGGAAGGCACTTACCCTGCCACGACGATCTCAAAGTCCCCATCGTGGTCCACATCAGTAACGGCCACACCATAGTTGAGCTGGGTGGGGTTGCTGTCGTAGTCAGGGGGCAGAACCGAGTTGGTGACTGCTGTGAACATAGGTTCAGCCCGTTGGGACCCCTCCATGGGGGCCAGACAGCACAGCAGCAGCAGGAACAGAAACATCCTGAACATCTGAAACCAAAGGTTACAACTATTACTGAAAACGATCGTGTAGCCAAAGCAGCCCAGGAAAATGTAACCCCAGGTAGACACAGGAGTGCCTTTCTCCCCTGTTCACCAAGGACTTGGCAATTCCTGGGCTGCCAGTTCTACAAGACCTGCTTTGACCATTCTCTTTAAAACTGTATCCGGCCCCCATCACGCCTGATCACCCTGTGCCTGTTCTGCTTTTTCTTTTTCTGTAGCCCCCATCACTGTATCACACGCTGTGTAATGTACTTATTCATTACGGTGATTATTTATTGTCTGTCTCCCTCTGATAGAATGTAAGCTCCACTAGGGCAAGGATCTTTGCCAGTTTGGTTCACTCATGTACACCAAGCCAAGGACAGCATCTGGCACCTAATGGGCACTCAATACATATCTGCTGAGTGGATGAATGAGTGAAGGAAGGAGTGGTAGAGTGTAAACACACAGGCATCTCCCATACTCTGGGATAAAGATTGGGAGAGTGAAGACAATAAGAGCTCTCAAATAGTCCAGGGGTGCAGTGAGACCTCTCTGAGTGTCCAGGTCTAGAGCAACAGTAGAGGCAGGGAAGGATTATCTTTCTGTGGGTCCTGCCCCAGAGGTAGCTGGAGGGAATCTGTGACTTGGCAGGTTCCCCTGGCCAAGGTTCCCTCCCTAGGGCAGCTGGCCATCGCCTCCAACCAGGAAGCAGATAGCTAGGGAATGTATTCCAGCAGGACCTGGAGGGCGGCACATCACTCACTTGGAGAAATTAAACCGTTGCGTGCATGTTTTATTATAAATTAATTATGTATAATCCATTGTATAATTCATTATTATATCTCTAACATAACTCAGGGTGTTCCCGAGCAGCCTGGGGCCATGGGAGCTGGTGGCACACACCCAGGAGACAGATGAGAATGGCCAAGGAGGTGGAAAAACTCCACCCACTCCTTGTGTGAGCAACGGAGACGCTCCAAACGCTACAGATGGTGCCACCCAGAGACTCTGCCTGCAGGCCTAGAATCAGAGCTCCCAGGGTGCTCGAAAGCTCTGCGGGCATGAGTCCCGCATAGGCTGCAGGTCCAGTCCTGCAGGCAAGGTGTGCTTCCCTGCCTTCAGAAGGCAGCAAGCCCCTTCCCATGGAACTTTCCCTGCTAGCCTGTCAGTGCGCCTGACAGCTGAGGGCAAGGCTAAGTGAGGTTGATTTCTTAATGAAGATATCTGAAGACTGACTCCCCCATTATAGAGATGGACACTCCTGCCAGCAAATAAGCTTGCTCCAGTTCAGGACTCAGAGCCCAAAGTGAAGGGCCCAGGCACTGCCTTTGGAGTCAAACATGATTCAGAAACCTCCCTAGTGCCTTCCTGGAGAGGCTGGAGAGAGACCCGGGGGCAGGGCTCCAAGTACAGGGCAGATATTAACTTCGGCGAGCCTTCCTGGGAAGGAGGTTCTTGGAGTGTCCTCATAGGGCACATGTCGGGTGTCGCGCTATCAGAGTGAGATCAGTCCAAATTACAGAGATGTCTGAA
>NW_017731378.1:607008-621941 GCF_001890085.2 Hipposideros armiger
CCCCAGTTTCTGACTTAATTGGTCTGGGGTGGGGCTTGGGTGCTGTACATTTTTAGAAGCTCCCCCAAATGATGTGAATGGGTAGCCTGCGTTGAGAACCACTACCCCAGACTCATGGTCCCCAGATGGGAGTGTAAGTTGCAATCCAATTTGAAGTGAAAAATGTTTCTGCTACCAAAATTCATCAGCAGCTTGTTTGAAGTATATGCATAAAATCTATTTAGCTAGAGAATGTCCAAGGAGGAGGTGGAATATGGAGTTTGGGGGAACAGGCAGAGTGGGGCGGTACTGTCTGAAGCCTCAGAGCAGCAGGCACCCTGAATGACCTCACATTTTACATGGCTGGCTCAGGGAACCTCCTGTCACACCCCCAGTGAACACTTGAATCTTCTGGGAGGATGTGGAGAAAAGTTACAAATCAAACTAAAAAGAGTAGGCTGAACTTTTTTGTTTTCTTGAATGCTTGTATGTGTATCAAGCACCTGCATTAAGAGCAACGTGAGTGGTACTCAGAGGCAGGAGTGGCGGTAAGGAGTAAGTGGGTAGTGTGAGTGCAACGGGAGGGCTTCCTGGGGCAGAGCAGCTTGGAGGAGGTGAGGCTACCCATCCCAGGCAGAGCTGAGGCAGAGGGATGCAGGGCCTGAGTGGCAGAGGCTCAGCAAGGAGCTGAGGACACTCCTGCAGGGGAGGCCTGGGGGAGAGGCAGAGAGGGGTCTTAACAAGGGCGAGAGAGGGTTGGACTTGTGTTTCCGGCAGTGGAAAAGAATTGCTTTGTAGTAATAATTTCTTAAAAATGCTCTATAAGCAAACTTCTTGAACAAACCTCAGCAGGATGAAGAGAGAAAAAAACAGAGGGACCTGGATTTAGATCTCCACCCCAAGGTCACTGGCTAGTTTATCATCATAAACCTTGGGCATGTTCCCTAATCGTTCTGCTCTTCAGTGTCCTCATCTGTAACATGGGAATCATATGACATGTCAAGGTTTCAAGGGTTAAGTGAGCTAGTGAGGGCCTCCCAGGGGGCCAGGCTGGGCAGCTCTCACTGCTCGCTCCTTCTTTTCACAGGTAGTGCAAAGGTTAGACAGTCTTTAGGCATTGGCTGTCGGTCACATGCAGCCAAACTCAGTTTTCTGTGGCCTCGGGACTTTCCTGAATTCTGAAAACTGGTAACCAAGCAACCTAGATCTCTGATGTGGGGTCAGGCAGCTTTGGGGAGAGACTTCCAGAGCAATTTTCAGGGCAAGCAGTTATTTAGCAATTATCGAAAGAGCCAAGGACACCACCTCCAGCTCTCTCATAAAAGCAAGAGCCCTGAATGCTTCAGACATTGGGACTAAGCAGGGAGCACAGAGCTTTAGGAAGGCAGAGGCTCAAGGGAGAGGGGCAGCTGCAGAAGCACCGTGCCCTGCAGATGCTGGGCCACCAGATCTGCACAGAGACCCACACAGGAGCGCCCAGAACTAAGGCCCCATTGGCAAACAAAGAGCTAAGAGAAGCTGCCGTGGCTCATTCACTAGCGACACTGCCTATGAGCCCTTGACGAACAGGGGATTGTGCTTGGTGGCGCTGGGGTCACAGGGAGAAAGCTAGTCAACATCTGCAGTACAGGGTCAGGGGGTGCTGTGGAGGAGGGAGCACAGAGATCTAAATTAGCTGGGGGTGGGGAGGTGGGGGAATGCCTCGTAGAGGTAGTGGTGCAGCCGAATGTTAAAGGATGTTAAGAAACTAGTTGGACAGGAGAGGCAGGAGGAG
Source organism: Hipposideros armiger (assembly GCF_001890085.2). NCBI lineage: Eukaryota > Metazoa > Chordata > Mammalia > Chiroptera > Hipposideridae > Hipposideros > Hipposideros armiger. The sequence continues at coordinate 608,762 of NW_017731378.1, forward strand.
GGGAGAAGGAAGAGCAGACAGAGAGCAGACTCCTCAAAGGTCTGGAGGACCCAGCTGTCACCCCAACTGTCCTTCTAGCTTTGCTATTTAAAGGCTCCGCTCCCCGGGTCGAGTTAGGAGGAAGCATTCATTTCTCGCTCCTCAACTTTTCCATCCAGAGGACCTTCCATTAGACTAGAGCGGTGGTTCTCAGTGGGGTCTCTGTGTGTGTGTGTGTGTTTGGGTGATTTTGATCCTTCCACCCACCCTCCACAAAGATCTGTCAATGTCTGGAAACATTTTTGGTTGTCATCACTAGGGAAGCAGGAATGCTACCAGCATCTAGTGGATCGAGGCCAGGGGTGCTGCCAAACATCCTACAATGCACAGGACAACAAAGAATTATCCAGCCCCAAATGTCAAGAGTGCTGAGATTGAGAAACCTGGGTTAGTGCAACACTCTGAGCTCCCTCCTTCCCTCACTACCTCCTCCTGAGCGCCAGAGCAGGGACTCATCAGGTTGACCAGTGTGGGAGGACCACCGGTCATGGAGAGCCCTTTCTGGACCTGACCCCTGCAGAGACCACTGTCTGCTGTGTGCCGAGCTTGGCCAGGCAGGCCCAACCCTACCCACGCCCACAGAGAGGGCTGCAGTGGGCGGTGTAGGAGCAGGAGCAGGCCCCATGGACCTTACGCCAGAGCCTGGGCTGCCAAGCAGCTGTGTCTGTAATGATGGCGGCATTCTCATCTCCATCTGCCGGAACCCGGCCTCTCTCCTTCTCTCTCCCCCTTTCTCTTTCTCCTTTGGTCTTGAATCTGAGTAGAGCCGTGAGATGCTATTCCTTGGGCCCCTTCTCAAACCTCAACACTGCCACTCAGGTTGAAAATCTGGTGTCATATTTGGCTCTCGCTTCTTCCTCATTCTTCACAACCGCTGGGTCGGGTCACCAAGTCCATTCAGCTTCATGAATGTCTTTCAAAGCTGCCCCACCTTTCCGTCCCCACTGCCAGGGATTTGCCCCTCTGCCCTTCGGCCGAACAACAGCAATGCTTGCCAACCGATCCCTGTTCTTCCTCTCATCTCACCCCACTCCCACACGGCTATCAGGGCTCCCTTCCTAAACCTCAGCTGATCATGTCGCTCTTCAGCCTAATTTACCAGGCCGTGTATACAAGGCAAACAGAGATTTTTACTGCACTTTCATGTAACAAGTCGTAATGAGGAACGGGAAGTAATAATAACACTTACCCAACACCAGCTATGTGCCAGGCACCACTCTAACCCTTCATGTACATGATCTCATTTAATCCTCATAACAACATTGTAAGGTAGGTACTACTACTGTCCTCATTTTATAGATGAGGAAACCAACGCACAGAGAGGTTAAGTAACTTGCCCAAGATCACACAGCTAGTATGTGGTAGAGCCAGGGTTTGTACCTAAGCCAACTAGCTCTAGAATTGGTGTTCTTCGACACGGCACTGAACAGTTTCTCTCACTACACCAAACTTGTCCTAAACCATGTGAGATGGGAAGACAGTGGAAGGAGAAAGCATCTCTGCCTGGGGCAGCTGGGGAGGCCGAAGAGAAAGGCGGTGGTGAACTGGTTGGAGGGGCCAGCATGAGCATGGGGGCCCAGCAGGCTTGGGTAGCGCAATGAGGCTCTGCATGGCTGGAGCGCAGGATGGGGGCAGGGCAACTGGATGGGGGCAGGGCAACTGGGGGCAGACATGTGGCTACAAGGCTGGAAAAGGCTGTGGCGGCCTCATAAGAGACGCGAGCCAGGAGGGTTAGAGAGTGACCTGGCGGGGGTGGGTGTTGGAAAGAACACTACAGCGCGGGCTGTAGGAGAGGCCATGGAAGGGCAGGGCTGGAAGCAGAAGCTGTGGCCCACGTCGGCGAGAAAGCTGGAGGTTGCCGCGCAGTCATTCACTCCTTCAGTAATATTCTTGGGCACCGATTCTATGCCGGGCACTGTTCTGAACACTGGGAAGACTGCTGAGAACAAGTCCTTGTCCCCGTGGAGTGTGCATTCTCACGCCTCAGTCACTGGCATTAGTCACTGGCATTTCTCCACCCCATCCCCGCTCAGGGCCTCTGCATTGCCAGCCAGGAAGACAAACGCTAGACCTCGTGCATCTCCCCACCCCTTAGGGGCCACCATGTCCTATGCATCTTCCCCAGCACCAAGAAAACTTAAGGCTTCCTCCTCTTTCCCTCTACCTGGAGGGAGCTCCAGGCGCTGCCTGCAGCTGCTCTCAGACAGAGGGGAGACTTGGTCCTGCTCCAGAAAAGGCAGATGAAAACTCAAGGGACCCAGGCTGGGAGGTGCCACAGACACCAGCAGACTAATGAAATGGCGTTTTTGAAAGTGAGAGGACAAATGGAGTCTCCTAGCCTTATGCACAAGGCATAGCAGGTCCTTAATAAGGATTATTAACTGCTCAGACTCCCTGGTCTGTAAAAGGGGAAATGAAATGAGACAGTGTTAAGTGCTGAGCACAGTGCCTGGCAAACAGAAAGTCCATACATGGCAGGCAGCGGTAGCAACAAGCATACTATTACTACCGCTGATAAATGTTGAATGAACGCATTGCAGGAGGTGGACTGGAGTCCAGGCCCACCAGGTGCTCCCCTTCCAGGAGTAACTGGCAAACGGTGAATGGAATGTGCAGGCCTGTAAGACTTTGAGGAATAGGCTTGCTTCTGTTTCTAATTTGTCTAGGGTCCTCGTGGAGTTCTTTGACTTCTTAAATACTGCTTTCCAAATGTGGAACCCTTCATTTTACTGTAATATACACATTCATTCTTCAAGCGTTTTAGTAGATGCCTATGGGCCAAGTTGGAAATGATGAATAAGGCATGGCCTCTGAAGTCAAAGAACCTGCAGTCTACGAGGAGTGAGGCACAATCTAGAGTAGCAACAGGTACCAAGTCCAGGCTCATCCCATAGGAGGGAGGTGAACTAGCAAGGTGGGTGGGAAGGGCAAGCAGGAAAGGCTCTCTGGAGAAGGGGAACGGGGATTCTTCCCATGGGAACTGCACTCCCGGTGGTGGAGACCTCCGGATCAAAGGCATGAGGTGACCCAGTGCCTTGCTGCTGCTGCTGCTGCAGGAATGCAGTGTCTGGGGTGTAAGTGGAGGGAGCGAGAAGAGAAGCGTGCAGGAGGAGATGGAGGCAGTATTGTATGAAGGCAGCAGTTGGGCCCTGTTGAGCCTGCTCTGCCAAGGTAGGGAGCCTGGATTCACACCATGGGGGAGGTTTGGAAGTTGGGCAGAGACACGCGTTTTAGAAGGGGCATTTTAGATTTGGGGCAGCAGTGTGCAGGACGGCGAGGCTGGCTGTGTTTCTGAAAAGTGAGTGAGAGGATCACAGAGGGGATTTGGACATTCTGGGGCAAGGGTGGGGCATGGCACTGGATGACCTCCTAAGTTCTTTTCCAGGCCTACGAGTCTGTGGGCCAAGTTCCCCCCACTCTCCAAATAATTTAAAATGCATCAGTGGACCTTGCTATTTAAAAGCATCCTCCTGAGAATTCTTCTGTGAAACAGTGATCCACTCCCTAGTCGGTCTTCAGTGGGAATCCACATGATCACCTAGCTCTCTGCTTAGAGCCGCAGAAGCCTGGCTGAGCCTCCCTGCAGCAGCCTGGAGGGAAGGGGGAGGGGAGTGGAGCGTCCAGAGCGTGGTGACGGGGGAGAGAAACCAGATCAAGGCTCAGAGCTGGCCGTCAGCTCACAGGGTGGACCCTGCATGGGCTCCTCAAACCCTGCTTAATCAGTGGGGCCTTTGGAGGTTTACAGAGCCCTGGTGCCAAGTGCCAGCCAGAAGGGAACCTGGCCTCACTGACCCAGTCCCGTTTGGAGATCCACTTTAGTACCAAGAACTACCACTGTCCCAGAGTGGCCATCTACATTCACTTTCATTTGTTCACCCACTGAGCACTTCCATGTGCCAGGCACTGTGCTAGGCACTGAGTTTATGGCGGAGAACCAAAGACACTGTGCTTCCCCCCATACTGCTTGCAAGGCAGCATTTCTTCTTCTGGGGAGTCTTTATTTCCCCACCTGCGAAAAGCCTCTTTGGATATACATAGCTTCTCAGGTGTGAGGTGCATGATTACGATTTTCCAGAAAAGAGTCTACTCTTAGAGACCAGGGTGAGAGGGACCATGACATCACTTAGATACCGAGACTGCTGGTGACGGAAAAGGCCTTTCTGCTCCACTCCTCTGATAACTGACCTCCCGAGGCCACAGGGCCTGCCCCGGGCATGCAGAACATTCACAGAGGAACAGGGAGGAGGTCTATGGGGCAACCCCCACTCCTGAGCATAGAGGGTCAGACCAGGGATCGGCCTTATATGAAAAACACCAACTGCGGCTGCTCCCATCAATCCTACAAGCGCTCCTCTGCCCGGTTCTGATATCCCCACTCCTGACAGCTGTATCAGGATTTGCATGTCAGGACAGATCCTTCAAGACAGACATCCAAGGAGGGCAGGGCAGGGGTACCAACAAGACACCTCCACCTGGGGCTTATCTCCAGGTAGGTGGAGGCTGCTGTTAGAGAGGGAAGTCCCCACCTCTGGTAAACGGGACACCCTGAGCTCAGCAGTGATTCCCGTGACCTTGTCACTGTACTTTTCAGGTGCAAACAAAGGTAAGAGCAATTGGAAACAACAGCAAGGGTCATTTTACACTCCCTGCACTCAAGAGTCTTCTGTGGCTAATTAATATGACAAAATGCCCCCCTTAGAAGAGATCTTTAAGAATATGCCTGTTAAGTAAATAAGGTTTTATTAATTAATAACACAGCTTCCCATCCCTCCTTGACGTTCCTTGCAGAGCTTCCCTGTACCAAGAAGGCTGAGCAGGAAAGGGTGGAAGAGAAGTCACCACCTCCCCTTCCCGGAGAGAGTGGGGACAAATCTAGTCGCTTGTCATTTGTGGAGCTATCAGTTTCTCCTCCGGATGTTGATCAGATTTCCTGGGCTGGAACCAACTTACAGGGCTCAGATACTGGAATTTTTCCAAGAAGCAAACGCTTTGCTTCTTACGAAGTCAACATGATTTCTTTCAAGGAAAATTTTTATCTTTTTTTTTTAAGTGCCTAGGGTTTTTGAAGGGCAAATCTTTGGACTTTTCTCTAAAGAGAATGATTATGATACAATATCATTTGCTAAGGCCACCCCTTACCCCCCACCCCCCACACACACATTCACTCACAGAGAGGCACCCAACATTCTACAATGAGTCAGTGGCATAGCCAGAAATAGAACTTTCCAAACTCCCTAATCCTTAATAATAATAATAATAGTTTCTTTATAATTTTCTAAGTGTTTTCACAGCTCACATTTAATCTTCACCACAATTTGCAGGGGAGTCTGGGAAAGTCAATCTTAGGAGACGGGCAGATCTGAGTATCCAGACCAGCTTTGCCACTTGCTTGCTGTGTGACCCTGGCTGGTGTCTTCACCTCTCTCGGTCTCAGGGTCCTCATCTGGGAAGTGGAAGAGTTGGATGAAAATATTTCCCAGATCTCTCCAGCCTTTCACATGCTCTGATGCTATGCTGCAATGCTCTTCCAGTCCAGGGTTCCCCAACCTTGGCACTATTGGCATTTTAGGCCAGACAATTCTTTGTCGGGGGGTGGGCAGTGCTGTCCTGTGCACTGTAGGATGTTTATCCTCATCCCTGGCCTCTACCTACCACATGCCAGTAGCACTCCCTACCCCAGTTTTGACAACCAAAAAATGTCTCCAGAAATTACCAGATGTCTGGGACGCACCCCTCTAGTCACTGCTTGAGGACTTCAATAAGGTCAAGATCATGAGTGATTCAGTGGAAAAAGGTCTTCCTGTCCCCTCCTCTTCCTCAATTAACCCCTTCACGCCTTTCTGCACACTTTTTAAACACAACCTCCCAGCTCTTTGCTGCTTCTCATTTCTTAAATGCCCTAAGTGGTCCAGGGTGTGTTTGGTGTGACAATGAACCGATTGATTTCATGCTTTCTCCTAAGGAGAGTTCACAGGTTTATGTCCCCTAAGTAAGCAGCCAGACTCCCCAGAAATCCCTCACAGAGCCCCGGCTGGCCTGGAAGCCTGTATCTGCAGCCTGCAGGAGGCTCGGTGAGCACGGATTTGTCAGCACTCTTAAATCACTGGGCTCTGAGGAAGGCTTCTCCCAGCACAAAGATCCTTCCTTAGGAATCAATAGCTCAGGGCCTTCCATCACATTCAGAATTATCCTGGGACCTGTAAAATTTCTCTTCCCCAAGCATGGCAGAACCCCAAAATGAAAGCCCCAAGGTGGGGGAGGGAAAAGGCAAGGCGGGAGCCCTGCCAAGAAGTCTTTGTCCGTCAGCCCAGATGTTGCTGTGAGCAGAGGCTAATGTGCAAACCTGGACACTTGGTCTCATTTGCTGGGAAGGGAAAGACACAGTGTAGTTCCCAGCAATACTATCTCCTCCTAACCCAATACCTCTGTATATCTTACCAAGGGCAGAGGCATGTGAAAGACTGTCTTCCTTGATCTTCACTATCCTACCCTCATCACAGGGTTAACAGCTTCATCAAGTTGCAGGGGAGGAAACTGAGGCATGCAGAGGTTGAGCGGTTTCTCCAAAGTCTCAAAGCCAGTAAGTAGGGGGTCCAGGTTCTAGGCCTGTGTCCTTTCCACTACACCATCCTTTCCAGAGAGAGTGAGGTGTTATTCATCTAGTAGGGCTCATGAAAGGGACGACTTCTTGTTTTCTCAGTGTCTAATGACACTTCTCCAACTCTATATCCTCTCCCTCATTCAAACAGAAACCCAGAGATCTTGTGTTACAGCTACATTTTATGTAATTATATTCCTCTGGCCTTTTCCAGGACCAGACTAAGTCTTGGGAATGCTGCCACAATTCTGCTAGAACTGGGAGCTGACACGGATTCAAGCACAGCCTCTCAGAACGCCACTTTAAAGGAGGAACTGTTGCTCTCTGGTGGTCCACATTATCCTACTGCCTCTCTCCTCCCCCTGAAGAAAACCACCCAACTTCTCTGTGAACCTGAAGGAGATAAGAAAAACCAAAGCATCCTCCCTGGCAACAAGCATCCTCTGGGTGAGCCTTAGAGACAGAAGAGGATCCACTTCTTGGAATTCGGGCTTGGAAATGCTGGCTCCTCCTGAGGGTCACCACCATGTCTGCTGAGGCTCTAAGGGGAACTTCATACAGTGCGCAAAGGAGCAGGGTGGGAGGGAAACAGAGGGAGCAGTCCACAGGCCACTCAGCAAACCCCCTTCCCAGGGCCCAGCTCAAATGTCGACAGCCAGCCTCACAGAACAGAAAAAGGGCAGTGGAAATGGTAGTATCTTCTAGGTCACCCAAGAAGCCCTAACAAGAGGATTTTGCAAAAATAGAACATCCAAGCACTCTGACCTTGAGCCGGGAGCAGCAAGAATGGGAGAATGGGCAAATACTGGTTGGAAACTCTCCATTTCGCCCAGGATCTAAGTACTGGAGGTTTCCTAGGCAGTAGTGTGACTGCTGAACAGAGAGCCCACACTCCAGCACACCTTAGCAGAAGAAATGAAAACCTCCAGGACTGGGCTCCAAGACCACCGTGCGGGACTAAGCACTGCTAGTTCCTAAATGCATGGACAGAAACCCGGAGATGCAGTGCTTTTGCCTAAAAGACTGCTTGGAATGAGACAAGATCATGGACGAGGGGAAAGAATAATTAGGAATTCCTATTACCTGTCTATGTATATTACGAGAACTTTATCAGCTCCTCACCTCCTCACTCTGAATAACAGATTCAGAGGAAATTTCCCCAATTTACCTATTTCTGATCCGTCAGCAATGATGAGTACCTACTATGCAGAGAACACTTGTCCACCTCCATGGTAAAGAGGAGTCAGGTCATGGAGTAGAAAGAACTCTGAGTAGAGGACTAGGAATCCCAGCACCCAGTCCTCTTTCTCCCACTGAATAGCCATGTGACCTTGGGAAAGATACTTGCTTTTATTGGGTTTCAGTTCTGTCATCTGTAAATTAAGTATGCATGTGAGTTTTGGGAATGAGATGAGGTTGGACTAGATGCTCGTCAATGTTCCTCTCTTCTAGCTCTAACATTCTTTGGCTTTATGAATTCAAAGAACACACGAGCTCCAAGCAGAAAGGAATGATCTGAAAGGGCGGATGGGGATGAAGACCAGCTCTGTTTCCTTGGAATGTTGTACTTGCATCTGCCCCATTGCACCTGAGATCACAGGACCACCTGAAGTCCAGAAAGCATGTGGTAGGAGGGTTTCAATCATAAAGGTAAAGGTTGGGGGCTGCGGCCTGAGCTTGCTTAAAGCATTGAGTTACTATGGCTAATGAAGGGCAAGAAGGAAGGAAGTCAGTGGTCCTGAGCTGGGTGCCTTTGGCGCCCCCTACTGGACACCAAGAAGCCTGCAGGACAGCTTCATTCGCATCAGCAGGCAGCAAGAAAGACTGAGAACAGACTTGTCACAAGCTCTTTAAAAGGACAGCCTTCCTATGCTTGTCTCCTTAGAATTTCATAGGGCATTGGTCCACACATTCACAGGGGCATTCCTGTGAAGCTATAGGACCTCTTAACCAGACATCAAGGTGCCAAGTAATACACAGCAGGGTTCAGAACACCAGGTGCAGCCCAGATGGAGAGAAGGGAAGAGAGAGCAACAAGGAGGTATTTCACTGTACAAATTCCCAGTGGAGAGAAGGTCTTGGGAAATGCAGCAGAAAGATGTTGACTGCAGGCAGAGGATGGAGCTGGGTCTTGGGGTCTGGGTTGCTAGCTCCCATAAAAGATCTCCAGGCTGAAGCAGCTATCCTAGGAGTTCAAAACACCCAGCCATGTTTAGGGATGAAGTACAGGTGAAGGATACAGCCCCAACTCAGCAGCCCACCTTTGACCTTTTCCAGAGACCACTAGTATCAACGAATCAGGAATATTCTAATCGCGGTCCACTGTGCCATCATCAAGACCCTGAACTCTTCGTTGCCTCTTAAATTGACTTTAGGACCTGCTGCCAGAAGGATGTTTTTAATCAAGTCAGAGGGAGAGAAAATGCTTCCTCAAGGGCCATATTGGAACAACTGCCATGTCCCCACTTTTCCATCTTCCATCTCCTCTTCTTCATGGCTGAGAATGAGGTACGGTGTGACTCTGAATTTGCTCTAATTCAGTCTTGGGTGTCTCCAGCCCCAAGTCATCAGGGTAAAAAAAATCTCCCATCAGTAGCGTTTCTCTTCCCACATGAGTTGTCTCCGAATTCAAGACAGCATTACAGAGTTGTCCCCTATTCCTGGAACCGTCTGTCCTTTTCCACACGGTTTCACTCTGGAAGTCCTGCACTCATCCCAGAAGGCATCTCAAGTATGACTCAAGAATGTTTCCCACCTGGAGAGCCGAAGCACCTCCTGGGACGCACAGAACCCAACCTAGATGCACACCCCACCACCAGCAGCAGCAGTATTCATCAGTCATTTCCAGAGGAAGGGGTTTACCCACCCCCCAACCCCAGGAGCATTTCCTCACCACTCTGGGAGGCTCCCATCCAGGTTGGGATGACTCTGGATTCTTCAGTTGGTTTCTGCAGAACCTGGACTAACCAGGGCTCCCAACTACTGTACTGTGAAGAAGTGCACTGCATTGCTGGGCATGCCCCCAAGCCTGGCCTGCTGCTACACCAAAGCCTCCATGTGCCCCCACGGGGCAGAGGAAAGACCTCTGGTTCCTCTGGAATACCTGAAGCTGGCTTGCCTGAGACAAGCTGAAAGCGACGAGACCACACCTCAGTCCAGCAAAGGCAGCTGGCAGCTACGCCGTGCACCCGGCTGGCTCCTGGAGCTCTCTGCCACCCAGCGCTGTGCCGGGGAGCTCGGCTTCCCCGGGGAAGAAACGCCAGCCAGCCAGGACTCTCCCCCATCCTGGAAGCAGCTTCCAGTAGCTTCCCCAGCCCGGCGCTGAGCCTGTCTGGCTGGGTGACTCCCCAATACCCCCAGCACAATCCTCCTCACCTGCTCCACCCCCCTCCCTGCCCTGGTGCCCCCTCCCCAAACAGCTGACCTCCAGCGCGCCCCCAACACCTTCTATGCCAGCTGTGAGGTCTGTTGCTTCACACCTCCTCTCCCACCTCTCTGCCACCGCCGGCCCCGCTCCCGCCTAGACCCCAGCCTATGAGGGAGGCTCCGCGCGCCAGTCGAGTCCTGAGCCTCTTAGCAAGTTGGAAGCAAAGCCGCCGCTGCTGCCGCCGCCGCCGCCGCCGCCGCCGTGGCGGTATCTGTCTTCCCTGGTTCCCGAGCGGCAACCCCGCCACCCCTGCGGGCGGATCAGGAGGGGAGCCTAGAGAGGGAGAAACTTTCTCCGCCTGAGGGGGTGGGGGCACCGAGCGGGTACTCACTCCGAGGTCAGCGCTGGGAGCCATCCTCCTGCTCTCTCGGCCCCACCGCTTGGGGGCGTGGGAGCGCGGGCCCTCGCTGCTGCCTCAGTCGCCGCCGCCGCCGCCGCCGCCGCCTCCTTCCAGCTCCCAGCCCAGGTCCCGGGCTGGCCTCGAGCCTCCCGCCCCGACGCCGCTCGCCCGCTTTATACAACTCCACTCGAGCGCGCGCGGGCTTATGTAAAGGCTGGCGGAGCCCCGCAGCCAATGGCGCGGCGGCTGGAGCTCGGGGCCCGGGGGTGGAGGGCGCCCGCGCGGCCAATCGCGGCCCGGGTAGCCCGGGGAACCGGGTGGGGGTAGGGCGCACCTCCCCGCTCTGATTTAGGAGCCGGGATTGCGGTGGCAGCAGCCGGCAGCTCGGCCGGCCCGGCGCGGCGCGGCGCGGCGGGCGCTGGGGTGGGCGGCGGCGAGAGCGGGCGTCCCCTGCGCCCCGCCGCTGCGGCGCGTAACCTTCAGGAGGCAGCGGGGCCTGGCGAGGGGGGCGAGGGCTCCGGGCTGGACGCTGGGGTCCCGGGCCGACGGGAATCAGGGGTCCCTCGGGAGGAAGCGCGGGGGAAGGAAGGCAAGCGGGAGGGCAAGGGAGGACGGCGAGCTCCGGGGCCTCGCGGCCACCCCTGCGCTCAGGGCCAAGGGTGGCGGCGGGAGCAGGGTCGCTGTTTTCCCGTTTCCCCCAGAGAACGATCTGGCGTCGCCTGGCCAGGCCGGAGCGGCCGCGCGAGCAGCGCAGATGGCGAGATTTCGCGCTGCGGAGCGAGCGCCGAGCCGATCTTTATCCGGCCTGGGAACGTGTCCGAGCGCCTCCCGGGGACTGCTCAGTATGGAGAGCGAAGCTTCGCGACGGCCCCATAGGGCGGGGAGCCAGCGAGCACAGCTCGGAGATCAGGCGCGGCGGCGGATGCGGCCGCGGGCAGCGTCTCCTCTGCCAGCCCCCAGCCTGCCCGCCGGCAGTGCCCCCACTCAACCCCGCCTGCTCCCGCCCAGCCGTGCGGTGGCTGAGCCGGGCCTACCCGCTCTGGTCCCGTGTGTCCTTCCAGCCTCCCTCACCGCTTTGTTCACAGGTACTGCTTCCGCCTCTTCGACCCCGAGCCCACTGCGGCGGGCTGGATGGCCTCTGCCTCTCAGGACCGGGAGCTGCGGGGGCTAAGCTTGGGAAGAGCGCGCTTGGTCAGCAGTGCCCCAAAATACCCATGTGCCGGGCAGGAAACAAGCCTAGATCGATAACACTCTTAAGTCTCATTTCGCACCTGGAATAGAGCCTGGCACGTAGTAGGTGCTCAGTAAGGCTCCACTGAATGAATTTTGAGCTTCCATAAGTAAGATCTTTGAGTTTCTGAAAGGTGGGGCACAGGGCTTTGGAAGAGAAAGACCTGGGAGTATGCCATTAGAGAGGGAGGGAGCTAAGATTGTTTTCCCATCTATAGATGCCTTCGTGACCACCACCATACGGCATCTGGGCATTTCACTCTTAAATGACTCCAGTGTATTCTTTTGTGGAGGGCCCCAGACCTGGTTATCCCCAAATTTTAAGCAGCACTCCCAGGGTTTATTTTGGGCCCTGTTTTTTCAGGTCTATGATTGTCCTTCGGAAAGAAGTAGCTAAGCATAGCAATTCTAACCTTTTTGGGCCCCAGATCTAGCTTAGGTTCTTAACCTTTTGATGGTTGTGGACCCTGTTGAAAATCTGGCAAAAACTACTGAGTTCTTTTTCTAGAAAAATATACAAACACACACATTTACACACACACACACACACACACACACACACACACACACACACACACCCTTTTGAGTATAATTTCAGGATCAATTAAAGTCTCCCTGGGTGCTCTGCCCGATGTCAACCTGTTTCTCTAGGGCTCTAGGGGGGTAGTTTATAATCGTCCTCCTTTTGGGGATCACAAAACCCTTTTGAGCCTTTCAAGAATCTGATTAATGTTATAACTCTGCTCAGAAAAAATGCTTAATCACATACATACATGCTGACATTGCAATTTTAGGGGGTTCATGAATTCTTAAATATTAAGCTAGGACCCCAGATTAAGAACCTTCACCTAGTGGCAAACAGACTCCACCCCAAAGGCACACCTGATCCCCTGCTCTCTCCATAAGGAGTCCAGTGGCTCTGCACCCTACTGCGTCATGCTACCACCCTGTCTGAGGGCATCTGAGTCATGTGGTGATGGCCCTGGCACCTGAGACTGTCTCCGCACTTGCCTCTGTATCTTGGTCCCCGCCACCCTCTTAATGTGGAAATAGGTTGCAGGTTGTCACATTCTGTCTGATCTATGAGCCTTCCTTACTCAGAAACTCCAACTCTGGGAGACAGCAAGTGACTGGTAATTAACCAGTTTCCCTCAATCCCAAGCATCTGAGCACACCTTTCTTGGTTTTTGTTCTCACCTCTCTCTGCAGGTGAAGCTGTGAGCAGCAGCCCCAGCTGTGGAGTCTCACCTCACCTAAACCCGACAGATTTAGTAACCAGTGCAGTAATTATCAGCATTAGCCATCCAGATGTGAATAGGCTGTCTGCACAAAACAGCTCTATAATGATCTCACACGTTCCTGCAGCTAACCAAGTAAGGGTGCAATAGACCAGAGGTGCTTGGGGAGGACAGAGAAATGTAAGAAATGACAGAGACAGTCTCTGCAGGACGTTCTCTAGGAAATGCAATCTGGTTTCTGTGCTTGAACTTGCGAGGGTGGAACCAGTGGGCCAGGCCATTCTGATCCTATAATTTCTTTTTTTTTT
>NW_017731378.1:622296-652561 GCF_001890085.2 Hipposideros armiger
AGCTCCAGGTTGAGCTGTTGTTCAGCATCTTAGCTGTGGAGGGCAGTGTCACTGGCCCTCATATGTGGGATCCGAACCGGGGACCTCTGGCGTCCCAAGCCAGTTCTTAACCATCAGGCCACTCGGCCGGCCCTGGTCCTATAATTTCTGATTCCTCTAATGTCTTCCATGTCTATGCACTCGGCTCATGTCTGTGTCCTCTCAGGACTCCAGCACTGCCCTGCCTATCTCATGGTAGACATCTTACCCTCCCAACTGCACAGACATGCCCTCCTTACTCAGGGCACATGCATACACTTTATGGACTGAATCGTGTCTCCCTGCACCCCCATCACCACCAAACTTATATGTTGAAGCTTTAACTTCCAATGTGACTGTATTTGGAGATAGGGACTTTAAGGAGGTAATCAAGGTTAGATGAGGTCAAAAGGGTGGGACCCTAATCCTTAGGGTTAGTGATTTTATAGAAAAGAGACACTGGAGGTCTCCCTTTCTCCGTCCACGCACAGAAGAAAGGTCATGTGAGGACACACACAGAGGTGGGCAGACAGAGGTGGTACTTGGTTAGGGCAGCCCAAACAGAGTGAAGCACACACATTTTCAACACCTTTCCCCATCCAACTTGCTCAGTCTCCCCCAATACTTGACTCCAGCCTTCTTCACGCTAGTGAAATCTCTGTCCATATTACCCTCCATCGACAAACCTTACTCATTCTGGAACACTTGCCTAAAATGTTTTCTCATCTTTTGATATCCAAATTAAGTCTCGCCTCTCACAGCAGTTTTCAAAACTGCCCTGGCCTGTGAGCTTTGCCTTTTCAGCTCACTCACAGGTCTGCAACATCTTAGCACTCTATTATGCACACTGTCCTGTTGTCTCTCTGTTTTTTATGCTTAAAATTTGGACTTCCTATCAGAATTAAAGCTCCTTTAAGTTCAGAGTTTGTACCTCGTACTTGACTACCTCATAGAACCCAGCATGAAACTGGGCACATCATGAACACACAGTGTTTGCTGGTAAATTTATTCTATTAAATATCTTTGCTCTTCAAAAAAAATTCTAGAAAGGTTATGTAGCACTTCATTTTCTAAAAGCTCAAGACACCATGTGAGTGTGTCATTTTAGTCATCTGGAAAGCCTATTGGAGCAGGGGCCCTCAGGAACTGGCCCTCTTCTGTAGTCCAGGCTCAGAGGGGCTCCACAAATTGCTCGCAGTCACGCCAAGTCACCCTTCTTTCTCCAAACCAGAAGCTTTGCTATCTCTGGCTTCCTTGTGGCCCACCCTGATCCACTCGGCTGTCTTCTCATTCTCCAGATGGAGAGAAAAGACCAGGGAATCTCAGATCTTAGAGATGCTTCTGTTCCAGTAGATCTGTTGCAAACCAACAGAAAGCTTGGTACAGTTTCTCAAGCCCTTTTAGAATCCAGCAGGTACCATCCATTCCGAAACATCCTCTGTGAGGCCTTGGGTAACAATCTTGTAATCAGCCACATTACTATTTCTGCAGTGAAATATATGCATGTTCACACCACATGGGTGTGAGGAAAAAGTAGCTTCCCGTCAATTTAGGTTTGATTTTGTCACCAGATGAGTTTTGGCACTCAACTTGCAAATAAAACCTGAAATCCACCTCTCGATGTTCGGAAATTTGGGAATTTGCAATTGCAGATGAGGGATGGTGGAATGGTATTTTAGGCTTGGTTGTTCCAAAAGAAATGGATGTTTTGTGAGGGTGTGGAAAAGCAACAATAGTAACTAATGAGAAGCCATAAACTGTGAAAGAAACGAGGAGGTTAAGGGGGTATGAGGAAGTCACCCCTTCTCAAACCAAGTTGTATTGGGCCGTCGTCCCTTTTTTCTAAGGAGTACACTTTGGTCAGATGACTGGTAGTTTCAGGTGCACTTGTTAGAAGAGTGGCTTCTACGTGGCAGACGTACGGAATGGACTTTTGAGGGGAGGTCGGTAGGGGTGACGATGACAGAAGCTCTTGTAAAGCTTCTGGTGGACTTTCATATGGTCAGAGAGAGTTCAGAAAAGCTTGAACTGGGAACACATGCTACAGGCAAACTTCTCCAGGTAAAGAGAGGGCAGACCTGAGAAAGGGAGGCTAGATATAGGAGGACATTATAGAATCCTAGACAGGTCTCGTTAGAAAGGTCAGCACCACTTAGGGCTGGGGGAGCCGGGGGCAACGATGCAGGTAGATGTCCACTCATTGTGTCACTCTGTACCCAGATGGCCTGGGTTCTTTGAGGTTTTCTCACACTGTAGTGGGGTTGGCTTTGCCGTCGGAAGGGCTGGCTGAGAGATTGATGCGGGGAGGAGGGAAAGCCATGGTGGACACCTGACGGCACAGCTCTCTGTGCCTGCTTAAGATGCTCAGCCAGCAATAACCTCCCTGGTCGGGGGACTCCCTGGAGCCCAAGGTCAGCAGCAGGGAACCTTCATCTTGAATCTTAAGGCGAGTCTTGTTGCTGACTTTGTTGGTGTGCTTTGCTTTGTTCCCAAGTCCTAGTACCCGCTCTTATTTTCTCCTGACAGAGCTCTGTCTGGTACCTCCAGCTCAAATAACTGGGTGTCTATATCATTCTCCCATCCTGGCACCCTACCGCATGACCGCAGTGCTCAGGGAACAGTATTCTGGAGTCCAGATATCCTACTTACTCCCCTGTGGCTGAGTCTTTACTGCCTGCTGCCTCATGTTCCTGACACCGACTGCCTTCTTGAGCTGCTGCCACCTGCCACATGCCAGCTTCCTTTGACATGCCCCCAGTCTGGCCTCACTGCCTCTCACTGCCAGCTGCCAGGACCTCCCCAGATCCTGGCCCGGCCTTGGTGGGCAGGTCTTGATCCAGGTTCCAACCCCTCCTGGTCTGGCATATCCCGCTGCCAACCCAGCCAGGTTTCTGACAGACAGGAGCTCATGGACATGCTTTAAAGAATAAGAAGAAACAAACCCATTAGCAGGTGGGGAGTGATAGCAGGCATTTGCCAGCAGCAAATTCCAGGGAGCTCCTGGGCTAGGGGTGCCCTGGCCAGTTTCATCCTAAGGGAAAAGAAAGGAAAGGGTGAAAAGTGAACAGGAGAAGAAGTGAATAAGAAGTCAATAAAGGGAGGGAAAGGATCAGGAGGAGAGAGAAAGGGAAGAGAGGATGGTAGAAGCAGCAAAGGGCGAGGGGAAAATGTTTCTAGTCTGAGTTGAATGTCTGAACTGAGCCTTTGAAGACTCTTGTCATCAACAACGCGTCAAGCATTGACATAATAGAAGATGGGGAGGATAACTGAGCCAGGGTGTATGTCTATGGGGGTGGAGGGAGACAGACAGACAGACATAGGGGAAAAAGAGAGGAAGAAGTGAGGAGCTAGACTATTCAGAGAGTGGGTAGGATGCAAGTGGAGGGCTAATAGGAACAAGTGGACAAGAACTGATGACATCTGGTGAAAGGGATCCATGTTTGACATTTGCCAGGGGCGTTATTCCTCCATCCTGGTCTCATTAGCCAGGGTTTATTGAGTACTCCGTCTTCCCCCACCACCTATCTCTGCTCCTCTCGGTTGTTCCCCAATTTGTCCCTAAAACTCCACCCTCGTCTTGACACCAAATTCCATTAAAGATAGAATAGATTTCTCACAGGTTCAGCTTCAGATGCAAGGATAAAATGAGAATAATAAAACAAATTTCAGGGCTTTTCTAAGGAATGTGTGAGATAATGTATGCAAAGCACTTAGCAGAGCGCCTGGTAAATAGTGAGTGTTCCATAAGTGATAATCATTGCCATTTTTCTCTTTCCTCCAATCTCTGTGCCCAACCTGTCACCTCCTCCTGCCTGTCCTTCCTTTGAAATGCCCCTCACTTTCATCTCTTTCTCTTCGCTCTCAGACCTTTGGCACCTCGCAGTTATATTCCTACAATGGCAGATCTGTAGGTGCCCCTGACTTCATATTCTCCCCATCCCACGCTGTGGTAATCCTTTCATTTATGTAGCACTTGACAGAATTTAAAAAAAATCATGAACGAAGGCTCCGAGTGGTAAGGTGGCTTGCCCAAGGTGGCACAGCTAATGAAAGCCAGAGCTGGGATGCAAATTTAAGTTCCTTGGGCATTGGCCAACTGTCCACAAAGTCGAGTGGGTAATTGCTTCTTTTGTAGTGATATTCTTGAGGATGGAGACCTAGCTTTATATTTCCCATAAACATCTTTAGGTCTGGCCACAAGACCTAAATCAGTGTCAGTTGATTTACTTCTTCCAGGAACCCAAGGAAGCACAGGGTCACCCATGGCTCAGCCCCGCCTCCGTGGTAGAAGGGTCCGTCTGCTTCGGTGTTGCTCTGCTCGGGCCTCAGAGGCAGGACCCAGCCCTGCCCCAGGGCTGTGCACACAGTAGAAGAGGGCGACCAGAGCAAAGCCAGCATTCCCCACTCCGTGGGCAGGGAGAAAATCATGAGGAATTATGGTTGTTTAAGGGTAGCACAAACTAGTAGGGAATAAAAGCAACTCCATGCTCATAGCAGCAGAAAGGAATTGAGATTTCATGAAAAGAAGGCTTTCTTCTCTGTGAGAGTTGTGAGATGTTAGAACGAGATTCCTGCAGAGGTTGTAGAAACTGCTCCCCTGGAGGTCTTTAAGAGCTGGAGCACAATTCGCTTTTCAGCGAGAGGTGGATGTGATGGCTGTGAGAGCAGAGCTGGGCACAGGCAGCGGGAGGAGGGTTTAGGATATCTTGGGAGGCAGGCAAGAACTCAAAGGCAGGGCCAGGGGCCGGGCCAGGGAGGGGAGGGCAGCCCCGGGGAGGCAGGGGGTCAGCGGGTCAGGCGGCCGCGAGAGCAGAGGTAACAGGTGGTTGAGCTCTGAGTGGAGAGCTCTGCAAGCTGTTTGCTGTGTAATCTGTTCAATTGCTGCCTGCTGGCTGGGGCTGGTGAGCCCTACAGCTGGAGTGAAGGAGCTCAGTCTGAACCCCCAGGGGTCATTGGGACCCAACCTGTCAAAGCCACATAGTCAAAGGAAAGCAGGGTGCAGAGGCTGACTCGCCAAAATATTAAATACAAATAAGTAAACCTGAAGAGCGCCCTTTCACCAAGCCTCTTGAATAGGGATGTTTGGGGAGGATTCCAGGACCGCAAATGACCCCAGATAAAAGTGCTACACCTTCCTGGAGTATGCGTTTTCACTAGAAGATGTGCTAGGGGGGGTGAGGGTGGGGGGGCCAGAGGAGGAGTGGTAGGTAGTTTAATGGGTAAGAAATTGAAAATACATTTTTCATTTCCATAAATCTGGCTGTATCATGGAGCCGAACACAACATTTTAGACAAAGTATGAGCCTTCAAAAAACCTTTTAGGCTTCCTATTGGATGAGATCCCCAGGCCCTTGGGGTAAGTAAGGGTGTGCGATGGCCCTTTCTTCTGCTTTTAGAGTACTTACTTGGGTAGAAATGTTTGACCAGGGTTGCTTTAGTATTTACAAAGCATTGTCTCATGCGCTATCTCGTCAGGTTATTCAATAAGCATTTAAGCACTTTTTGTGGGCCATGCACTCTATCCTTTATGACAAAGAAGTGGGTATTTATATTTCCCCTCTGTAGTGGAGTTGAGGAAACAGGCCCAGCAAGATGGAGCGATCCCTCCCCTGCAGCACAATTCTCATGTGGCAGAACAGGGCTAGGGATGTGGGTGCTCTTTTTCAGCATGGAAGCACTGTGCCTGCTGCCCTTCCCTGTGACTCTGCACTTCTTCGCCACACCCATTTACTTCCATTAAGCAATTACACAGCCATCACTGCCATGTGCCCCTCCTAAGAGCCTTCCAGGCAGGAGAGACAGGGCAAATGGGAAGCTCTGGAAATCCCGCCAGAGCCTGTGCCTTTTCTCCTGCCTGTGGTTTTGACATGCTCTGCACACATTTACAGATAAGGACAACAGCCACCAATAAGGACAGAGTCACCAACCTCCCCAGGTCACAGGCAGAGCATCTAATTCCCGTGTTGGGCTGGTGAGTTCCAGCTCAGTGCACAGCCCGGGGGCGTCTGGGATGCGATCAATTCACAGCATGGCCCAGGATAGATGGGTCACCAGCAAGCATTTATCCAGGACTTGTTAGGTGTGGTTGCTGTGTTAAGTCAGTGGGGAAACAGAGATGAATAAGACCTTCTCTGCCTTCAAGGAGCTTACAATACAGCAGGGAATCGATGCCCAGCTCATCAGAAAGAGGAAGGGAAGAGGAATGGGCTAGGGAGACATGACGAGCAGGTGGTGTTCTTCTTGAATCCTGTAACCTCCGCCTGGGAACAGGGGTCGGGGCGGGAGATGTTTCCCTGACTTGGTTACTATGGACCTGCCCTCTCCATCTCCACATGGAAGTCTTCCCCGTCTCTGCTTATTCATGATCCCCTGGGAGCTCATCCTCTATCAACCGTTCTCCTTTCTCTTCAGTTCCCCAGCAGTCACCCAACGAAAGCCACCAAGGCTTGTGTTCTCAAGCTGATCCACCTAATCGGTGCTTTACAAATGGTAACAGCACACACTGGGGCTGTAATTACATGTGCTGGGCGCTATTCATGTGCTTTAACTACTTTAGTCATCCCAATGAGCCTGTGATTCTGTTATTATGTCCATTTTATGGATGAAAAAGCAGAGGTTAAGTAAACAGCAAGTGAGTGGCAAAGCTGGGGCTGTCACTCAGGCACACTTTAGACCAGCGGTTCTCAACCTGTGGGTCGCGACCCCTTTGGGGGTCGAATGACCCTTTCACAGGGGTCGCCTAAGACCATTGGAAAACAAAAAGATATTTACATTACGATTCATAACAGTAGCAAAATTACAGTTATAGAGTAGCAACGAAAATCATTTTATGGTTGGGGGGTCACCACAACATGAGGAACTGTATGAAGGGGTCGCGGCATTAGGAAGGTTGAGAACTGCTGCTTTAGACAGCCTCTAGCCATCCCATATACAGTGCCTCGTTTGGGCCTCACAATGATACCGTGATATACTAGGTGGATGGCGAAAATTGGGCCCAGGTGGATCAAATGCATTGCCAAGCACAATGGTTAAGTGGAGGCTAGAATCCAGATCTGACTCTTAAGTTGGTGTTCTTTCCATTACATGGTGCTGCTGAAATCAGAAACTATTCCCTATTTTCAGTAACACTGCACCCCGATAGTCTTTGGAGGATTGGGTCTTTGCACTTACTTTCCTATTGGGTGAAAACAAGGGCAAAGCAGTCTTGACCAGGCACTGGCTAAACTTGAAAAACTTGAAAGACTGCCACCTGGTGGCTTCCTCAGAAGTGGGCCCAGGGCCTGTGAGAGGTGGCCTTGGGCGTCCACAACAAGAAGTCCCTAATAGAAGCTGGGACTTTCTGACCCATGACTGTGTGCCAGGCGCTCTGCTAAGCACTTCCCATGGCTCCTCTCATTTATTCCTCACATTAACCATGTGAGGCTGGTCCTCTTACTATCATCCCCATCTCAAAGCTAGGGCTCAGAGGTTAAGTAGCTTGCTCAAGGTCATGCTGCTGTTAAGTCTTCAAGCTGAGATTCAAATCCAGGTTTGTCTGACCACAGGCACTGCTTCTCCATCACCATTCCTCACCCTGCCTCCCTATGCCTTATACCATCGGGCCATTGTCTACCTCTCCCACGTCATCCCACAGCCCATTGCTAGCCACTCATGATACAGGTCTCAACTCATAGAGGTCTCTTCCTCCAAGATACTGTTCCAACCATCCATGCAACTATGCAAGCCTAGTTCCTCACTTTCCCATTAACTCACTGCATTGCCTTCTTAGGGCTTAGCACTCTCTGCCATTATGCTATTTATCTGTTTGTATGCTTGTTTGGTGTCTGTATTCCCCACTGGGGATGTCAGCTCCATGAAAGCAGGGACTGCTGCATCCCTGGTGCCTAGGATAGTGCTTGTGAAGCAGTTGTTCCATAAATATTTACTGGACGAATGATTGGAAGTGGCAGGGGAGAAAAGACCCTTTGACCGGTATCTTATATATTTAACTCAGAGGCCTTCTCATCCCTCCTGTGGTTTCCTGTCCCCCTTGCCTCCTTCCTCTTTGGACTGCTCCCCTCTCCATCTAAGACCAGAGGTAAACTAAGGCCAGAGCTAGGACTTACTTTAATTTGACAGGCGGTAAAATATCAGACGTAGTAAAAATCAGATGCTTTGCATTTTCTGTCCTCAGTGTTTGATATAGTTGAAGTGTCTGAGTTTTTTTTTTTTTGGTAGTGGTTGTTGTTAATTCTTATAATTAGCTTGTATCTTATAGATATTGCCCTTGGTCATTTAAAAAGAGGGTTAATGGGTCCTTCAGGCCTGGAACCTATTCTGTTCTCCAACTTTATTACTTTCTCCACCACATTCAGAACCTGGGAAGACAGATTAGCATCTCGGGATTATAAACTGCCTGTTCTCACTCACCCACATTTGGATGTGCTCCAGAAAATAGACTCTGGTTTGTGAATTTGAATTTAGAGTTCTACTCATGTAAGGAGAAGCCCAGACCCAGGCAAAATCCCTAAGTTCTGCTCAAAATATGAGCAGAGTACAAATGCTTCCAGATGAGTTTATAGCTAAAGACCTGCGTGACCTCGGAAAGGAAAAACAGTGGTGGCTAATGGTCATTAGAGCTCTGCTGATGTAATTTCAAAGAATGAGGAGAGCGACCATCCCAATTATTATAAATGAAACCAGGAAAATTAAACTCTGAGCTTAAACCCCACTACAGTGATATGGTGGCTCAGCGGTATTGGGGGTGAGCATAGACGAGGAGAGGGCCTCCTGACCTCTCATTTGGACCTGCCTCTGTCTCACTGCATGTCCTTCCTTAGACTGGAAAAATAAGACAGAACTGGCTGGTCTTTCAGATTCCCTGCAGCTCTGATGTTCTAGGCCTTTACTGGGAGGCTGGGGGAAAGGAAGCTAATGTTGATTGAGTTCCTACTCTACATCAGGTGCTGAATGGGTACAGGTTCTCACAGCAGCCCCACTGGCATGGTCTCTATTTTGCAGATGAGAAGGGAAAAAAAAGAGATTCAGCGATATGCCTAAATTGACATTGCTGGAACATGGTGGAGCTTTGCTACAAGGCATCATATCTGGCACTTGCAAACCATCTCTACCAATGCTGCAGAGTATGTTATTCCTAGAAGTAGCACTCATCACCTCAGGAGCACCGCTCAGATCTTCACCATGACTGGGGAAAAGGGGAGCACAGCTGGGGGTGTCAGATTTCTTGGTTTATTTCAACACCATTCTCTGGGTCCTAATTAGGCAGCTCAGGGGTGAGACGCTAACGTGGATATAAGTAATGAGCAGCAGACCTTGTGTCACAGGCCAGCTCTGGATACAGGGCACAGAATGATTCTGTAATTATACCAGCCGGTGTTTACCGAGGGCCTCTTATGTGACAACAGCAGCAGCAGCAGCAGCAGCAGCAACAAAAGCTGAGGCCTCACTATGCACTAGGCAGCGTAATGTGCACATCAGTGTATTTCCTACGAGGGGAGTAAAACTATTTGCTGGTTGAGGAGATCGGGTCTCAATCTCGGAGAGCTGAAACAAGTACCCCAAAGTCGAACCACCAGGATTGCCATGTTTCTGCTTCTACATGGTGGAGAAGCTGTTAACTCACCGGGGAAGCCAAGGAGCCGTATTTTCTGAATGAGCAGTTGGGGCCTGTGGTCTGATGCATTGATTGG
Organism: Hipposideros armiger; assembly: GCF_001890085.2. NCBI lineage: Eukaryota > Metazoa > Chordata > Mammalia > Chiroptera > Hipposideridae > Hipposideros > Hipposideros armiger. The sequence continues at coordinate 632,004 of NW_017731378.1, forward strand.
TGAGGAGCAGGCTCTTTGAAACGTCCAGGGGCAGTTGTTATCAGCATGGCTCTCAGCACAGTTAGCTACCTCTTGGTGCCCCCTCTGTTCCATGTCTGTCACACCACTCTCTGGCGGCCCACAGCCCTCCCACAAAGGTGCATCACTCTGGCATCCCTGCTCCAGGGTATCGTGTACTCCAAAATTAGGATTTCTTCTAATATCAATATAATATCTAATATAAAATCAAACTGACCATTCTCAGTCTAACCAATTCCCCCCCCCCTCCACTTTGGGGGGTGGAAATGGTGTAATTCATACCAAGGTGTGAGTGACTAATGAGCCACCACTTACATGAAGGTGTGAGTCCTTTTAAAGAGAAACTGGCTTATCCACCAAACAGCTCTCCCTAATATTGGGTTGTCGGAAAAGTCATGATGTATTTTTTCTACGTTTTTCATTGCAAAAATGCGTCATGACTTTTCCACGAACCCAACAGACTTCTAGCTGCCTGGCACTCCAGGTTCTGTGGGGGCCGGTGGAGAGAGTGATCACTCTCCCCAAGGGGCTGTTTTCTGAAGGGAGATGTTTATCTCTGCTTTCTGATCTCTGAACAGAATTCAGTGGCACAGGGAGAGCTCTTGGAAAACCTTACAGGCACAGCACCTATCCTATCGGCATCATCTCACCTTTGGAGACCCTCTCTTTGGTGAGAAACCGTTTTAATAAGGGTGTAATTTTGTTACAGAATTTTGTAATTAAATATCCTTAAAAATAATGAGGCTGCAGGCCTCTATCTCCCAATTTATCATAGACTTAATGTCCCAGGTTACACAGTGCTTAATCAAGAATGCTTCCCCATTGTAACTCCATGCGAGCCTTAGAGATAGGAAGTGCTCCGAATTTATCATGAAGGTTGTTCTCTGTTCTTGAGATGTTATTCTGTTTACCAAGTTGAAAAATAAATGGTGGATTTGTAGTCAGAAAGAACAGTCTTTCTGTCATCCCTGCCTTCATCCCAGCCCCATGGGCCCCTCTCACCCTGAGGTAAATCCACCCATCAACTCCCCATAGAGTCCAAGTTCAAAATTGGCTGCTTCTTTTAAGGCTCAAACGTGCTCCCCCTGCTGGCTGAGGGCAGCCAATTCAGCGGTGTGCTGCAAAATCACAACACACTTTGAACTTCCTTTAAACCACGGAACGAGCACCTACTATGTGCTAAGTGCAATGTTAAGGGATATAAAGATGAGAAGGACCAGGCCACTGTGCTCGAAGAGCTTAGCATCTTATGCATAATACATAAAACAGCCTATTAATTGCAGGATCATAGAGAAGGGAGAAATTACTTCTGTCTACAGAGATAAAGGAGGCTCCACAGTGGTGATAGCATTTTACTTGCATCCTGAAAAAACAGTCAGATTTCAGAAAGTGAAGAGGGAGAGAATGGTCAATGTAAGGAATCTTAGAATGTTAGGGTGAAAGAGACTTGAAGAATCATGTACTTTAATCTCCTTTTATAAATAAGAAGAAAGGAGCCCAGAGAAGCCAAATGCCCTAGATGTAACAGACGGAACAGAGACTGGAACCCACATCTTCTCACTCTAACTCCAGATTCACTGAGAATTTCAGGCTGAGGGAGAAATAACGGGGGCAGGGAGGTTGAGAAGTGCCGGATATGTCAAGGAAATGGAGAAAGGAGTCTGAGTCGCTGCCATAAGAAATTCAATCCCATTTACAGAGGAAGTGAAATGGTCTGGTTAATTTAATTTCCTAATTAGATGAAAGTTCAGTAGAAAGGCTGCATTGTTAGAAATGTTGATTTTTAAAAACTTCCTAAAATATTTTATTTCACTTTTCTGCCTTAACGAGCCAAGCAAGGTAACAGATCGTTCATTGATAAGTCTGGATCTTGCAGTGTCTCCCAATATTTTAGATGTAGAGGGCATACAAGCTTATAGATATAGACCCTTCTAAAGGGTTCTTTAAGTCTTTAATAGCAACATACTTGCCTGCCGTTTGTCTTTTTATTAAACATAGTATTTAGATTTATTTCTCAGTGTAGGGAAGTTGAATACAGGAAAGAATCCGGTTAAGTAAGGGTCCTGGCTCACTTTGCTCTGGTTAATTGAGGTTTTGCTGGGTTGTTGAAGGTGGTCCCTGCTGAGTCTCCTGCACAGCTCTGACCTCAGGGCTGCGCTGGGCAGTGGCGTTGCAGTAAAAAGCCCTGAAGAATTCCTGGGCTTTTTGGGAAAGGAGTCGGTAGGACATTCCATTGGCTGGCTCATGCTCAAACTCTCCCCATTGAGACCAGCCCCCCCCAGAGAAAATTTATGAGCAGTGACCTTGTCTAAATGGGGGCCCTATGGGATTTGGCTCCAGACAGGGTGGATGGCCCTCAGTTCTCCCCACTGCCCAATATTCATGCCCTATGGAGTTTCCTCCTATTATACATTATACCAGAATTGATCTGTACACCGGTATAATATGACATAAGTGATAGTATGTCACTTCCTAGGTTGGTTGTAAAAATACATTGCAGCTTTCATCTTGGTCTCTTTCTCTCTCTCTCTCAGATCACTTGCTCTGGGGGAAGCCAGCTGCCATGGTATGAGCATCACTATAAAGAGGCCCATGTGGCAGGGAACTGAGGCCTCCAGCCAAAAGCCATGGAAGTGAGCCTGGAAGCAGAAACTGCAGCCCCCATCAAGCTTACAGATGACTGCCACTCTGGCTTACATCTTGACAGCAACCTTATGAGAGAGTCTGAGCTACAACTACCCAGATTCCCAACCCTCAGAAACTATGCAAGGTAATAAATACTTGGGGTTTTAAAAATGCTTTATTATTTATTTTGACATTCAATATTATTTTAAATTCATTTCAGGTGCACAGCACAGTGGTTAGAAATGTGTATAATTTAAGAAGTGATCCCCCCGACTAGTCCAGTACCCACCTGGCACTGTGCATAGTTATTACCATATTAGTGACTATATTCTCTATGCTTTACTTTATCTCCCCATGACTATTTTGTAAATGCTAATTTGTACTTCTCAATCCCTTCACCTTTTTCACCCTGCCCCCAACCCCTCTCCCATCTGTCACCCTGATAAATCTAGTACCCATCTGACACCATACATAGTTATTAAATATTATTGACAATATAGCATATACCTTATACTATACTCTGCATCCCCATGACTACTGTGTAACAACCAATTTGTACTTCTCAATTCCTTCCGCTTTCTCACTCACCCCCAACCTCCCTCCCATATGGCAACCATCAAAATGTTCTCTGTATCTATGAGTTTGTTTCTGTTTTATTTGTTTGTTTATTTTGTTCTTTAGATTCTAGATATAAGTGAAATCACATTGCATCTGTCTTTCTCTGCCTGGAAGTTGGGTGGGGCGGGGTCTCAGGGAAGCCCTGGGGTGGAGCAGGCAGAAGGTGATAGCCCATTAGATGGAGACTCAGATATGGTGTCTGCCTGCGTCTGCACGCAGGGAGAGGGAGGGCTCCACAAAGAAACAATGGCTTCTTCTAGGTCCCCCCTCCAGGAGAACACTGCTTCTCCAGCCCTCACCCTGAAGTTGGACAATTCAGTTCCTCCCCATATGTCCCTGGTCCTTTCGAGTTGCTGCCCCAGCACTGGCGCTCAGAGCAGGTGAGTCCATCAGTGAGTAAGTCCGTGTGCAGGCTCCTTAAGAGAAGCGCCTAGGACTGCAGCTGCCCTGTGGCTCAGTCTGCCACAATCTCTGCTGGTTTTCACAGCCAGAAGTTATGGGGACTTCTCTCCCTGGTACTGGAACCCTAGGCTGGGGAGCCTAGTATGGAGCTGGGACCCCTCACTCCTCTGGCGGGGACCTCCACAGCCAAGATATCTCTCCTGATTTTTAATGGTCACATGTGGGTGTGGGACCAGCATGTCTCTGCCCCTCTCACCAGTCTCTAGGTGGCTTCTTCTGTTTGTACGTAGTTGTAGGGCTTTGGTTCAGCTAGACTCCAGGCAATTCTCAATGACAGTTGTTCTATGGTTTGGTTGTAATTGATGTGGTCCTAACAGAGGGTGAGCACAGTGTTTACTTACTCCATCATCTTGGCCAGAAATTATATACTTGTTTTAAGTTGCTAACATTTAGGCTAATTTGTTACACAACAATAGATAACTGATACACTTAGCTAGAGACCTCCCTGAGATGGGAAATTCTTAGGCATTGCTCTTTCCCAGAACCCCATCTAAATGGCCTGGGCTAGTTTGGACATCCTGGAATCTTAAATCCAGCTGGGACCTTGAAGCTTAGCTAGTCTAGTTGTCTCACTTTACAGATGAAAAAGGAGAGACCAGAGGGAAAGAGGCTTTGTGTGGAGTCACATTGAGGTGAAAACTCAGGTCTTCTGATTTGGGGTTCAACCTTTTCTACCCATATTCCCTTTTCCTACACCTAGTCAGCTTCCCTGTTCACTGTTTCATTCACCAAATATATACAGAATGTCTACTATGTGCTATACTGTGTCAGGCCCTGGGGACATTATTTAGGCTATGGGCATATGTGGAACGACTGGTCAAAAGTTATTTGAATATCACATAATTATTATAATGGATATATGTTGAATGAATGAATGAATGATTAAATGTATGTATGAATGCAAAAGACTAGATTACAACCAGGAGACCCATGGACTAGTCCTTCTTTGATGAATATCCTGGGTTTTCTTCATCATTCTGTGTAAATGAAGGTTCCAGGCTGATGTGCAGTACAAAGGTTTAGATTAAGACATAGAATCTTAGAATTTTAGAACTAGAAAGGACCTTGGCAGGCAAGTGGTGCTGAAACTTTAGAGGAATAGTGGGTCTCTTTGAAAATCAGATGAATCTATGAGCTCCTTTAACCACATTTACAAAACACTCTGCATACAAATTTGGGGATTCCTAGAACATTGGAAGCCCTCTCCTGGACTTCCCAGGGATCCATAGGCCAACAACCTTGGATCCGGTCTAACATCCTATTATTTTAGATGAGAAAACCGAGACCCAGAGAAGGGACGTAACATTCCCTACATCCCACAGCAATTCAGCAGCAAAGTCCATGCTTGAACCATGTCTCCTGAGATCTGGTCCAGCATTCTCTCCCACAGAGCCCTGACTTACAGGAATTGCACAAGTCACCAGGAAACCATCCCCAGCTCCTGAAACATAGAACTTTAGGAAATTACACATTAATATTTATTTTCAGTTAATATCTCTTGAAGACAGACAGAGTGGCTCAAATGAGTCACTCTGTCTCCAGCATAGGCAAAGCGGCATCACTGGGTGCTTCCTAAAATTGGGCAATTGGAAAGCACTAGAGATGGGATGATAGATCCAGTGAATGTCGAGGATTGGGGGAAGTGAAGGAAAGTGTGGTTGCTCAGCAGCGAAGCCCCAAGGACAGTCAGCTTCGCTCTGCCCACTGGCTGGTCCCAGGCACTCAGGGGGGCGCCTCTGCTATGGAGCAGACAGGCCATGTTTAGACAGGACCTGGTTTCTCACAATCACATAAGGAAGCAGCTTAGCACAGTGTCAAAGAGCTGGGGCTCTGGTGCCAGCCTGCCTGGATACTGAGTCACATTTCGCTACTTTTTAGCTGTGCCATCTAGGGCCATTAGCTAAGCTAACCTCTCTTCCTGATCTGTAAAATGGGGACCACTGGCTTGTTGTCAGGATCAAATGAGTTCATTTCTGTAAAGTGCTTAGAACAAAACCTGATATATAAGTGTCATAGAAATGTATTGATAATTAAGGGCATAAACCCCAAATTTCTTCAGGTATCAGCTTTTGTCTGCTGGGCCTTTCAGAACAGAAGCCATTAAACTTAAAAAAAAAGGATACATTTAAAAAATCAGCTTAATTGAAGTATAAATTGTCTACAATAACATGTACCTATTTTAAGTATACATTCAGATGGATGAATTTGACACATTTATATGCTTGTGTCACCACCACAATCGAGATATAGAAGTTTCCATCATCCCCAAAAGCTTCCTTGTCATCCTAGTCAAACCCCCTTCACCTCCAACCCCAGGTAACCATGATCTTCACCACCAGAGGGTATGCTGGCCCATCTCTGTCAGTAAGCAGGTGTTGAGCTGCCAAAATATTCAGATGCATTGACTTATATACTATATGTGTCCAGCTGTTAATTTGTATCATGGACATTTGGAAAGCTTCATTTCTGGTTTATTTACAAAAAGAGAGAAAAATATTAAGCAAAAGGGACAAAACATGAACAATTAGTGAATCTGGCTCAAGGGGATTTGAGAGCTTTTCATACAGCTCTTGAAACTTTTCTGTAAATCTGACATTGTTTCAAAATAAAAAGTCACCACAAATAAAATAAACGTAAGTAGCAGGAGACAGGGCCACTGCACAGTGCTTGGAGCACCGTTCTTTCTCAGAAGCCCCTGGAGAGTTTGGTAAGCCTGCCTACGAGGCCTCGCCCAGCTTAAAGGAACCCGAACTCTAAGGGTGAGGCCTGGGCATTTGCCTGGTACCTAGTGAGGGGGCCAGAGCTCCTCAGGGCCACGGGGCCTTTGGCAGGAGAGGGTCCCTCCCGCTGGCCGAGTCCACATTGGCCTTTGGGGTAAAACAGGCCAAGCTTGAGTTTGGAGGGCAAACAGCTGGCTCAGGTTTGTGGGACAGATGTGTAAAATGCTTTGTATCTATTAAGCACCTAGGGCTTAAAGCATCCACATCTTTTAGAAATGAGGCAGTTTAAAAGTGAATAAATATGATACAATCTGATATAAAGCATCAGCTAATTATAGCTGCTGCTGCTGCTACTTCTACTGCTAATGCAGCCGTTGCTGCTGCCACTGCTACCAGCTAGGGTGACCGACCATCCTGGGTTGCCTGAGACTGTCTCAATTTTAGCCCTGAAAGCCCTGCGTGCTGGGAAGCACCTCAGTTCTAGGCAAATGGGGATGTTTGGTCACCGTAGAGCCTATTAGTAGTTTTTTGATTGCCACAATCACTTCACTCACTCCTGTATGAGTCTGCTCAGGCTGCTCTAAGGAAACACCGTAGACTGGGTGGCTGAAACAACAGAAATTGCTTTTCTCACAGTTCTGGAGGCTGGGACGTCCAAGATCAAAGGGAGAGCTTGCAGACAGCCACCTTCTCGTTGTGTTTTCACATGGCCTTTCTTCTGGATATGTACAGGGAGGCGGGGAGCTCTCTGGTGTCTTCTCTCATGAGGACACCTATCCCATCGGGTGAGGGCCCTACTCTTATGATCTTATTGAACTTCATTACTTCTGTGGGGGCTTCAACATATGCAGTTTGAGGACACTATCTGCTATCCAGTCTGACTGCCACCATCACAGCCATAGCTATATAACAAGCCCCTCCTGCCCCCTCTTGGGACAGCACCCCCCACCAACCCAGATATTCCCTTTCATCCCTGCTTCCTTTGGCTGCTAGCATGGTGCTGTTCCCTAGGAATAGTCTATCTCTTTGAACATGCATTCCTTCTGTTGTTTGCCTTGGCCAGGGGAAAGCCAGGTACAGGAGCTGGATCTGGGAGCCCAGAAAAGGAATTCCCTAGAATCCTCTCATACCTGCAGCCTATCCACCTGAAATCACTCCCCCAGCCTCCCCATCTCCTGGACTCATCATGTCCGTGGCCACCTCAGCTGCGGGCCGCCCACCAGCTGCATGAGGGCTGCGTGGGGGGCTCATGAAGGTTAATGAGCCCCAGGCTGCCGGTCCTCCCGGAGGTCGCTGTCACCCCGAGTTGTGCCCCCAGAGCCCTGAGCCCTGTACTGGCCTCTTCCTGTCGCCGGGACATCATTAAAAATGTTAATTATTAATTATCACTAAAAGCTCTTTTTGCTGCATTGCCATTCTCGATTGCTCTCACTATCTCTCTTTACCCCCCTTTCTTTCTGTAACTGGATCCTGGTTGCTGGGTCTCCCGTTTTTCTTTTAGTCCTTTTCCTCTGGTCGCCTCCCATCTTCAGGCTAGGGAGTTGGAGTATCCTGGGGCAAGGGCAGTCAGAAGGAGGCACCTGGACACATCCTTTTGCTGTGTCGTCTGGCCAGAGCACCCACTTCCTTATTTCGAAGCACTGAGAACCTAAGGACATAGAAAGTTGGCAGAACCTGGGCAAAAATTGGGTTCTGGTGTTGTCAAGTATTTTTGGTGAACCTAAGAAACTCTTATTCCCTTCATCTTCTTGGCACCTTCAGCTCAGATGCTGAAGCCCAGTTTAGTTGGCAAACAGGGGCCAGCAGATGTAAAGAGATGTAATTTGAAGGAATCTCCAGAAAGATCACTACCAAAATGTCCCCTGCACCCTAATATGGTGCCACGCTTCCACTCTTGGGGAGGCAGCTTGTTGGAGGGGAAAATCAGGGGACAGTTCAAGGCCAGAGTTGTCACTACCTGCTCTGAAAGCTTGGGTCACCTCTTTACGTCTTAAGCCACGTAATTCAGTGAAAAGAATAGAACTTTGAAGTCAGGAGACTTGGGTTTGAGTCGCTGCTCTACCATGTACTTGCTGTGTGGCCTTGGACAAGTTATATGACCTCTCTGAGCCTCATCATTAAAACATGACAAGAATCTCTCCTTCTCTTGGCTATTGGGGAATTTAATGAGATCATGACCTCTATCTCTGAGTCTGACATATTGAGGGGCTTAATAAATGTTTGTGTCTTATTAAAAAAAAAAGGAGATGAAAACTGCCCTTCCTTTGTGACAGAGCGGGGAGGTTTTAATTTCTGAGCACTTGCTGTGTGCCAGCCACTCTTCTATATACTTTATGCATATGAACACATTTACTTATAACAACTTATAACAACTCTATGATGGAGACTATTATTATCATCACCAGTTATAAAGGAGGCAAGTCAGGTAAAGAAAAGATGAATAACTTGCCTGACATTATGTGCTAGTAAGTAGAAAAGCTGGGAAGTTTTCAGGATAGTTTAGGAACTAGAACTGTGTTGTCTAATAATCTAGCCACTTGCCAGATATGGTGACTGAGCTCTTGATATGTGGTTAGTCTGAATGGAGATGCAATTTAATTGTAAATTATAACCCTCATTTCAAAGACAGTACAAAGTGAGAGAATGCAAAATAGTTCATTAATAATTTTTAATACCGATGACATGTGAAAGGGGTAGTATTTTGGATATATCTTGAGTTCAGTAAGATATGTTATTAGAATTAACTTGACCTGTTTCTTTTTCCAAATTTGAATGTGGCTACTTGAAAATGTTAAATGATATATGTGGCTCCCATTATATTTCTACTGGACCGTGTAGCCTAGTTCCCTACTCACACCCACCCACTGTATTGTCTGCAGCAGTGAGAATTTGGAAATACTGAAGTGCTAGGTGATGACATGACAGAAAAGTCACCACCAGCTCCTAAATATAGGTTCATAGGGTTTTCTCAATATTAGAAGTCCTCTTACTAAGGTGTAGACACCCCTGAGAGAAGGGGTGCTCCAACCTTCACCAGGGCGGTCAAGGAGTGGCCTAGCAGATACCGACTCTTTGACCTGGAGTCTTTATCCACCTCCCAGCCACCCACATTGGAGGCAGCAGTGAGAGGTAAGAGAGCTTGTCCAACACAAACTTTGCCTCTTAGCTCTGCCCCAGGGTGGGGTGCGGCTCACATCTCATTCAACGGACAGACATCCCAACCAGCTGCTTGGAGGCCCCAGTGGTGGGAGAGGGAGGCAGGCTCCACTGATGCCCACGCCCCTTGGGTGACCGCTGACCTGCTCTGCCGGCACGTTCTCTGGCAGGTCCCTGTGTGAGCACAAGCGCGAGGGAGCTTAGTGACCCCATCTGCCCCACTGTCAGAATCTTTCTGCTTTTCAGGAAATTCTTCTTTTTACCAGACCTCCTTTTATGGTAACTATGCTTCAGTTCCATAAATTCCTGGTTCTGTTTTCTGGAACTGCACTTCTCAGAGTTCCAGAAAACATGGTACACAGCTCAGTAACCCGCAGAGATCTACCAAGTCAAAGTCTCCAGGGGTAGGGCCCAGGAATTTGCATCTGTCTCTCTTTCTCTCTCTCTGTCTCTTTCTCTCCCCTCCCCCTTTCTCTTCCTCTCTCTCTCTCCTTTTTTCCTCTCTCTTTTCCTCTCTTTCTACCCAGCCCTTTCTCTCTCTCCCCCCTTCTCTTTGCCTGTCTCTTTCTGTAACACACACACACACACACACACACACACACACAGTCAGTGTTATAAGAACCAGACCCACAAGCAAGGCTCTCAGCTTGATGACACAATACCCAACAGTGTGATCAGTTGTGACTCAAGCTATCAGTAATTTTTTCTAAAAATTGAGACTAAGTTTGCAAATTATTTACCTTTTTTTTTTTTTAAAGATTTTATTGGGGAATTGGGGGGAGGGTAACAGCGTTGGGGAATTGGGGAAGGGAACAGACAGGTAGATGAATTGCTGTTTTGTTCTTCAGTCTAGTTGTGGAAGACGTCGCTTCACTGGCCCATGTTGGTATTATCATTGTGCTCTTCCCGGGTGAGGCAATCAGTTGCCGGTCGTTGGTCAGCAGCTCACAGTGGCTCCCGGTAGCTCACACCGGTAATCAGCCGCTCACACTAGCTGCCAGCCACTCACGTAGCTCAAGACAGCCCACTGCAGCCCTGCTGCAGCCTACGCCGTCGTCGGTGACTCACAGCAGCCCAGCTCCAGGTAGAGCTGTTGTTCATCATCTTAGCTGTAGAGGGCAGTGTCACTGGCCCTCAATATGGGATCTGAACCGCAGCCCTGCTGCTCAGAGCTGGTGCTCCCAAGCGAGCTCTTAACCAGCTGAACCACTCGGCCGGCCCATTATTTACTTTTTAAATTGTGCAGGTTCAAGATTACTCCTACAATAGTGTCACTTTTACTTATTTGCATTCCCGGACACTTTCTTCATTAGAAGAGGAGAGTGTGGCGTTACTGCCACATGATGGGCACTGGGCACACCCACACCCTCTCTTATCTCTGCCCTGGGGGGTTAGTAATCAAGAAGGAAGAATGGGTCCAGTTAGGCTAATATCGAGCACTCACTCTATGACCAGCAATGTTCTAAAAACTTTACTTGTATCATCTCATCTGACCCTCACACTCATCCTTGGAGGTAGGAACCATTATTAGCTTAATTTTACAAATGACAAAACTGATAGGAGAAGTTAGGTAACTTGCTCAAAGTCACCCAGCTGGCAAACAAGCCAGAAAGGTCTTGAATAGGTAGATAGGTCTGTTTATCTTGGTAGACTTTGATTGTCCCATGACTATCAGAGGTGCCTGGGGAGACTATAATCTTTGTCTAGGGACCCAAATAAGGGAATCCTGCCATGTCTCTGTGAGAGGTCCCCAGAATTGTAGAACACAAAGAACAAGGCAAGGCAAAAGAACAGGTTATGACTCTTGGGACTTTGGCCCCAATCCTCAGTGCGGGGTGCCAATGAGCCATGCTGGACTCTTTGGAGAACTCTCTACCTCAGTGAGGATAGCCTCGAACCAAAGCCAGCCAAAAGGCCCACTCTGTCAACTTCCATGCCCAAAAATCTAGCAAGTCTTGGCTTTTAACATTTCAACTCAAGGAAAGGCCATACTTGCCGGTAAGAAGTAAATGAAAGCACAAGAGACGAAGAGCATGTTTGCACACTGGATTTATTTATTCCTCATCCCACTCAGGCTCTACCCCTGTTCAGCATCCTCGGACCTGATGGTCTGTAGAGCTCCTCCTGGGGGGCGGGGAAGCAGGAAGAAAAGCAGTGACATGTCCTCAACCACCAGGCTCTTGCTGGAGACCAACAGGTCACCACAACGAATGTGACTTTGATTGTTGTCGCAATGACAAGTCACAGTAAGTTCTTTACTCCTGCAAGAATGGGGGAGGCAGTCTAAAACTGAGGGTCTGCCGTGGGAATGTGTTGGGCATGTGAACGTTATCTATTCCATGTGTCTTAGCAGATAAACTTAATTGGAAATGACTGATCTTGGGGCATCCACTAAGGAGGTCCACTCCAGCTTCCATATGACAACCTGTCACATGTTCAAAGCAGCACTCATGTGCCCCTTAATTTGCCCCTTCTCCTGGACATAGGTGTTCCAGCTCCTTCAAGCCTTCTTTGTGGACATGATTTTCCGCTTTGGCACTTTCTGGCTTCCATTCTCAGGGTGTGCTCCAATTTCTCAATGTCCTTCTCCTGTAATGCCCAGGGTTGAGTGTTGTGCTCCAGATAGGATTGACCAGTTCTGAGCACGTTGAAGCCATGTTATAATCTAGACCAGAGACACTCGACCCCCCTTAATGTAGCCAAGATTGCGCTCACTTTATGTATCATGTATCAACCACATAACACAGTTGGACCAGGCTGAGCTAGCGTCCAATTTATAGAGGAACAAACAAATAGGTCATTTTCTCATGGACGGCTGCCAAACCAGGTCTACCCCATCCGGTACTTGTGCAATTAATTTTTAACCTAAATGCAGGACTTTGCATTTCTCTCTTCTCCTTCCATCATCATGTTGGTTTCAGCCCTATGTTCCTTCCTGTTGAGGTCATTTCTTATTTCCATTCTGTCATCTGTGGTGGTAACTACGCTTCCCAGCTTTGTGTCTGCCGCAAACTTGATTAGAACACCTTGTACGTTGTCTTCTGAGTCACAGGTAACAATGCCAAGGAGGTCAGCGCCAAGGACAGAGCTCTATGGCAGGCCACTAGAGACCTCCGTTGGGCTGACACAGAAAAACTAATCAACATTCTTTGACTGTGGTTGCTCATCCAGCTATGACTCCACTTCCTGTCCTCTGACCTAATTCTCATTTCCCCATCACGTCCTCAAGGGCACCAGGTATCGCATTTGTCAAACGCCACATGGAAATCAAGATGCATTGGGTCCATATCATTGCCTTGAACTGCTGCCTGAAGGAGTAGAATTGCTGCTGACATGCCTGGGCAAGATATTTATCTGTCTGGAGGGGGTGGAAAAGAAAAATCAGTGTGTTAATGACTGAGAAGGTAGGGATTCGCTGTGCAAAAATATAGGGAAGCCCATTTAAATCGAGGGGTTAGTATAAAGACACTTCTACTAGCAAGTGTCATCTTGCTCCCTTCAATGTTCATACTGTTTTCTAACAATCTGTCATGCATGTATTTTTATCTCCTTCATGAACCTCTAAATTGTTCTTCTTTTTTTCTTTGCTTAAGCCAGTTTTATATCCCCTATTGCCAAATGTCTCCAAAACTCCACAACTTAAGTCAAAGACTGTCTTAATCATTGAATAAGAATATATGAAAAGCCCCTAGCCAAGAGCTTGGCCCAAGGCAGGAGCTCAAAAATTTTGGGGTTCTCTGTGTGCCTAAAGTACACAGCTCAGGGCCTTACACTGAGCAGGTGCTCAATGAATGTGTGAATGGATGCACGCATAACTGAACGGCTCTCTCACATCTCCCTGGCATTCAGACAGACGCAGTAAGGGCGTGGGAGTGATGATACCAGGAGACCCGGTACTTAGGTTTATAGTTGAACTGAGTTAAATCAGTGCATGTCTGATTCATGTCAACCAAACCAACTTTCCGAGAAGCTGATTGTTAAGCCATAATGCCACCTATTAATTTACTCTGAGAACTGTTGCCTGATCCCTCCCTGGAAGGGAAAGGCACATGCCTGGCTGAAGAATGGTGACTGAATAGGCTTGCTGTGGTTGTTGGGGCAGGGAGACAGGGGATCCCAGACGGGGCAAGAACAACAACAGAGGCTGAGCTCAAACAGCATCTAAAAGAGAGGCCAGGGCCCCAAGAGAAGTAATGTTCAGTTGTTCATCAGGTCTGAGGTCTGGGGAGGGGGCTTTATGTGGGAGATAAGCCAAGAGAGCAGGCACCAAATAAGTGCTAAAAAAAATCAAGGAGCAAAAGTGGGCATGCTCTGAGACGGTCCCGGGCTTTCACAGCAAAATGTGCCTAGTATGCCCGGAGCTTGCTGTTATTGGGAACAGCTGCATGGGGTCTGGAGTGGTTTGGCCTGGTTGAAAGATCCAGATCTGGGCAGTTATGACAGTTAAGTGTATCTAAATACACACTTTTTTCCTGCTGTATATTGGAGAAATGCCAATATAGCTACACTGTCCAAATGCTGCTTTTAAATAAAATCCTTTCCTTTGTTAACCAAACAGCTGTTATTACAAAAATGCTGGCTTTATATTTCAAGGATCCCTTACATGGCCAGGAAGGGCTTTGTATTCAGCCAGACTTGGGTTCAAATCCCAGCTCCGTCACTTGTGGCTGTTTGATCTTGGGTAAGTTACATAGCTGTTCCAAGCCTCAGTTTCCCCTTCTGCAAACTGGGAATAATAATAATGTCTACCTTATGGTCCTGTTGGAAAATTAGATTGAACATAACTAAAATGCCTGGCAGGTAGCTGTAGTAAACTGTCGCCATCAGCATTAACTGTGTGTCGTGGGACATGGGGGTCGGCCGAGTGGCGTGTTGTTTAAGAGCTGGCTTGGGACGCCAGCTCTGAGCAGCGGGACCCCGGTTCGGATCCCACATGGGGCCAGTGACACTGCCCTCTACAGCTAAGATGGTGAACAACAGCTCGACCTGGAGCTGGGCTACCATGAGTCACTGGCGATGGCATAGGCTGCAGCCCCTGCTGCAGTGGGCTGCCATAAGCTACCGTGTGTGGCTGGCAGCCAGCGTGAGCAGCCAGCAGCCGGCAGCCGGCAGCCAGTGTGAGCTGCCAAAAGCCGCCATGAGTGGCCGTCCAGAGGCCAGCGACCGATCTGCCTCACCCGGGAAGAGCGCAATGATAATACCAACATGGGCCAGTGAAGCAACGTCCTCCACAACTAGACTGAAGAAATGACAGCAACTTGTCTATTCCCCTCCCCCAATTCCCCAATAAAATCTTAAAAAAAAAAGTCACTTAACTCCCCTGAGCCTCGTTTTCATCATGAACGCAATGGCTGTAAGAACTGTGAGACGATGGAATGGAAAACATTGTGTTTGTAGAGTGTGACAGACTCAGTAAATGTAAGAATTCTTATGACCTACAGGTTGCTGAGATAGCTTAGGAAAGCCTCATTCCTCTAAATACCAACCAACCCCAAAGAGGTGCCCCAAGTCAGGGACTTAGGGACAGTCTTCAAACTGTGATACCTTCAAAGCTGTTTGCAGGATGTTGTGAGCTTCCATATGCAACATATCCCCTGGGGAGAGAGCCCATAGCTTTAATTATATTTTCAAAGGGGTCCATAGTCTCCCACAGGTCAAGAAACACAGCCCTGGGGGTCTGGAAACCATCGTTTCCCAGTATTGCTGTTAAACCTGGGCGTGCCGAGTTCTTGAGAGTGTGGAGAGAGAACAGAGTCAGCACCATGAACAGCTGGGGCAATTCTAGATATGGGCCATGTCCCTTGGATCTTCCTTCAGCACCCAGGAACCCAAGGTCCCACCCTGCTTGTTTCTGGAAGCCCTGCACACGACACTACGCTAGCTGTTCATTCCGTCTAAACAGCCCTGCCCATCTGCAAAGGCCTTTCATGTCATTCCCAGAATAATTCCCAACAGGCCTGTGAGCTCATTTAGAATCATGATCCCCGTTTTGTCAATGGTGAAAAAGGCGCAGAGATGCTCAGGACAGTGACCAAAAGAAATGACGTGCAGAGTGGAATTAGCACTGTAGGCAGGCACGCGTTAGAGGGTCTGAGTTATAGACCAGGTCTGCCTCCATGTGGCTGACGGAACAGGCTAATTCAAGGGCTCTGTATGGCCGCTACAGAGGCTTGGGGAAGAGGTAGAGGGCAGTTGGGGATGAGACCCTTGTCAGGTGTGTATCTGGTCCTGGTCACCCACCCCTGAGGATGGTGCAGTGGGTTATGGTCTAACGCCGGCAACCCTTGGGAGAAGATCCATTATCTATCCCCCTTCATGTCTCTCTGCAGAAGTCACACTTGGGGTTACTCCCCAGACCTAAGGAACCTTGGTGAGGAATTCAGACGAGCTTCCCTCTGGGCATCGGGGCAAGCCCCTCTCTCGCTCTCTTACCTTCCCTTTGGCTTGATGTGACCTTGTATCCCATCATGTTCTCAGGTCTGAGTTTGGATGTTGAAGGGAATAAATGAACTTCTTTGCTACATGGAAAGCACGTCCCTGCACAGTCCAGACTACTGGGATAGGAGTTCAAAGCCCCACCTAATAATGGCAATAATAGCTCACACTTACGTAGTGCGGCGCCAAGTATTACATGCATTTAATTCTCACAACAGCCTAGCAAGTAAATCCTATTACAATCCCTTTCTAAGAGAGAAGGAAACTGAGGCGTGAGGAAGGGAAGCAAATGAACTACCCGAGGTCTCACAGCTAGTAAGCGGTAGTGACAGGATTCAAATCCAATACGTCCGGCTCTATTGTCCATGCGCCTAACCACTGCACCATGTTGCCTCACAACGAGGAGAACACCATCCCCCTGGCCCTCCCTCATTTGTGCACGCATCTATGTCAGGGTCCTTGCAGGGAGGAGGGGTACCTGGGCCAAGGCAGAATTTGAAAATTCATGGTTCGAATGTCAGGATCTGGCCTCAGTTGCCTCACTTGTAAAGAGGGGACTGTTCATGCTCTACTTACTCACAGAATTATTGTGTGGATCAAATGAGTCCCAGTGCGAAGGCTTCGCAAACACTGAGCATTGCCTAATAAAAGGCATCGCCATTATCATTTTTGGTTGAGCAGCCCTAAGTGTCCCAGCTTCCTGCAGGCGATGTACAGCCAATGAATTTGCAGGAGTTGATGACTGGAGACCTCTCCACCTGATTCTCTAAGGCCCAGCCTCCACCTCTCCTTTCCCCGGCTTTCCCTCAGAGGCGTTCAGAGGAGGCATTTTGTCCTTTAGCCCAGAACTCAACCCAAATCCCAGGAGGGGATGTATCAAGACACTGCCCTGTTTTGCCAATGCACTTGCCCAGGTGCCCTGGCTGGTTCCCAATGCTGGCAATCAATCATCACCAGCCTCTACCAGGCACTTGCTGTAGCTTTATCGCCTCTGTTCTAATCTGTCCTCTACTCCATCCTGCCGCATAGTACTGGTGTCAGTCATAAATAGGTTCTGTGTTGCACTTCTGAGAAGACCAAGCTGCAGGTCCCAGGACATGGGGGATAGAGAAAAGGGATGGGGAAAAAAATAAAAAGAATAGGTGGCCTACATCATGTTTCTAAGATTGTCCTGTTCAGCCCACTTCTCACTGTTTGCAGCAACAGATGCAACTGGGCATCCGCCTGTTTGGCCATCAACTCCAATGGCAACATGAGGAAGACTCTGGCATTTAAGGAGGGCCCACCCTATCCCCAGGTGTGTCACTCACTCTGAGCTGCTCTGCTTCTAGAGGGAGAAGCGGTTCCTGGTTGGCTGAGGTTGAAAGGATGGTGAGAGGGAGTAGTCTCAGCAGAGGAAGGGATGTGGAGGAGAGGAAGCAGGTGACAAGCAGTAGGTCTAAAGTCCGGCTAGCTTGGGTTTGGGAAAGTGAGGGCTAATATTTATGGGCTCACTATTTGCTGGAGGGGGGCCCAGGCTGCAGAGAGATGTGGGGTATCTAGGCAGCACAAAGGAGGACTGGTGGAGGCCTGCCTTGATGGACAGATAGATCTGGAAGTGGGACTGTACTGGGTGGGTGTTCCAAGAGTCCCGCCTTTTAAAGATGGGGAAACTGAGGCTCAAATAGGTGAAATGGATTGGCCAGGGTTGCATGGGTAATGGCCGAGCTAAAACTAGAACTGGCTTTCAAGTCAGGCCTGGGGATAACTCCCATTTCTGATGCTGAATAAACTGCCTGACCTTGGACACCTTACTTAATCCCTCTGAACCTCAACTTTCCCCGTCTATAAAGTGGGGATGGTAATGTGGACCTCGCAAGGCTGTTCGGAGGCCTGAATGAGATCATCCACATTGTACTCCATCCTTGTCCTTCCCGCTGTACACACAGACCTTCCAGGCTGGGCAGCCTAGGCATCTGAAGCATCCATAGGCTTGAAATACTCATAACGTGGGTCGTTTTGAGGGTGGATTTTGGTGAGTGCTTGGGTAACAGAACAGATGCAATGAACAAGGAACACTGATGGGTCAGAGAAGCAAGAGGGGAATGTGAACCTTCCCCTATCACTGGTCGTGCTTTGCTCCCCCCGTTTTGGTGCCTCCCTCTGACCACTGGATTGATGTCTTTCCTTTCTTCCTGCATCTCCTCCCATGACCACTCTGACTTAGCCATAAAAACTGTACCTTCATCATTATTTTCTGTTTTTTTTTTGGCAGCTCAGCGGCAGCTCAGCTTGGGCCAGGAATCAAACCAGTGACCCTGTTGCTCAGAGCTCGCATTCTTGAGTGAGCTCTTAACCCACGAGCCACTCTGCTGGCCCTTATTTTCTGTTTTTAATGAATAATACACTATAGCCCCTGATCTTAATTTTAAAATCACATCTCTCTCTTTGTCAATTTATTTGATATAAATTCAATAAATATTTATTGAGCATCTACTATGTGCCAGTCACTGTGCTAAGAGTTGGAGATATAGCAGTGAATAGAGCACTTTAAATTCTCTGTCCGTGTGGAACTTATATTCTAGTTGTGTGATTACCCACCTCCACCCACACCGCTCACTTAATGTATTTTATTTAGTTTCCATTCTTTATCACTTTTCTTCTTTGGCTGATATTTTTTTGTGAGTCAGTGTTCCTCTATATAGAACAGTCCCCACCATGGCTGAAATCCATTGCCCAGTATGGTCAGACTTGGTTATAACCAACAAGTAAAGGAAACCAGAATAAGCGGCTAAGCAAAGAACACCTCCTCCCCAGGTCACACGCTCCGTTGTGCTGTTTTCCAGGATGTGAAGACCATTTCAGGTTGGCTAAATGAGCGGTGGCCATTGGCTGTCCACCAGCTCTCTGTTCTGTTGTTTTGCAGTCATTGGGGGGGGGCAGCTTTGTGTGCTCCGTGGGTGACATAGAACCGGGCATGTAGTGGGGGTGCAGAAAGTTTGCTGAAGAAATGTAGATTGATGGGTCAATGGATAATCAGAGCTTCTTGGAATCGTCTGGGTGAAGGCAGGCCAGGCACTCTAGTGGCCTGCTTTGATGGGGGTATCTGGCCATGGCAGGGCTTTATCCAAGAGCAGACCTAATCCTTTGAGGCGATGGGGGTAAGGACAGAACATGAGCTGCCTCCCTCTAGAACAGTGGTTCTCAACCTGTGGGTCGTGACCCTTGTGGGGGTCGAACGACCCTTTCACAGGGGTCGCCTAAGACCATCGGAAAACAAAAAGATACTTACATTACAATTCATAACAGTAGCAAAATTACGATTCAAAACAGTAGCATAACAGTAGCATATAGAGTAGCCACGAAAATAATTTTATGGTTGGGGGTCACCACAACATGAGGAACTATATGAAGGGGTTGCGGCATTAGGAAGGCTGAGAACCACTGCTCTAGAAGAAGGAAGACTTCCCTGCAGCAGCTGACGTTTACAGAGTTTTTCCGGAGTATCTGGATAGGAAGGTTCCGCCTGCCCAGAAATCCTCTTCTCCAGAGCAAACACAACAAGGAAAGGGAAGGCTGTCTGCTGCTTGTGCCGTAAGTGCCTATAATCTGCTCAGGGAGGCGAACGGGGGCCTTATCCCTCTGAGCAGGAGATTAAAGGTCTGAACTTGTGATTGCTGCTCGGCTGGGGACCTCTGCTATACACCGACAGGGAGCCCTGAGAGCACAGAGAACACAGCTGCCACTGGAGAAAGTCAGCGTGGGGGACCGCCAGTGGCGGGCTGTTGAAAACAAATGGGGCAAAGAAATGATGCTGATGGTATCGATTGGAGCTGATGTTTGTAGAACAGCCGGAAATGACTTACTTGCCTTCAAAACCAGTAGGGAAACTGAAGTCAGTGAACCTAGGACAGACCTTGCTAAGCCCTGCAAAGGATTTTCGCGTCCCCAGCCCTTCTCCCCTCCCTCCCAGAAATATATATCAACCCACCCGCCACCACATCACTAAAACCCAGGCCTGAGAGGCAGGAGAGGTACTCCCAGCTGCCCAGCTGCCGATGCTGTTCCTCCCCACGCTTATCCTCCGATGGCCTCCAGCGTTAATGTCTTCCTCAGCCTCCCACTGGGCTGGCTGCTGCCACCACCACATCTGGCCTGTGATCTCCCCTTGCCGCTGTCATTAAGGCTTCTGCTGTGTGTGAGTCTCGGGTTGTGGATGAGCGCCTTCCCTCCTTCAGTTAGCTGAGACAATGCTGGAGCTTTTGTAGTTGTTGTTTACTTAAAAGGAACGCTACTAGTAAATTACCAAAATAAATCAAGAAAAGGAAGTACAAAAGCCTAGAAACGGATGCGTTTGCAGAGCAGGGACTCTTCAACCCAAGGTAACTCAAGATTAGCTCAGTGATCACTGCTTATTGGAAACCCAGGTCCCTATCCCTCTCACCTCCTCACTTCTCTCCTTCCTTCCTTCCTTCCTTCCTTCCTTCCTTCCTTCCTTCCTTCCTTCCTTCCTTCCTTCCTTCCTTCTTCCCTCCCTTCTTCCCT
>NW_017731378.1:653536-655676 GCF_001890085.2 Hipposideros armiger
GGGGGGTAGGTGGTGTGGTGCAGGGATTCACAGCATGGGGTTTGGCATGGAAAGCCTCAGGTACTGGTCCAGCTCTATCACGTACCAGCTGTGTGACCATGAGCAACGCATTCAACCTCTCTGAGCCATAGCTCCCTCATGGGTGAAATGTGGACAATCATATACCACTGTTAGGATGAGAGAGAATTGAGAGAGAGAGAGTTCTGATTACCCAACTAAGTCTTGAAGACTTTTCCTACTTAAAAGTCAGCACTCACTAATGGTTTATCAACAAACGATTTCTTCTATTGAGGAAGAACTTAAGCTCAGCCCACTTCCCCTGGTCCCTTGGGGCCATTTCCATGCTTCCTCCCTCTGTCACCCCATTTCTGCCCAAATAGTCGTGAGCTTTTGGGATTTCTATGTCTCCACCACTACTAAGAACTACCATTTCCTATAGGCACTTTGCATACACTATTATATGACTTAGAGAATTAGAGCTCTATGATGACAGGGACTGCATAGCTGGTTCCCTGTTATACCCCCAGGGCCTGGGGCTGAGTAGGTGCTCAGTAAATATTTATTAAAGCACCATAGCCAACTGGAAGGTTGGTATTATCATTGCTGCTTTACAAATATGGACAGTGAGGCTTGCCCACAGTCACAGAGCAAGTAAATGGTAGAGCCAAGACTTAAACCCAGATCTGTCCGATCTCCAAACCTGAGAGCTTTCAATTCTCTGACTCAATTTTACATAATCCCCAGAGGAAGAGCCCAGGATGCAGGCACGGGCTCATGATGGTCTAAAGACTCAGCCAACCCCTGGGTATAGAAAAGATCAGGGAACTCCAGTTCAGTGTTGGGCGACAGCATGGCTCACGAACACCTTGTCTTTAGCCCATTCATTTTTATCGCCAGCACATTATTTTCCAGGTTGAGTGAATCATTCTTGGCTGGCAGATAGACCTCGCTTCATTGTTTTTAGCTGCTCCTGAGTTCTTGACAATGTTGAGTCATTCCTTGGTGGGACATTGCCAATGTTGAGACAGTTGGGACAATTGATGTAGGCCAAATACCTTAGTTAGCCAAACTGTTGGTTTTCTTTCAACATGATGCAGAGTTTAAAACCCTGTTTTAAACAGTCTAGAAAGAGTGGCAGCAGTCCTTTAATTCTGTCAGAAAGCTTTCAAAGTCTCAAGGATAGGCAAAGGTAGTTGGGAGATGGAGGGGGTATATTTGCATATTTGCAAGTGATGAAATCTTTTAATGATTCAAGCTGGGCTGTTTGTGCTTGAAATAAGACTCAGGCATGTACATAAATACACAAACATCCTGTGATGAAAAACTTGAGTCCTTATATAGCTGTGTTTGTCTTTACATTTTGGAATTAAAATGCCTATAAGTAGAGTGTTGCCTAGAGTGAGCTCTTTGAGGATTGGACAAAGAGCTGCTGATGGGGTCTGGTGTTTGAGAGGCACCTCAAAAACTTTTTCTCAAAATCCCCCCACCACTGTTCTGCTTTGGGGGTTGTGATTTTTCACCATAGGTCACTGGAAGAATGTGTGATATTGGGTCTTTCATTAAAGAGAAAGGATACAAATATGTTATGAGAACGTGGTGACACATTAACACACTGGTGGACAATAACACGTCAGACATTTCAGGTGTCTAGCTAGCCAGCTGATGGCCTGGGAAAGCTGGGAGAGAACGGGTGAGAAGAAGCCATGGTTTGCTTGTGGAGCAGGGTACATATTTTTTTCTGCCCAACATCTTTCTAGACACAGGATCCCAATTTTCCTTTGGGGATCCATCCCTCCTCTAATCTTTGCCCATGGAATTTCAATGGACATATGACATATAGCCAATTAGAGCATTGCATTCTCCTGGACACTGTAATTGGTTGAAGAATAGTCATGTGACTTTAATCAAGCCAATAGAAGGCCTACTCTAGACTTGTGCTAGAGCTATTGGAACAGAATTATATTCTTGGGGGTTGCTAAGCTAGTAGGGTATACGAATGTAACAGATAACATTACATTTCAAATAAACTCAGGACACATGGTATCCAAACACTGCTGATCCCAGAGTCACTTACTCTTCCATCATCAGACTCCTGGAATCTATTCTCCAGTTTCTATCTCTGGATGCAATGCTCCTGAAC
>NW_017731378.1:660668-666904 GCF_001890085.2 Hipposideros armiger
CAGACAGTCTCCAAAACTATTGGAGGTGTATTAGGCAGAAATCTTTCAGGAAGATAATAGCTTCTTCAACTCAAATAAGCCTAATCAGAAAGGTAGATAATTAGCTCACAAGACCAGTAAGTCTAGGTATAGATCCAGCTTCAGATATGCTGAATCTTGGAGGGGAGGAGAGAAGGAGGGATGTGTGTCACATGACATCATCATGACTTCACCCCTTCCTCTAGCCTTCATTCTCTGCTTTGCTTAATTACGGAGGCAGACTCTCATCACGTGATGTTAAGATGGATGCCAGGAGTCCCAGAATCATACCCTCTCTGATTTGCAACACCAGCAGAAAAATACCTCTGTCTCCCAGCTTCCACAATCAGAATCATAGATAAGATTCTGATTGACCCTGCTTAGGTTATGCGCGCCTACTCTGATTGATCAGCTTAAGTCTCATGGCGTCAGCTGGTGAGGAGAGAAGGGCAGACAGGACATGAGAATGATGGCTTCAAATGGCATTACCGGAAGTGAGAGAGCATCTTCCTAAAGGACCAGAAGAAAGACAATGGAGAATCAAACTGGAGAAATAAAAATGTTAAATACCCTGGAGTCCTGAAGTAGAGACACACAGCATTAGGCAGGGGCTCCATAGATGGTCTTGTCTTCTGAGGGGAAATGAGGAAGCTGTGGGAAACCAGCCAGGAAAGGTGAGCAGCCTTGCTCAGTGGGCTCTTCTGGACAAAAAGCAGTTCTGGATCCTGGTTTTACCTGCAGAGTTCACCTTTTTAAGGCAGAAGATCAAGCCTATCCACAAAAACAATGACCCCTGTCTTTATACAGTACTTTGCAATTTATCAAAGACTATCTTACCATCTCCTCAGAGCTCATAATCACTCTGGCAGGTAGTAACGCAGGTAGTATTTCCCTATTTTACAGTTGAAGACACTGAGTTTCTGAGATGCTAAATGACCTGCCCAAGGTCACTCAGTTAACTTCCAGGGCTGTGACTATCAACCAGCTCTCCAGCATGCAAAATTAATTGAAGTCCAATGAAAACAAACTCCAACATTATCAAGATTTGGTAAGTGATGAGGAGGAATCTCATTGGCCAAACAAAAAGCTGCAGAGAGAATAGATCTGCCAGTTGGAAAGGCAAAAACAGGAAGCTTGGCCCAGTTGCCCAAGAAGAGAACAAAGAAATAGCCAGAATTTATAGGTATGAGAAGAGAAAAATCAAAGAAAGGAATGAGATGCAACCTGCAAAACACATAAAAGGAAATAGAAAAACGTTCTTTAAAATACACTGGGAACAACAGGAAGATAAGGGGGAATGTTTCTTCCTAATAGATGATGAGGGAAAGCTGATAATAGATGACACCAGAAATGCATAGGTTTTTAATGCTTTTTTCTTAGGTAGCTGGAACAAACGGCATACAGACTAGGAGGCAAGGAAAACAATTGGAGAGTGGAAAGTAAAGGGAAGGCACCTGCCTGCAAGGAACTAAAAATCTGGGAGCACCAGGGACAGGGAACCCTAGAATATCAAAGCTAGAGGGACCCAGATGTCAGCTGGCCCCACCTCTCACTTTATGGAATGAACCTGATTGTCAGTGATAGGGACTGAGCTGCCCAAGGTCACTCAGTATTAGAAGAGCCAGGCTTCTGGCTCTTGGTTCAGTGTATTTTTCTGGCACGTTTGGGAGATGGAGAGAAGGGGAGANGCAGAGGGAATAATACAAAACAAAGGCAGAAAGATGTGGAAGTGCATATTTAAAAAAACCAATGTTGAAAGAAATGTAAGCAGTAGAATGGAGGGTGTTTAAAAGTTGTAACCCATTTGAAATATATTTCATGTGGTGTGAGGTAGGGATCTGGCTTTATTTTTTTCCATGTGGATAATTAACCGTTCCAACACCATTTAATGAATTGTCAATCCTTTCCCCACTAATTAAAAATAACGTCTTTTTCTCATACCAAATTTCCTTAAATGCTTGGGTCTGTTTCTGGATTCTGTTCCATTTTATTGTCCTCTTTCTCTGTATCTGAGCCAGTACCACATTATTTAAATTCATATAGCTTAGTAATATGACTTGACATCTGGTAGGACAAGTTCCTCTCCTTGTTCTTTTACAAAATGGTTATGGCTATTCTTGCACATTGATTCCTCTGTATGAATTCCAGAAGTTGCTAATAAAATTCCCTGAAAATTCATAGGGGACATAAAGGGAATGCCATGAGGCATGGAGGGAATGTAATGGGCCATGAGTCTGGTAAAGTAGTTTGAAGGTCAAATAATGTCAAGCCAAGACATGCAGAGCCCACAGCACTTCTGGGCAATTCTAGAGAAAGTAAGGTAACTTCTGGCATCCGGGCCCTTCTCTGAACAAACTTGTCTGCAATGCCTTACATGTAGATTGCTACAAGCTGACCAAAACACCCATGTCCCAAGAGCCCTGCGTGGTGGGCTGAAGAGAGAGCTCAGCCTATGTTGGAAGACCAAAAAAAGCCATGTCCATCTCACTTAGTTGAAACTCAGAAGTGACCTGAATCTGAAACCCCAAGGCAGCTCCTTTTTCTCTGCCCTGTTCTTTCACTGCCTCTGCCCCTTTTCATTGCAACCTTCCCTGGCTGCCATCTGTCACAGTTACAGATGATTGGACAAGGATAAGAAGAGAGTCAGCCACCCGTTGTGTCCTCCCCTGAAGACTAATGTCAGCCCTAGATCAGAAATAACAGGAAGCAACCCTGGCCCTTGGGTGAGGGGAGGGAGCATGAGGGGCCTTCAGACAAGCCTCTGAGAACAGGGTGCCCTCTCATCCATCCCGTTCCATTAGCTGCCAGACAGAGACATGTGCGCAGGGAGGTGTCTCTCTTCTGCTTGCCTCTCCAATTTCTCTTCATTGGTTTTATTTATTTCTTCATTCAACAAGTATTTATTGAATACTTGCTATGTTTCAGGTGTTAGGTAAACAATGTCAACAAAATAGACTTGGTTTCTGTCCTCATGGAGTTTACAGTCCAGTGGGGGTAGACAGCCAGCAATAAGCTAGCAAACAT
Source organism: Hipposideros armiger (assembly GCF_001890085.2). NCBI lineage: Eukaryota > Metazoa > Chordata > Mammalia > Chiroptera > Hipposideridae > Hipposideros > Hipposideros armiger. The sequence goes on from NW_017731378.1 coordinate 663,711, forward strand.
ACACTTAACGTGTTTTCTCCTCTCCTCCAAGCACAGCTCTCCATCAGGAAGCCTCTGCCAGAGATGGGTAGAGGACAGTGGGAGTGATATAGCTATGTAAAAGGGCTCTAGATATACCATCCTGGGTGTTAGAATGAGAGAAGCGAGTGATTTCTATGTGTAAGGGGCAGTCTGACAGGGTCTTGGAAACCTTACCTAGGTTCATGTTTTTTCTAAACTTACCAGGTGATTCTTGTCTCCCTTTTTGAGGGCCAGATATATATCCCATGTCTGAATAACACCCTTGAGTGAATGACATGAACTGTAGGAGGTTGGAGGAGCTTTTCTACTCTATGCAAGGGGAAGGAGAATGGTGAATAATTCTATATCCAAAGGTGATGGGAGATGGACAGGATTTCCTGGCAGGGAGAGCCTGACTTCCCAGAGGTAATCTGCAAAACATCCTCCCTCATTGGGGTTCCTGGTGCTGGTGACCATGATATTATGTGTATGGTTGAAATCCTGGGCCAGCTCTGCAGCCAGACTAATCTGAGAACAAGAACACCTGAAAAAGGGAAAGAGCAATGGTATGGCCTTGAGCACAAAGCACAGTCAATCTCATGGAGAAGCTGGAGGGGAAAGGAGCCATGTAGACCATGACAAGGAGTGCCAGATGGCTCTTGACCAGAGGGAAAAGTGTGAAGAACTTTGGATGGAAACCTTTTAATACTTCAATATATGGAATTTGTTTTTCAAAAAACAAATAATGAATCAGAATGTGGCCTTGTAAAAGTCATGGGCCATCCGTTTCTGCATTTATAAATAAATTGTGGTTGGGAAGGTGGAATGGGGTGCTGAGAGTAGTATTTAATATTTAATAATTTCTAAGGTTATTGTACCTTTCGTATCATAGGATTCTGTTTTTATCCCATGGAGCAGACACCATGTATCTAGAAATGTGTGGAGCAGAGTTTTTGATTTTGTAAATTTACTTTGGGGAGTCCATCAGCTCTTTGACAGCAACAGATATCTCCCTAGCCCAGGAACTTGCATAAAGTTTTGTTGGCTGAATAAGGAAAAAATAAAATATGAAAAGTTCCCTCTTACCAAGGAGCCTATTTCTGGGTTGGAGAGACTAGTTATTATACATAAAATAATTAAAGAAGTCTACTAGACAATCCATATTTAAGTTCTAAATTCTGACTTGACTCCTTGGTTTCAGACTGGACAGCTCCATGCTGCTGAAGGAAGAGTTATAATGAGGTGAATGCACCTTCCAGTTCAGTGTTCACCCACAAACATTCACTGAGGGCCTATTACATGCAGCCAGCATCCAGGAACAATGGGGAAAAAGAAGTCTTTGAATATTTTAAAGTTGAAGATAACCTTAGAGGAAATGACCAAAAACTATTGCAACTTAAGTTTCCAAGAAAAATAGGAAAGGAAACACAAAATACAGACGATTTCAGTTTAGAAAGTTGAATTCAGAAATATTAGGAAACTTAATAAATTCTATAGATTTTTCCTAGTTGTCATGCAGACTNGCTCTTGGGGTTCCTGGCTTCTTGGTCCCCTCTCCATGGTGCCACTGTGGGAAAGGGCTATGTGGCAGATTCAGAGGGTGTCATTGGTGAGCCAGGAGACCTGAATTCTAATGCCAGCTCTTCTAGCACTTCATTCCTTGCCCTTGGGAAAGAGTCTGCCCTCTCTGAGCTTCAGTGACTTGTTGATGCTATAATTCTAGAAGCTCGCTCTCTCTCTTTCAGCTGGGCAGGCTGAGCACTAGACCTCTGTGTCTGGGTCTTGCCTTGGGAGATGCTTATAGTCTCTTTGGGCTGGTCCCTGTTCTTCACACAGGGGCTCACTTCTGCTCTACCCTCTCAGCCACACCTTCCAGTACATACCTGGATTTTTTAGTTGGGAAATCTAAAGTGGGCAATAACTTTAGAGGAGACCGAAATATTGGGCCACCAGAGACCCACAGGGGTTTCAATAAATGCAATTTCAGCATTTAAAAGATTCAAGTCCAATTCTTTCAGAAAAGTTCCTGAAAATAAAGATTATCCACTTAAGCACCCAAAGATAGCATTTACGAAAAAGGCACTTTGCAGGGAAATCAATCTTAATGTTGCCTTTCACATTCCAAACTCCTTATGCTCTGTTAAGAAGTGGCCCTTTCACCTTGTCTTGGGTCTCTCTTCACCGCCCTATGGGAACCCACTTCTGCTTGGGGTTTTTCTTCTTTTCTGTAATGATGGATATAGGAAAATTGGAGGATTAGCCACGGTACAATCACCTTGAGCTGAGCACTGATCTCAGGAAGGACCCTGGTCATTTGGTTCCCATCTTTGAGCAATTACAGATGGAAGGAAAGGTAGGGAGAAGAAGGCACAACCTACAGCTCAAATCTCCAGCTTGGGGATTTTCTCTCAAGTCTTTTCTACAGAGAATGGTCTTTTAAAATCCTTTACCCACCACTCATGCACATGTTTCTGAATTTCCCAAAGAAAAGGAAGCAAACCTTCTCACTGTCTTTGGGTATATATATTTTTTCTGTAGCTCAGAAGTTGGGAGAATATCAAGCGATAAAGTGAAAAATGATACCCCTTTCTTATCTAAGATTATATTTTTATTACAGCAGTATTTATATCCATTTGAAAAATAGTAAGACCTATGTGTAAGAGACATATTATTTATTCATTCTATAGATTTTTCCTAGTTGTCATGCAGACTTGGAGCTCCCCTATAATAATTCTGGGACCTCATTAGGATCTATTGCCCACAGATTGGAAACTGCTGTTCTACAACAACAACAAAAAAAGGTATTGATAACATATATTGTTTCCTACGTGTCTGTCACTATGCTAAGTGATAACTGCTTTACATATATTCCATTTGATTCTTATGACAACCTTATAAAATAGATACTTATATTATCTCGATTTTATAGATGGAAAAACACAGGCTTAGACAGGTAAAATAATTCACTCAAGCCCACTTAGATAGTAAGTGGCAGAGTCAGGATTTAGATCAACATGTTTCAGATTTCAAACCCATGTTCTTCATCACAGAACTAAAATATGGCATATATTGCTGTATATCTTTTGTAACTGGCTACTTTGAATCTAGCTCTCTGTATCTTCTGTAGATCCTGGTTCATAGAAAAAGCTCAATAAATGCCTTTTTAATTAATTGATTAATGATGAGAGGTTTTT
>NW_017731378.1:670509-714669 GCF_001890085.2 Hipposideros armiger
CTGCCCAAGGTCACTCAGTATTAGAAGAGCCAGGCTTCTGGCTCTTGGTTCAGTGTATTTTTCTGGCACGTTTGGGAGATGGAGAGAAGGGGAGAGACAGTGATGGATAAACCAAGACATAAAACCTAATATGGGAATTAGGTAAATGCACAAATAACCTTGATTGAAGGCAGGGTGAGGAGCAGGATTTGGGGAGAACCAGGTGTGTAAGGTAAGGAAAAAGCTGCCTTGACATCAGGGGTCAGCTCTGGCCTCTTGTCTTCTGCCAGTCTGGTTTTTTAGGGTCTTTAGTTGTTAGACTCCCTCAGATCTATGGGTCCCTGGATCACTGACTGTTGTCTGGTGCTTGGATGCTGCCTGTCTTGTTTTGTCTCTTGAATCAGTTTTCTTTTGCCATAATAATGCTGTCTAACAAACCACCCCAATATTCAGAGGCCTGAAACAATATGCATTTATTTATGTTGCTGTGAGTCGATGATTGAGACTGGGCTCAGCTGGGAGATATTCCTATAAGTGGTTGGATTCTTTCACATTTGTGGGGTCTTTGGCTTGCTCTTGGCTCACCTAGGAGGGCTGCCACTAGATGAGTTGGATGATTGGGATGTATAAGATGACGCAGCTCTCTGTCAAGCGTCTAGCAGCTCACCCATACATATTCTCATGGCATGGCAGAAGTGCATGACCAACCACCTCTCTCATACAAGGAATGGAAACACACAGGTACCTTGCAAGTTTCTGATTGCAAACATGTTTGCTAACATTTTGTTGGCCAAATCAAATTACATGGTCGAGTCCAGAATCAGAGTGAGCAGGACTACAAAATTATAGGGTAGAGGATGTAATTTAGCAAGGTTATTAACTGGAGCCAACAGAACAATCGGCCTACCACTAGGCCTCCATTCCCAAGGTCTTTGGCTCTGCTGTCTTTCTTTACTTCCCACCATCTTGGTCCTGCTGAGCGAGCTGCTTGTCTGGCTTCCAGCCCTCATCATGGAGAGTTCATTGCTGCCTGGGGTCTATCAGCCCATTTGCCAGTGGGACAATGAGCTGAGTCTCACATCCTGATTCTGCCCAGGTAGACTTTTTGAGATTCCCATCGAGGCTGAGTTTGCCTCTCCTAAGATAGCGATGAAGACACTGCGTGCACAGAACCTGTCTGCTGCTGCCACAGCCTCAGAAGCAGCGCCCTCTAAAAGCTCGTTAATTGAAAACCCCTAAACCTGTGGGCATTTCTCAGCTGCTATCACTTCCAAGTCTTCCCTGCCCATGGACACGTGTTAAGGAGAAGCCAGGTAGGTCCTCTGCAGCCCTTCTCCTATGTCCACACCACCTCGGACTCTGTCCTCTGGGAGGGTGACATAGGCTGAATTCTGGTCCCCCTCAAATTCATATGTTGAAGTCCTAACCCCCACTACCTTATAATGTGACTGTTTTTAGAAACCTGATCTTTAAAGAGGTAATGAAGTTAAAATGAGGTCATTAGAGTGGGCTCTAAACCAATTGACTGGTGTCCTCTAAAGAAGAGGCAGTGAGGACACAGACATAAAGGAAAGACCGTGAGATGTTACAGGAAGAGGACGGCCATCTACAAGCCAAGGAGGGAGGCCTCAGACGAAACCAACCCCGCCGACACCGTAATCTCAGACTTCTGGCTCCGGGACTGTGAGAAGATAGATTTCTGTTGTTGAAGCCACCTAGTCTGTGGTACTGTGTTATGGCGGCCTGAGCTGACTAACACAGTGGGAGAAAACCAGTCGCGGATGTTTGACTGAAGACATCAGGATGCTCGGAGATAGTCCTCCCTTCAGCACCAGAGCTATAGGCCCCAATAAAAGGCGCACTCAATGGAGACATCCACCTGTGGAAAACTACCTCCTGCTTTCTAGTCTGAAGACCGAACATGTCCTGACCTCCCCCACTTGATGAGCCCCTGGTCAGAGCTACTGACGGCAGGACAGTGGATCTCTGCTTCCCCCAGACAGGGCTAAGTTTCCCTCAATTCTGGTTCCTCTTCCTTCTTGTGCCTGGCCTTGCACCCCCTTCTGTCCCTCCCCTCCTTATCCCCATTGGGCCAGTTCGAGCAGTTCATTTCCTGGCCTGGGATTGTACTTAGGGGATCAATTCTGGGTTTTCATGAATTTAGGATGTCAGAGCCCATTCCCTTCATTTTATCATCCTCAACGACATATACTATTTGATCTTTTTTTTTCCGAAGGAAAAACATTATAATTTGAGAAAGATGGGACAGTGTCATACGAGGCAATGAATAAGGATTGCATTCAGTTCTGAGGCAGGAGAACATCTGGTTAAAGAAAGCATTTGATGGATGTGGAAGCACAGTTTCGATTGCAAGGGATAGGCTGGTGGCTGGGAATGAACCTGGTTGCCGCTGCTCTGGGAGTGGGCGGGGGGAGGGGGGTGAGCAGAGCCCGGGGCTAAGAGTCAGAAGACCCAGCTCTGAACCTGGTTCTGCAGGTCAAGCCTTGTACCTATTGAGTAGGATGCTATGTGCTACTTTGCCATGTGCTGGGAATACAGACCTGAATATGGCAGACCTGGACCTTGCCCTCATGGGATGTTCACTCTGTCTCACCTTGGACACTGGGCAGTTAGTTCACATCTGAGCCTCAGTCTCCCCATCTCTAAAATGAGAAGTTTGGACCACGATTTCCAATATTCTTTTCTGCTGTAGCATTCCTAAGGGCTGCCCTCAGGTATAAGCTGTTGAGGACTTGAATGTGACAGAGGCAAACCCTAACAATGGGAAGGGAGAGATGAATGCAGAAACATTCCCAAGAGTGAATTGACTCCTTGGCTATGGGGAAGGAGTGAACCTGAGGAAGCAAAAATAACTGAGATTTTTAACCTGAAGATGTCATTGACAGGGAAATGGAAATTGGGAAAATGACAAAGATGAAGCTCACCCAAATTAGATTCTTTCTTGGTAATTATAAAGGCAAATGGGTCAAAATGGTGCGTTTTTTTGCGGGAAAATTAAACTATATAAGTGACAAAGTGTGTGTGGAGGTGGGAGAAGTACATCCATATGTGTATGGATGAAAAAGATCTTGAGGTCCTAGTGGAAATCAGCAATGCTGTAGAAGACAATGGTGGTGTGACGGCAGATGGGAATTGCGCATATAGGGGCCATTTTGTATGTGCGCTGGAGGCCACAGGGCTGGAGAGGGAAATGACCAGGTCATTGCTCCATCCCTGGGGGATTGTGAACCTGAAGCAGATGTCCTTCTTAACAACATAATTTTTCATCTTCTGTGGGAGCTGAGTGCCTGGTAAACCAGCCAAACCCTAAGTGGCGGCCATTTAGTCAACTCGGCAAACATTATTGTAGTACCCTCCATGTCCTAGACGACAAGCGAGGTGCCCAGGATGCAGAGATGAATAAGAGAGGGTTCCTGTTTACAAAAGTACAGTAACGGTAGGATGGGAAGACGGACTCATGACTGGATCTAATGCAGGCAGCCTGTGACTTTTGCTTAAAACATAGTTTTATGCAAAGTGCTGCTGATTAACTCTGATGGCCGAGCTCTGGGAAGTCTTCATGGAGGAAGTGACATTTGGGCTGGGACTTATGTGCAATCAATATCAGAAGAGGTAAGCGAAAGGAAGGGACTGATGGAAGCATCACCTGTAGACTTGGGCAGGAGGAGGAGGGTATGGCATGGGGAGTGGACAATGTTCTAGACCAAGGACGTGATGAAATTTGGAGGTGGATTGTGGGGAGGGGTCTCCCGTAAGATGACCCTGGATATCTAAGTGCCCACATCGGACAGAACCAGACACACTGATTTAATTCAAAACTAAGTGGGGCCACCATGCAGAGGATGAAAGAGGCTACTTTGGTAAGGTGGGGGAGAGTCCGGAGCAGGGGAAGGCAAGGGGAGAGGCAGTTACAAGCCAGCAGGAGGATGTGGAAGGCTTCAGACAATGCTGCTCTCTAGGAAGGGTGAAACAGGCCCATGCTGCAAAGGCATGGAAGACTCTAGAGCCTGAGGGACCATGCGCTGGTGAGCTGCTTGGTCAGTGAAGCAAGGAGAGGAGCCGGGATGGCAGCTGAAAAGATCCGTGGGGTCAGAGAAGGGGGAAGGCAGTAAGGGGCCTGGGAGTTCTTAGCTCTCACCTACGCCACCCTGCCTGAGCCTGGGGCTGGAGGTGAGGATGGCTGCAGGCCGGCCAGGATCTGCAGGGACGGGCTGTGGACCAGCTGTAGGCCTCTGAGCAGCATGGGGCATGATCAGACTATAGCAGACAAACAACCGAGCTTCGGAGGCAGTTCGACTGACCAGAGGTAGACTGCTTACCTGGCAGGTATCACAGACAGGGAAAAGGTGCAAGCCCAGACCCCCATTCTGCCCCCACTGCTTCCTCCCTTAGAGCCTGCCTTCCTTTCCCTGCTCTCCTCCCTTCTTCCCTCTCATCCTCTATTACCTCCCTACCTTGCAACAAAAATTTATTACATTTGTACCAGACTTTTCTGCATAAAGGCTTAGGGAGTCTTTTAAAGAGGAAAACCTGAGGCCCAGTTAGTTACTCACATGGATCCCACCCCAGAGTCTTTGCAAGACGCTATCTGCACCCTGCATGTGGTGGGCAGGATAAATCTTGTTGGCTGCTCTGTTCTTGTGCCCATCCTCCCATCGATGGCATGCCAAAGGGGATTTGAGGTAGGGCTCGCACATTCTTGATAAAGTCTGCTCCCTACACAAGCCTATTTTCTTCTCAGCCATAATTATCTTCCTAATGTCCATCTTACCTTCTTTCTCCCAGCCTGCTTTAATTTAATTCCTGGCCTTCTCTCAAGTTTCTGAGAGAAAACTGGAGGGTTCAGCTGGGAAGGTTATTATTAATAATAATAATGGCTACGACTTACTGAACAAGTATAATAATGTCAGGCATTAAGTTAAACGAGTCACTTTATTTAATCCTTACAACAACTCAGTAAGGTAGATATTATCCTCCCTGCCCCCCATTTTTCAGAAGAGCACACTGGGGCTCAGAGAGGTTAAGTAACTTGCACAAGGTCACACAGCTACTAAGCGGCAGAACACATATTCCATTCCAGGCTTACCTGATTCTGAACCTGGGCTAAGAAACACCATTTTAGACTGATTCCCTTTAGTCTTTAAACAAAGCCTCATAGTTTGTTGCCTGTGATGCGAGACCAAATGATCCCTTCCCTTCAGACCCATATTCCCACCCCTATGAGTCCAGCCACCTGGAGTTTCAGCATCATCCACACCCTTAAGTCATCCAATGTAGGGATCATCTCACCACCAGCTTTACAGAGTGAGGAGAACAAAAGTAATTAGGCAGCAAAAAGGGCAGAGCTCAGACACACAGGACACCTAAGGACAAGGGCAAGCGAGGGAGTTGGTTCCATTTTTTAATCCTGGTGACTTTATTGGCAGGACACGGTAACCAAGCGTTGCCAAAGCTAGTTCATCAACCTCCTGCACTTCCATCTTCAGCAGGAGCTGACTGACTCTCCCATCTTGATCCAGGCTGATTGGTGTCCCAGACCCAGCTGCTGGCTCCTGTCCTGAGCCTGTCTGCCACCTCCTCTTCCTCCGAAGCCCCTGAATTCCTTCCTTGATAAACCAGGGATGATAACTGCTATGTACAGCAATCTAACACTTAGGATGCATTTTCACAGGCATCGTCTCATCCCCACATTAGTAATGCGGCCCTAGTCTGCGAAGTGCTTTCGGAATAGACTACATTCTGAAATGCTGCTTCCCATCGCTTTGCCTGGATACAAGTCTTCCTCTCTCTCCTTAGCCAGATTTGAACCCCAAGCTCTAGCTCTTGCCCAAAATGCAGACTCTCCTGTTATCTGGGAGGGAACTGGTGCTACCTCTATTTCAGATATGGAGAGGCTCAGGCCCAAAGAGGTTATGTCTTGAGTGAGGGTACGCAGTTACTAAGTAGAGAAACCAAGATTCAGTCCTGGGACCCTCTCTACAACACCGTGCTCTCTCCATCCCTCCAGGGATATTTGGACTGGGCTATAATGCACAAGCAGGATTTTGATGGCAAAGGAGGGAGTATGAGAGGCATGAAGGCGGGACGGTGCATGGCAAGCGGTTTTGCACAGCTGGAAGACAGACAGGGCTGGGGACATGGCAGGGATGTGGGGCTCCGTTTTGAGGACCTTCTCTGCCATGTTGATGACTTTGGACCTCATCACAGGCATGGCCAATGGAGAGCCATTAGGATTTGGAGGTGGGGATTGGGATCATTTAATCTGAGTTTAGAATTTCTAAGGGAAGCCTCTGACACTCCCAGGATACAGCTGACACCAGTCCTTGGGGAATCTAATGAAAGAAGTGAAGCTGAGTCTAGTGGTTGTGTCCGTGAGAATATTGCTGGAGCTTAGCTGAGTCTGAGCCTTCTTGGTCAGCAGTAGGGGAGACACCAGAAGACTTGTGTGTCCAGAGCGGGTGACCAGTTTCTTACTGGGTCAGGGCACGGGGCTTAGGGGCTGTCTCCCTGGGGCAGAGAGAGAATAGTTTATGGGGTTCCCGTCAGCTGAAAGGCCAGGTGTCAGGACTCTAAGAAAGAGCCATCGGGGCTGAGAAAAATTACTCTCAGTCCTCAGGACCCAGGAGGGCAGGTGCCCATAGATTTGGGGAAAGGGCTGAAGGCTCTGGAGGCAGTGCTGATGGACTCTGGAACCTTCTCAGGAAGCCTGGGGCCTAGTCTCCCATGATCTTCCATGGAGCAGGGGGAGGGGTTCTGACTTTCAATATGAGAGCTCTTGAAGGAGGAGACTCAGCAGATTCTAGCGTTCCAGCCCCTCAAAAGAGGGTGTGGCTGAGTATCCCAGGCCAGGACAATGCCCCTGGGATCAGACTCCTGGGCTTCAGTAAGACAGTCACTCAAAGGCAGGCAGGTTCTCACCTGGGGAGCAGCAGGCAGTTAGGGCTTCTGTCCACAAGCTGACCTAGGCCTGCCCCGCCACCCCCAACCCCCTTCACCTGCCTGCTGACACATTGCATTCCAGCCACACTGGCCTGTTTCCTCCCTTTAGCTCCCTGTGGGGGATTCATGCAGTCTTTCCCTTTAGAACCCCTACTTGTTCTTTGGTCTTTTGGGTCTTGGCTTAGACCCTATACTTCATGGGGGGCTTGTCTGACTCTCCAGACGGAAGCTGGACCTCCAGCCTGGATCTCATAGCTCCCTTTACATCTTTGTCATGGAATCTTCTTGCAGTTTACAACTGATAAGTTTATGTGTGTGTGTGGTTTTGTTTCATGCCTGTGTCCTCCACTAGACTATAGGCTTCCTGAGGGCAGCTGCCGGGCCTGGTGTGCTCACTGGTAACTCTGCGCCTGGCACATTGTGGGCACTTAGAAGGGTGATGCTCTCTGGGGTCAGTGCTTCCTGCGATCGCATGAATCAGACATGACACTACCCTGTGCCATCATATTAGCCTTGGACCTGGGAGTCTGGAGGGGCTCAGGCATCAGTGGGTTGTGATGTGTGAAGGTCCCTCAGGGGCTTTGGGGCAATTTCAGGGCATTCTGGGGCATTTACTCAATCGTTTAAGAGACCGATTCTTCTTGAACACATTTCTGCCACAGTTGCCCTCCAACCAACAAAAATCTCTATCTCTTTTTTTTTCTTCAAATTTTTTCCTATAACATCATCCAATAAGAACACTGTAAGGTGTTGTGGTTGTTTTATCAAGATTGTTGAGAGGTCCTGAGTTTTCCGAGCAACTCTAGAGCCTTTCTTTCACGTGATATAAAAACCTATGAGGTAGGTAGGGTAAGCATTGCCATCCCCATTTGAAAGAGGGGGAAATGAGACAGAGAGTCATGTGGCTTGCCTGGTCACAGGTTCCTAAGGGAGAGCAAGTCTGTACCCTGGTTTTCTGGCTCCTGGGTCAGTCCCTTTCCATACGCCTGTTATGCCTTCACTGGAAGTGGTTGTCATCGGGACATATTTTCCTTTACTCTCAGGATCCCAGTTCAATTCCTCTTGGAGTCCAAGGCAGCTGTTCTGTTCAACAATTGAATGAAAGATAGAGAGAGGGTTGTTCCACTTTTAGTTTTTTTTGTCCACCCACCCAAATGAAGCTAACATCTCGGTGGCATTTTCTGTGTGCCAGGCACAGTGTTGGGGCTGCCATCCTTGTTACTACTCCTTCCTGCCTCCCATCTTTGCTACTCCTTCAACAATTCCATGAGATAGGGCTGATGCTGGAAACCCATTTTGCAGATGAGGACACTGAGGCCCGGAGAGCATAAGGTCACACCGATGGCCGCACAGCTGTCGATTTGACTCCAAAGCCCATGTGCCTTTCACACCCTCATATTGTTTCTCAGGACCCCATTCTCTGGGAAGAACCCGAGAGAAAGACGGAATGCTGGGTGATGGCTGTCTTTTACCCAAGACTGGAGTCAGCTGTTCTGAGAGATGTGATTTGGTCCTTCATCCTCTCGACAGGTTTGCAGATGCACTGAATGAAGACAGGATGCTTTCCCAGCCTGTTACCTAACTCTTCCCAGTACAGGGCAGAAGATAGCCAGAGACCAGAAAGTTTCTTTAGATGCTTCAAACATCCCTGCCCACAGAAGAGATATGAGTAAGTGATGGGACATTTGTCAGAGGTAAAAAACAGGAATGAAGAACAACGAGAAGTCAGTGGGAAGCAGAGAGAGGAAATAAGAGTCAAGGGGAACGGTGGACGACAGAGAAAGACTGAATGACTCAGGAAGAGGGATGGGTGCCCTGGGGGAGGGCTTGGGAACAGGACTGGACTGGCGAGCTGCAATTTGTGAAGTTTACAGATAAATCTTGGTCCTTTCAGCAAAGCTTATCTGTAATGGGCTCCGCTTGCTGAGGCCCCGTCTCCTGTAGACATAAATCATTTTCTAATTTATAACATGAATAATTGATTTTGCCTCTGTAGCCTCAACAATAAATCTCCCGATCACACATGCATAAGAAAATAATAATAATGAAAGCGATCAGGATATGCTGCCATCGATTAACTGTGAGAAGGGCCACTTGACTCACAATTCATGTTTTAAGCATTCCAGGTGGCACCGTGCCCACGAGCCACTTCTGCCCCTTGCCCCCGGGCTCTGCCTGTCACTCGTGGGGAGTGGAGAGGAGGGAGAGTGGGGTCTGGCCATGACTGGCCACACCGATAGGATCAATTCAAATGTTTCCTCAATGGTTATCATTCATTCATTTAGCAGCTATTTACTGAGCATCTCTTACCTAGAAGGTCCTGGGACAGGTGTTGTCTAAGGCAAAGCGAGACCTGGTATTTGGCTTCAGGGAGCCTATGAGCCAGTAAAAGGGCAAAGCATGGAACACACGATTGGGTGTTCAGGAGGGACTGACGGGGAAAGAGGCTTTCACGGCTCTGTTGTGGTCGTTTCTAATCCAGGAACCCAGGAGCCCTTTCCCTCTCTCTCCCTCCCACTGGGAGCTGCAGATCGTCTCCGTCAGGCCCTGGGGTCCATCCACTTCTCGCCACTGCCCACTACAACCTTCATCATCTTTCTCCGGACATCCCTGAATGGCTGGCCTGCATCCCGCTTTCCCCATTCTACCCATCCGTTCTCCTGTAGCCCGAGTGTATCTTTGAAATGGTAAGTGGGCTTTCCCACAGGCCCTCGGTCCCACGCCCCACGCACTCCCACGCCTGCTCCTCCTCGCTCCAGCCTCATCTACCAGGATTCCTCTCCACTCTAAGCTTGGGCCATATTTAACTTTTAAAAAGTTTCCCGAGGTGTCCTTTTCCTCTTTCCAGCCGCAGGGACCTTTTATATGTGTTCCCTCTGCCTGGAATGCTTCCTCTCCACCCCTGCGCCTCCTGTTCCCATTTTTGGGGTCTCAGCTGAAACATCATAACTACCCCGGACTGGATAAGGTTTCCCTGATAATCGCTCCTCCATCCGCTGCACTTCTTCACGTCACTCATCACATTGGTCATTTCCTAGTCAATCTTTTTCCTTTCTGTTAATGATAAAGTTCAGGAGGCCAAGATCCATATCGTTGTTTGCCACTGTTTCCTCAGGACACTGCAGAGTGCCTGGCACAGAATAGGTGCTCTATAAATGCTTTTTGAATGAATATATAAATGACCTTCCTGACTCCAGCCTGTTTCTTCCCTGGATAATCCTACATAGAATATGTAGAATATCTATTGGTTTATCCAGAGAAGAAACAGACTGGAGGCAGGAAGATCATTTCTATATTTTGTAAACACCGTGGCCAGATTATTCTTCTGTTTAAAATTCTTCACTGGTTTCTATAGCGCCTGTGCAGGAAGTCCAAATATCCCAGCCTGGCCTTAACAGTGGCAACCTCTCTACTCAGTCATTCCAACTTCGTATAACATGAGTCCTCTCAATGGGTCTCTGCTCATTTCCTGAAAGACTGGGCTCAGATGGCAACTCTATTATAGCACTTATTTTCCTGTTTAAACCCTCTGGTGGTTCCCCTGTGCTACTGGATGGAAAGGGAGGCATTGACGAGTTTTAAGTGGAAGGATGATGTGGCCAGATTTGGGCTTGGGGTTGATTTGTTCCTAAAGCTTCATAGGGGGTGGCTTTGAGGAGGAGGGGTCTGGAGGGAGGCAGGCCTTCCGCTCTGAACATGACCCCAGCCCAGCACCTCAGATCCATGGTGCCAGGGGCTCGCTTGGGGCCTCACAGTGATTCATCATCAGACTGAGATTTATACGCAGCCAGTGACAAGCTTCTGCCGTTTTATCCACTGTTATACGGCTGTCTCGCCCCTGGGACTGTGGTTTCCCAGCTCCTTGGATCCCTGGCCTGAATCCCAGGGTCTTGCTTACAATGGAACTTAAAAATAGAAACTGCTTTTATAGTATAAGGGAAGAGGCAAAGGACCTAGGCAGGGCTTGAATAGACAGAAGTGATACCTGGAGGGCTCTCTGGGGAGCATGAGGACTGGCCCAGGAGGTTCTGAGCACAAGGGGGAGCAGAGGAGACAAAGTATCCCTGGTGACATTTGGGAAGGCTTGGCTTCCCTTCCCTCACCTGCTCCCAACCTCTCTCCCCCGATCTGTCCTGGCTCTGAGCCCATGCCTTGCCCCGTGCTCCATCCTTATCTCTAGGGCGTCCTTTCATAGCCATCAACCCAACACAGAAACATTAGAGAGAGCTAAGGAGCCATCAAACCACAGCAAACCGTGGAGAAGAGAATGGGGGTGTGGCGGGGACAGGGGAGGGCAGGGATAAAGACCTGGCTCTGTGTGTCTGAAGTGACCAGCCACCATCCTGAGCATCACATAGCCCTTTCTGGATGACGGTCCCTGGACATCACTGCTCCCAGCCAAAGGCCATTGAAAACGCCCTCAGTGAGCCCACGTGCCAGGAGGGCTGAGTCACAAAGTCCTTGGAAGGCTTCAGTCCCGACAGCATGACCTAGGCAAGTTATTTTCCAGAATCATAGTTCCCTCAGATTTACAATGATAATTTCTTAAAATAGTAAGGTTTTAATTTTAAAAAACAAAACACAACACTGAGGGATAGCTCTCATGTAATAAAATCTCACAAATCTTAAGTGTACAGTTGGTGAATTTTTTGATATGTGTACACCCACATAACCATCACCCAGATCAAGATACAGAGCATTGCAAGCTCCCCCAGACTCCTTCCCAGCCAGTACCCACCACCCACTCTGAACCCACTCCAACTAGGGTAACCACTGTTTCTGATTTCTATCATTATAGATCAGGTAGATGTATTTTTGAAAGTTATATAAAATCATACAGTATGTGGTCTTTGGAGTCTGGGTTTTTTTCCCTGGGGGGAGGGTTTTGTAATGATCCAATAAAGTAACTCTGATCAAAGCACCTGATATGACACCTGGCATGCAGTAGGCACCCCATAAACATCCAAGGAGGCAAGGGGTGGTTTGAATCAGAGAGTCCTGGCTTCAAAGCCATCTCCATTACTTCAACAGCCTTGTGACATTCTGAGCCTCAATCATCCCATCTGTAAAAGGGGGGGGGTAATAATTGCTACCTCATGGAGTTGTCACGGGCATTAAATGAGATAAAAAAGGTATAGTGCCTGAACAGTAAATGCTTGATAAATGTCCATTTTATGCTCCTTCCCACTACGGTGCTGAAGCCAAAACCCCAGACTCTGTTCTAGGGAACCAGTTACTTTGTTATGTTCCAGTGATTTTCAAATTGCATTTCCAGGGGCCTCAGAATCCTACAGTCACAAATCAGAGGCTGAGGGAGAGGGGAGAAGAACAGGGGAAAGAGAAAGCTTAGCAAATGGGATTTAGCTTTTCTACCCCAGGTCAGCCAGAGCAGCTCTGTTTGAGAAGCTGGGGGTGGGGGTGGCACTTGCAAAAAGGGTTCTGCTTCTGAAAAAGCACTTGAAAACCACTCTTTTATTCTACAACCACAGAGAATTGCCCAACATGCCAGCCAAATGTTGTATAAAGGGGAGAACAAATGAGAACATACCCATGCTAATTGGTTAGACCTTCCTGAAAAACCTCTCCAGAAAAACGCCCTACACTTCAGTGCAAGGACACTGTAAGAGACAACCAGAAAGCAATAAAGTAGTTCCTCTTTTAAAAAAATTTTGCTCAAGTATCAATTGTTTTTGAGGGATATCTACAGTCCTATTTATTTTACAAACTGTAACACAACAGTAAAGTAAAATAAAAAAAAAAGTTCACGATTGCATCACCTAAATACAGCAACAATGAAACCCATTTAAAAAAAAAAGCCACAGTGCATCTCTGTTGTTTTTGTCTGTAAGCAAGAATTTGCCCCTCCTCTGGGGCCAGCACCATATTTTCCCTTTGTGAAGCCGTCTCTTTCCCACTCTCAGGCATGTGGGTTGCATCTGGTTTCGAGAATGCACATAGGCGCCTGGCCTGGTCACATAGGGGATTCCATCCTTGGTCATGATGATTACTGAGGGAAGGGCATCACACAAATCAGGCCACTGACAGCCCGTCCCGGGGCTTTTGTTGAAACTGGTAGGAAAGTGAAGCTCCCTTTTCTTTTGGATTTGAAGATTGAGCAGCTGGGAGCCACCATGTTTGGAAGGTCTGCTAGAGAACGAAAAGAAAACACAGGAAAAGAGCTGAGATATCAAGAAAGGTCCGGCTCTGAATATATTATTATTTCAGCTCCTGGATTCAGCTGTGCCTGAAACAAGAGCTAACTGGGAACATTTCAATCACCAAGACACTAAATTACACCCCCACTCCCCCTTAAGGATTTCTTTCACCTGCCACCAAAAAAAGTCCTGCTTAACATACAAGTAGATCAAAGTTGAATCATGTAAGTGCATTTCCCTTCAAAGCTGTCACCTTGTGAAGCAACACTTATTCCAAAGTGTTTTTTTAAGCCTCCTCATTGAGATGACCCTTAATACCAAGTTAACAATAAAGCCATCTCTTTACTTATATCATCGTGAGGGCGGATAAGAGTGTTCTGTTTGATCACTTGGTTTGTTTACCAGACGATCCTGATGGACCATATCCAAAACGTAGCTAGCTCTACCCTCAGAGGATGGAGACTTGCTGACTAGGATGCCTGCTGAGAATGGGCTGCAGGCACATCTATGAATTGGTGTTTTGCTTTTCAAGGTGAATGGGAGAAGATTAATTTGCATAGATGTACTATGAAAGATCAAGCTCATCATCTTTGGTCATACTTCAAAAATAACAGCACAATTACTCCCCTGACATCTATTGCTCAGAGAACCACATGGATGGACTTCATCTCCCTCTGGTCCTGATGAGAGAACTCATATTCCCATTGCACAAGTAAGCAAATCAAGGCAAACTTACGTTCAGAGCAAAGTTTCTGTGAAGCCATGCACGTATGTTTTAGGATCCAGGATACTAAATGTAATCACTCCGCAACGACACCAGGAGGCGGGGCCAGAGCACGGATCTTGGGATCTGGGCAGGAACAGGAGGGGCCAACAGGAAGCAAGATGAGGAAGTAAGGAGGGGAGGATGAAGGAGGCAGTGACTCACCAGGAGCAGCTGTGACCAGGGAAGACCACAGAGAGGCCCAGCGGAGCAGTGAGGACCTGGCTCTGCCCGCCTCCTCCAGCTGGCACCGGGTGTAACGTACAGTCTATGCTCCCTGCGGGGCTCTTGTCGGTGTGTGCGTGACCTGAGGAGAGAACCAGGAGGGACTCCATGGCTCCTGGCTTCCAAGCTCTGCCCAAGCAGAGGTGTCAGCCCTTCAGCGAGGTTTACTGCATTCAAGCAATTTAATACTCTCAAGCAGTTGGGCAGGTCCTGGAGATAATAAAGAAAGAAGGTAACAGAGTGGATCTGCAAAGCCTTTAATACACAGCATTAAAGGGTAATGGGAAAATCGATGGGACTATACAACAGGGTCACCCCAACTGCCAGCAGTGCTGTCATTAATGGGACAGTTGGTGCTCCAGCCACAGCAAAGCTGCTGGGCAGGTCCCCAGAACCAGGGCCCCAGCCGGACCTCTTCGGATCTCAGTTAGCTTCAGAGACCCTTGGACTTCCTCCTTGGATCAGGACACTAGGGGTGGGGATGGCCTGCTTTTCTCCTGTGGCCTCTCCTCACCCTGGCCAGGTGACTTAATGATAGCTACCATTTATTGATCATTTTCTATGGGCGAGGCTCTAGGCTAAGTCCTTTCTGAACTGTTGCATTTAATCCTTACAACAACTCTATACATTAGCTGCTCTCACCATAGTTTCCATTTCACATGTAAGTCAAGTAAGGTCCAGAGAGACACATGTGGCCTCGATCACTGGCTAGGAGGGAGGGCGGATAGGGACAGCACAGGCCATGGAATGTGACAGCTCGAAAGGGACTCACAGAACATCTGACCTGACCCCTCTGGACAGAGAAATGGAATGACTTGCCCTGGACCACTCAGAAGAAAATGTGGAATCACAAAGCAGGTGTCCTACCTTTTAGTCCTGTGTTCTTTGTCCCCAGTATATCATGTGATCATTTCTATCTACAAAGCACACACTCCACTGGCTTTGGACTTCAGAGTCATTCATTGTAATTAAAGGGATGTTCATTTAGGAATTGTTTCAATTCAGTGCAAAGTTACTAAAGCCACTCACTATGTTCTGGAGGTGGGGCTGCTGCAGAGCAAGGTCTGGGTTTTGTTCTTAAACACCAACAGTGTCTGGCTGGGAAGAGAAAAACACACAGACCCGAAACAGCCTTAGAATAATTCTAAGACAACAAATAAATAAGTGTGAGAGTGTGTGATGCCCACCACGCATGCTGAGCATTAGAAAATTAAAAAAGTAATGGAAGGTAGGCTTAGCGCGGGAGGCTTTGTGGGGGCCAAGAGTTTGGAAGTGGGCTGTTAAATGAAAGAAAGATCGGGATTAGAGAAAATGGGCAGGGGTCGGGGTGTATTGTCTGATGGCGAAAACTGCATAAGCAAAGGCCTGGTCGCTGGAAAGAACAGAGTATAAGTCAGACCTACAGGAAAGGAGAACTGCTGCTGAAGCAGGGAGAGGTGGGCTGGTGTAGCAGGGGAGCTGAGACTCAGTGTGGAAGGCTGGTTAAGCAAGGTAATGTAAGATGACAGCAGCGGGCTTAGGAAGATGTAACTGATGCCAGTCACCACCTAGAACATTGGAAGGTTGGAGGACTGAATTCTAGCAAGGAAGGCAATGAAGGAAATCTTCCAAACATGAAGTGGTGGGGTTAGTGGGGGCTGGTGTGGAGGCCAGAAAATATCCAGGGGGTGAACCCCAGAGAGGCTGCAGTGAAAGGGTCCCCAGGGTTTGGGTAAGGGCTGAAGGAGAGAGGCGTCACATGGAATTGACATGTTTATAGGCCAAAGAACCTGGGAGAAGGATGGCAAACTGTGTGGTGTGGGATTGAGTTCAGGGGTGTGCGGAGTAGAGGGGAGAGTTACTTGGGAGGAGAGATATCAAGCTGAACACAAGAAGGCCTCGGTGAAGGGAAACCATTGGGGAAACAGTCCTTTTCTCTTGAGGACCAGTTTCCTTTGGACTTCTTACAGGAAAAGAAGTTTCCCAAATGTCTCCTCTCCTTTGGCCTACCTCCAATGTGCTTGTGTCATGAGGCATGTGGAATCAGGAATAGGGACATGGGCTGGGAGGCTGTCACTCAGGCCTTGGTCCCTGCTCTGTCTTTACAAACCTGGAGCCATGGGCAAGTTGCATCATGTCAGTACAGGGAATAACAAGACACCTCTCACAGCGTGGTCAGGGGGTTAGATGAGAGGCATGCAAAGTGCTCACCCATATTCCTTATACACATATGCTCAATAAATGTTAGCTACTGTGATTGCAACACCAACTTTCACGTACCGTACAGTTCAAGTTCCCAACCTACCAAAATGGCTCAGGACTTCCGTGGATTGTTGAAAACAAGTGGAGTTGGAGGGAAGGCTCTTCGGATGGGGTGAGCAGGTGAGTCTGAGGCAGCAACTTGTCCGAGCTCACCCCTCAGTTTCTCAGGGTGGCCAACAGCCTCCGGCCTGGGTCTCCCTAGGGGCTTGTGGAAACCGCAATGCTCTAACTCTGCAGACCTGGAGAGCCAAGTTCAGGGGCCAGTCTTGGAACTATGTTTTTAATAAGCTCCACAGGTGATTCTAAAGTAAACTGAAGTCTGAGAACCTCGTTTTATCGGCTAACACAAATCTCCTTGGCAAAATCTCCAGCCTACATGATCACCGCCGAGGTGATGGGCACTTCCCTCCACCACTGGTCAGCCTGTCCATCGCTTTAGAGTGGGTGTCTTTCTAATAAGGCCCCTCCCAGCCTCATGACCCTCTCAGAGAAATGAGAGGTAAGGGAGGGAAGAAAAGGAAAGTGGAATCCGGTCGCAGGGAAGAGAGGAAGACGGAGTAAATTGGAAGGGACTGGGCTAGAGGGCAGAGGGCTGTGTGTCATTGGGGTGCGGAAGAAGGGGACGGCCGGAGCTGGCGCCCTCCAAAGTGCAGTCATGCCGAGTTATTAAAGGGAAGAAGAATGAACCTCTGTATCTCTGTGGAACAGGGCAAGAGTCATCAGCAGACGTTATTAAAATCCTTTCCTCACCAGTGAAAGACACTTATCGCTCTTCATCAGCAAGGCTCTCTCTCCTTTTGAAAAGGAAAATCAACTGAACAGGTGGGGATTTTCCTTTCCCTCCTCCTGTAAAAGAGTCTGAGGCTCCCTCCTGACAGCCCCCAAACTAGTGCAGAGCTCACAGAGCACCCCCAGAATGGCAGGAGAGGGACGCTGGAACCTCGGCGTCTTGGTGCTGTATTCACAAGGGGTCCTCTCCCCTGCTGCGTGGGTGGCAGCGGCAGTAGCATCTGGGTGCTCTGGGTACCAGTGATGACTAACTGCTGCAGAGGGGCCCTGGCTCCCTAAAGAAGAAATCGTCTAGAAGGAGTGCTGCAGCGTGGCTGCAGGGGGCAGGGCCTCATCTGAGCTGCAGCCTCTTCGCTGGTCTCCCGGCACTGGCTCTCAGTCCCTTTCTTCTTTCCTCCTTTCCATCATAGGCATCTCTCCTGGGCAGGTCACTTGCTTGTTGACAAAAGCTCAGGGATTGCCCACTGTGGCAGGAATCCATCCACACACCTTAACCCAGCCTCTTAGCTCAAAGCTCTTCCCAGAATGGCCATAAACGACCCTCCAGCCCTCTCCCCATCTTACGCTGCAAGACTGCAGGCAAGCAGCACTCCTCACTGCTATTCCCCAAATCCATGCTGCCCTTGCATGCCTCCCTGATTTTGCTCAGGCGGTTGCTCTGCCTGTAACGCCTTTCTCCCTTTTCTCTGCCAGGTGATCTGCTTAATGGCCCAGCTCAAATGTACCCTCCTCTGGGAAGCCCTCCCTGACCTCTCTAGGCAGAACTAATTATTTCCTTCTCCAGGCTCCCATGGCAGGCATGCTACTGTTTTAACAATTACCACACTATATTCCAGTTGATTGTAATCCCTTGTTTTTATCTGTCTCTCCTCATTACAGGGAGTTCTAGCAAGAAGGGGAGGAGGGCTATGTCTTGCTCCTCTTTGCATCCTCCCCAGAACGAGGCAGTTCGCAATGAAAATACCAACTGGCATGTACTGATGGCTCATGTAGCACTCTGAAGGTCCTTCCTGTACATTATTTCATGTAAGCCTCCAGGTTATCACGCCTGTTTCACAGATGAGGAAACTGAGGCTTGGAGAAGAGAAGTGACCTGTCCAAGAACACATGGCTAGTACATGGCAGAGGAGGAATTAGGAACCAGGACTGTCTGAGCTCAACAAAGTTTGCGGACTAACTGCACCCTACCCACCCTGTCTCTGGTGCCAGTAGCCCCTTAGGTAAACTGGCAGAGGAGCCTGCGGTGCTATCGAGCTCCTGAGCCAGGCCCCACTGATCCACCGCCTTCCCCATCTCTGTGAGCTCAGGCTTTCTCTGCTTCCAGGACATCACACCACTTGCTCTGAAGTCCTTTGTCTATTTTATCCCCGACAAGGTAAGAACCTAGAGAAAGGTCACTGTCACCTTCCCAGAACTCGCCTCCATCACTCAACCACGCTCACCTGACCCAGCTCAGCAGCCCTTCCCGCCATCCCCTCCTTCGTCCCTTCCCATGATCCTTCCCAGTTCCCCCCTCAGCCCCTGCTAAGCACTCAGCATTTCGGCTTCTCCCTGTCCAGATCCCAGGTCCCAGTGCCCTTCTGGCCTCTGGCTAAGTCTTGGAAAACCTGCACAGTGCGGCGTCCTTGTTTCTGCCCCCAGGTTTCAGATAACTCTGGGGGAGCACAGGGCCCTGAGCAGTTGTCACAGCTTCTTCCTTCACGGGGGGATTCAGGACTAGCTCCTCTCTTCCTATGTCCCAGTTTTCAAGATCAACTCCAATTTTACAACTTTGTCAGCTTCCTGAGAACGGCAGCTGAGTTGGTTTCATCTCTACAGGCCCCCCCAGTCCCTAGTCCAGGGCTGTACCCCTAGGTGAAGCCCAGTGAGTGGTGAAGGAATGACTTCATGGGAAACACCAAGAACATTCCACCAATACGCTCTCACATACACCACTCTCCATTTTAATATATCCTGTCCCTGCATCAATCTTCTTGTCATTCCTTCTGGTTCTAGAAAGGATGGTGTCTCTTCTCCTCTCCAAACCTGACCCTTCCATCACTACTGTGCCCACCTCCTTGGGCAGCAAGTCCCCAGCTGCTCGAGGGCAGGGCGACAGCTCTGATGCCCTCCCTTCCATGTGCTTCTGGGGTCCAGCATACTGAATGGACCTACTTTAAAAGATCAACAGAATTCATCTAATTTCTATATCCATTGTACCAAAGGTAATTGAACATCAACCATATGCTAGGACCTATGATAGAGAGAAAACACATTTCAGGGTGCAGTCCCTGGTGGGGCAAATCACATTGTTAGGTTCACTTTTGGTTCCCTAGTGCCTAGAACAGTGCCTGGTACATAGTAGGCACTCAATAAGTATTTGTTGAGTGAATAAATGAGTGACTGGCCATTGTGTTTATTGTACTTTCTATTCAGTTCAGATATGTTTATGTAATATTACTGTCCTTCCATCAGTTTTACTCCTGGGACCTCTCTCCACCCTTCCCCTCCACCCCCATCAGTTCTCATCTTCTCATCATCCCATGACCCCAGTTCTGTAACACCCCTCTGGGCACCGAAACTCCTGCTCATTCATTTTCGTTAGCACAACTCTTCAACTCCTTCCCCGCCTCCTCCCAGCCTTTAGCCTCTCCCCTCCTACCAACCCCCTTCGTCCCCTTATCTGTTCTGTCACCAACCTACAAAGCCCGCACCATCATGAGCCATTTCAGCAAAGAAGTTGGTCCTCTCTTGGTGACGCCTCCCTCCTGACCATCACCTTACCAGTCTTTGTCTCTGGGTGCCCCCGACTCTTATTTTTCTTCTCTCTGCAAAGTGAGATTGCCCAAGAGCCCTGCAGATCAGCACCATTACCAATGCATGCTGACTGGCTTCAGCTATTTGGCAACTCTTTTGAAAATGTGTATTTCAGCAGTATTCTAAAAGGGGGTGTGTGTGAAATCTCTTCACCTCCTCACACATAATTCAGTGAACTTTTATGAACCCTATTATCGTATAAGCATCATTTTTCAAGGTAGAAATCAACTTATCCATCCTATTTCATACACCGCCTTGTTCACCTAACATTTTTCTGTATACACTTTCTTGTGTATTGACAGAAAGCTCCTATTTGTCATTGGAAATGGTTATATAATATTCTATCACATGAACGTCCCATAGTTTGCTTAACAATTCTCCAATTGCGGAGCATTTTGGGTGGTTTCCAGGAACTTCCTATTATGAACAGGGCAGCAAATAAACATCTTTTTGCAAATCACTTATATTTTCTTTTCAGTTATTTTCATGGTATATAGTCCCAGAAGAGGAATTGTTGGGTCAAAGGCTAGAAACACTTTTATGGCTTTCCTTGCAAGGTGCCAGGCTGCTCTTCAGGAAGACTGTACTAATTTGTAGTTCCCCAGTCTTTTCATTCATGTTTTGTAGCCTCCTGATGAATTCCGCCAGCCATTGTTCCAAATCTTCTGGGCCTGCCTGGGGCACCCACCCACCCTCACCCTCCAGAGGTGCTTTTACTGAGAAAGTTATAGGCATGTGTCCCTGAGTTTCCTCAACTTCCTTCCACATCAACATGTCTGTTTTCACCCTGGCTCCCTTCCGAGGCTGATCTCTGAGGAAGAGGTGTCCAATTTCCTTTCCAAACAAAACCCTCTGCCTACGTCTTTGACCTCATTCTCTCCTGCCTGTCTCTTCAAAACCATGCTGCATTAGTTATTCCATTCTTTTCACATCACCCATCGCCCACCTTTCCGCCTGCTCTTTTCCCACAGCCTGCAATTATCCTCAAGTCTCCCTTTTCCTAAAAGCAATAAGTATTTTTTCCTTTTCCCCCCGAACTACTCTCATCTTCTGTCACCATCCGTCTTTCTGAAAGAATAGTCCAAATGTCACCTTCTCATCTTCCAGTGCCTTCTCAGTCTTTTGTTCTCTTTCATTGATGACCAACTCTCAACTAAAGCAGCTGTCTCAAGGCCACCAATAATTTTCTTAATCACCCAAACAAATGCCATTTACCAGTCATCAGCCCCATCATCATGTTGGCCATTGTGTCCTCACTGAAACTTTCTCCTGTCTGGGTTCCATGGCAGGGCAATTTCCTTAGCTCTCCTATCCATCCTACCAGTGTACCTCTAGAAGAACCTGTTCTTGGATCTTTTAGTGAATTTTAAATCATCTTTACCTCCTATTGTATAACAGACAGGAGAGTTGGGTGGAATTGACCCCACTCCCAGCTCTAGTAGTAAGCTATGACTGACCTAAACCCATTAGTATAAACCCATTCCTCCTATCACAGTGATGGCTCAGGTGAAAGTCGACCAGAGCAATCAACACGTAACATGTACACGTGACCTATGGTGATTCAATTAGAGCAAAGCTCAAGACTTTTCAGAGTTAGGGGAAGCCAGTTCTTTCTCTCCTCTTGGGAACAAATGATACAGCATATAAACCTCATTGCTGTTGGCCACCATCTTACAACCTTGAGGGAATCTAGTATGAAGATGATGTCCAAACACAGAATAGAGCAGAATTTAGAGAACTAAAGAATAATGGATTCAGATTCCTGGTTGAATCATACCTGAAGTCCAATCCACTGGATTTTTTGGTTACATGAGTCACTAAATTATTTGTATTATTTAAACCATGTGTAGGGCATTCTGTTATTTGTAATTGAAATATGTAACCATTATAGTCCCCTTCACTGTTATCCCTTTATACTCTATATCTCATTGCTCTCACCCATTTCAGTAGCTGCCATGGTCACATCTATATAGATGATTCCTTTACACCCCTAGCTAACACCTGTCTCCTCACCTCCAACTCCAGTTGAGTGGTTGTATATGGTCTATGAAGCTTTAATCTTAGCACTTAACACCAAAAAAATTTTTTTTTAAGATTTTATTGGGGAATTGGGGGAGAGGAACAGATAAGTTGCTATCCTTTTGTTCTTCAGTTTAGTTGTGGAGGACGTTGCTTCACTGGCCCATGTTGGTGTTATCATTGCACTCTTCCCCGGTGAGGCAGTTACTTGCTGACCATTGGACGGCTGCTCACGGCAGTTCATGGCAGCTCACGAAAGCTCATGCCCACTGCCGGCCAGCCCCACTGCAGCCTACACCGTCGCCAGCGACTCACGGCAGCCCAGCTCCAGGTCAAGCTGTTGTTCACCATCTTAGCTGTAGAGGGAGCAGCATCACTGGCCCATGTGGGATCCAAACTGGGGCCCTGCTGCTCAGAGCTGGCGTCCCAAGCCAACTCCTAACCAACGTGCCATTTGGCCGGTCCAACATCAAAATTTTCACCACCACGAAATCAACTTTACTTCCCTACTTCTCCATATTCAGTTGCTCAAGTTTGAAACTTTAGAATCATTCTCTCATTTACATCGTACAGCCAATCAGCCACCATGACCTCACACTTTTGCCTCTGGCTGTATCCTGATCCTCATTAGTTCTCCCTCAATTGATTATCTTCCCTGTTGATCTTCCTGCCTCCTTGATACCCCAGCTTCTGACCACCCTCACAACACCTTTATCAGAAACATATTCCTAAAATACCAACGCAATCAAACATTTCAATGATTTCTCAATGTGTTCCAGATTTAACCCAAACATTTCATTCTAAATCTAAGTCCTCTATTACAGGGTCTTTTCATTATCTTCCTAGTCTTATAATCCCATTACTTTCTCATAGGTGCCCAAACTATAACCAAACTGGGTTATTTACTATTTCTTTCACACCTTGCTGCCAGTGAGATGAATTCTATCTGAACTATCTATTGAAACCCTACTCATTCTTTAAGACTCATCTCAAACGACATCTCAAAAAAAATGTACTCTGGCTCTGATTTCCCTGAAAAGATAAGTATAGTAATACCTTGGTTTGCGAGAATAATTCATTCTGGAAGCAAACTACTTGTATTACAAGACATAACTCGTTTACCAGGTTAAAATGTATTAGAAATGTTTGCTCGTCTTGCAGAACACTAGCAAACCAAGTTACTCACAATCCAAGGTTTTACTGTATTTCCTTTTTTGAACCTATACAATGTGTCACTCTTGTGTCATCAGAATAGAAAAGCTAACTTTTATTTTTGTGTCCCATAAGTGCAGAGCACAGGGCCTTGAAAATAGTAGGTGCTCCATAAATACTCATTAAATTAGCCTCAATCAAAGGCAACCTTATGGAGACAAGATGATACAATAAGATGCCTGAGAATCTTATTTTTACCTGAAGATTCGCTGGAACCTTTTTTCTCTTTTTCTTTTTTACATTCCAACTAGAGATGTGTCAAGTCAACAACTATTTATTTAGTGCTAACTATGTGCAAGTTAACACTGGAATTTGGAAGAAGCTAGCTTTGAAATCTTGTACTCTGAGATGACTCAGGGCTGTGGTTCTCAGTGCATGGTCCATATGGATGTTCTTGGAAGCTGATGGCTGAACAATTTCCTACAATATCAATATTTAGGGCAAACTCTGAGCTGTATAGTTATTAAGGCTAATGGCAAAGAAGCAATGGACTAAGAGTCCATAGACCTGAGTTCTGGGCCTGGATCTTTCACTAACCAGCTGTGTGACCTTGAACAAGTCTTTTGACCTCTCTGGGACTCTATTGCTTCTTTAACTGTGAAACAATACAGTTTGGCTGCAATGTTTCTCAAAGTGTGGTCCTCAGAATGCTTGCATCAGATTCACCTGAATGACTCTAAAAAAATGTCAAGTCCCTGGACTCACACAAGTGCCATTGAAAACGAATCTTTGGGGATAGGGCCTAGGGGTCCTGCATTTGAATAGCTCCCCAGGTGATTCACATTCCCACTCAAGTTTAAAACCTCTAGAATTTTAAATTACAAGGTTCCTTCTGTTCTAAGATGTAGAGGTTACTGGATTAAGTAACAATTTGAATTATTTTGCAGTGATAAGTAGAATGGATGAGTGAGTAATCTAGTGGGCATCTTGCCCTAACAAAGTGTTGTTGGAGAGAAAGGTTAGAGAACCCCTATTCCATGGCCTGCTACCTAGGCCACAGCCCAGGACTACGCTGCAGCTGCTCACCTGTCTGTTTGCTTGCTTGCCTCCATTCCTTTTTTTTTTTTTTAAAGATTTTTATTGGGGAATTGGGGGATGGGAACCGTGCTGGGAAATTAGGGGAAGGGGAATAGACAAGTTGCTGGCCCTCATATGTGGGATCCGAACCGGGGCCCTCTGGCGTCCCAAGCCAGTTCTTAACCATCGCGCCACTCGGCCGGCCCTTACCTCCATTCTTATCCTTCCCTCCTGCTCTCCCTTTCTTTTCTCTTTTCCCTTTCTTTTCATTCTTCCCATCCCTTTTTTCCTTTCCTAGTCTCTGTTTTCCTTCCTTCCTTCCTTCCTTCTTTATTCCTTCTCTTTTTCATTTTCTTTTCCATTCTTTCTAAAATCCCATCAGCACCTCGGTAAACGCATCATTAGCAGTACATTCATTTGCACTTGCCTAATATACTTTTTTAAAGACAAAGTCTTTCCAGCTCCTTCCATCAGATGTGAACATTTCCTGCTCAGAGCTCTCACAGCACTTTGAACCTCTCTTATGCCATTAGTTATACATTGCCATGTATAATTTCTAGGTCTACTCTATTGTATGTCCCTGAGGAAAAAGACTATTTTATTCATTTTTTAATTCCCCGCTTCTATAGTGCCTAGCACAGTGCTTTGCACATGTTGATAATATTTTACATTTATGTAGCACATACTGGTTGAATAAGTATTTTCATAGACATTGGTGAATAGCAGACACTGAATCAGTAAGTATATGCTGAATGGATCAATGAACAAATTCCTCCATTTTCCTTATCCTACTCTTGATCTTGTCTTATCTCCTGTCCAAGAGGCAGGATTGTACAGGGGTGAGGCCGCCGACCTTGGAATCAGAGGCTTGAGTTTGAAACCTTGTTCTACCTTTTCATAGCTGGGCAGTCTTGGGCAAGTTGTCTAACCTCTCTGACCCATGACTTTATCTATAAAGTACATGTACTAATACCTTATTTTCATGGTAAACAATTTCATGTAATTATTTGTGAAAACATCTGGCACATAGCAGATAACTTAAAAATACTAGTTCAATGAAATTCTTCTCTCACCCCAACCCTTTACCTCTATTAGAGTGCCCCTTTGGACAAACACCGGCTTTTCAAATTCTTTCTCCAGATTTGTGTGCTGCGTCTTGGTGCAGTGCATACAAAGATGTGCAGAATATATTTTGTGGACTCTTAAAAATAGTCAATGTCATAAGGTGAAACACATATGGAAAACCCTCAAACTGAAATGAACAGGCTGTATTTGTCAGGATCCTTTGTTGCAAGGTCCATAACCCCAATTCAAATAAGCTTAAGGGAAAAGAAAAAAAAGAATTTCTTGACTGCCATAACTGGGAAGTTCTAGAGTGGGTCTGGCTTTAAGCACAGCTGCCTTCAGAGGCTCAAAGACTGAAGTCAGGATGTTGTCTCTTTTTCTGCAGCCCTGGGACCTGCCTCTATTATTTCATTCTCAGGCAGGATCTCTTTTTTTTCATTTTTTTCATTCAAGTTTATTGGGAGGATAATGGGTAGTAAAGTTACATAGGTTTCAGGATCTCTTCCACTGTTGGGGAGGGTGGCTGCTGGCCTGTGAGCCCACATGGGAGAGGCCCTTTCTATCTTGTGTCCACATGCAACTGTCACAGCAGGATTTTCATGGACCCTGCTTGGGTCTTATGCGCACACCTGGACAAGCCAGTGGTCCAAAGGATGTAGTACTACGGTTGGGCCAGCCTGGGTCACACGCCCACCCCTGTGGCCCACAGGGAAGAAGGATGCTGTGGTTGATAGCCCCTCAGACCACAGGAATGAGGGGGAGGTGGCACCTCCAAAACAAAGGGTGTCAGCAGACAAAACCGACTTGTTCAGTACACAAGTAGAAAATAGACCATTTCCCATAAGATGCTTTATGCTGAAAACCATCTACTTTATATTATTTAAAGGGCCCGGCTTAATTTACGCGTTAATTTATTCATTCACTGTTGTGGGGTAAACAAAACCATTTTTTGTGTGTCCGAAGCCCCAGGCCCAGTGTCAAGGGTTGGGGTAAAGCAGTGACAAGGACAAACATGGGCTTCCAGTCCAGTGAGGGTCCAACAACTTCTCATCGCATGAACTACTGCAGCTCCTAAATGTTCTCTGCTAAATATGGCCCTTGGCTTCCGGGAATGATTTCCAGAAGATTCCGGTTATGTTGTGTTAACTGGGAGGAGTATCCCGTTATCCTATGATTACCCCTTTATCACAATCAGTTTGTTGGCTGAACTGGCCTCTCCTGGTGGAGATCATAGAGTCAGAGACCATGAGATGAAAAGACCTATAAGGCCAGCTGTTTTCAGAAGCTCGTACTCAGTTCTGGACGATGGTGCAAGGGAAAGATCGGGGGAATATTTTTTGTTTTTGTATTTGTGATTTAAAATTTTTTAATGGCAGTGAAATACACAGAGTGTAAAATGTACCATTGTAGCCATTTTTAAGTATATAGTTCAGTAGTGTTAAGTGTGTTCACATGGTGTAACCCATCTCCAGAACTTGTTCATCCTGCAAAACTGAATCTCTGACCCATCAAACAACTCTCCATTCTCCCCTCCCTGAGCCTCTGACAACCACCATTCTACTCTCTATGTCCATGAATTTGACGACTCTAGGTATCTCATGCAGGTGGAATACACAGTAGTTGTCCTTTGGTGACAGGATTTTTTCACTTAACATAATGTCCTCAAGGTTTAGCCATGTTATAGCATGTGTCAGGATGTCCTTCCTTTTTAATATTCCCTTGTATGGATATAGATCACATTTTGTTTATCCATTTATCCATCGATGGACACTTGGGTTGCTTCCACCTTTTGGCTACTGTAAATAATGCTGCTACGAACATGGTGGAGGAGATCAGTTTTGATGGCAGGAACCTGAGTATTGTGGAGCTTGGCACAATTCACATGAGGTAGGGCCTACGTTGTACCCTGAACAGACAAACTCTGCCATCAAAAGGACAGCATAAGGGCTCAGGGTGCCCTCTTCTGGGGGAGGCTGAGATTAGAGGAAGGGGCGGTCATCCTGGTCTTGAGGAAGTGTGTCCATGTTTCAGGAAGAGGATCCAGAAGGAAGGGAAACGCCGAACTTGATTTTTCTCCCAATTTGTCCAGCCCTGACCCTGATTTCACACTTTGTTGACCAATCTTTAGAATTCTTGTCAGGTCATTAGAGGTGACTTCCAAACAATAACATTGTAGTAATTACTTTAAGAGAGATCTTCACTCAAATTTTCAAGACCCACCTCCCTCCTCTGCTGAGGCTTCTTTCATCAAAGCACTCCCAACCCCAGCCCACCCCTCAACAGGGGTCCGTCTCCCTTCTCTGCCATTACCCGGCCCCAATTTCACTTGCCAGAATTCCCTTATCAGAGTTGGTAATTTATCTGTTGTCTACACAAGCTGAGGTTTGGAGTCAACCGTATGCCGAATGCCCAGCACTTTTCCAGGCACTGAAATGGTAAATCTTCAATGTGACTTTTTTTTGAAGGTGGAAAAGGAGGGTTACACTGATGAAACGAGGGCTGCTCAGTGGTGCCCAGCATCAGCCTGTTAGCTAGAGGCTGAGCCAAATAGAAGTAGAATGTCCAGGGGACTTTGAAATGGCTGCCAAAGACAAGGGAATTGCTTGTTGGAACTGGGCGACCCAGAAACAGGTTTCATGGTGCAGTCGATCAATACTGTTCCTTCCAAGGAAACAAACAGAATCAATGCCAGCTGCCCCAGGTCTCTGAGCAGATCTGAAAGCCACCGGGTCCATGGATGGAAGTTCCATGCTGATTTTGCAGAATGCAACAATGTGTTCTCCTTTGGGAGACTGGGAGACACTTTATTGAATGTCATACCTGCAATTGCACCTGGACCACCAAAGGCCCCATAGGCAAACATACAGCAGCAGAGGAACATGCAGTTGAAGGGTGGAAAGAGTCCTGAGATAACTGGAGCAGGTGTTCGTGCTGCCATCTCCTAGTGCTCTACCCACAGCAGACATTCCCATTGACATCCACAGGCTTGCTTGTTGGGCAGAGGTGCAGCCTCAACACGTTCTCAGCAGTGTTTCAGGCAGCCATTGCCAAATGTTCATGGCTGGGACTTAATGTGAAAGCTTTTGCCTCTCCTGAGCTAATCCAATCTATCCTATTCCAGTAGGACTCCTTTGTGTGGCTTTCTGGAGGGCTGCTCTAGAGGCTCTGTGAGCCTATTTCATTGTTGAATCACTCAAATTGTTAAACCTCCAATTCAATTAAAACACACCGTGTTCCTGCTGTAGGGAAGGCCCGGGGCTAGGTGTGGAGAAGGTGGTTCCTTAAGCAGGTCAGAAATATACCTCCTTGTAATTTCTTCCCACTGGTCCTACACCTGCCTTCTGGACAGCACATAGTATGTCCTATGACAGCTCTGTCGCTACTGAAAATGGCTGGTGTGTCTCCCATACCCCGACCCTCCTTCCTTAGTCTTTTTTCCAGAGAAATTCTTCTAAGTGTTTTCAGACACCTCAACTCTCTGGCTAGCCTCCTGTGGCCATGCCCCAATTTGTCTACATTCCTCTTAAAGCGTGGTGCCCAGTATCCACAAGTACTTCATGTGTGACCTTACTAATTCAGAGTACAAGCCAACACAAAGGGACACTTAGGTGAGTCTTGGGAGGCGAGGAGGAGTTTACCAAATTGACAAGGTGCCTTGAGGTGTCTCTAGGCAAGGAGAAGCTCTATGAAAGTGTGACCGTGACTTTTTGGGGGTGGAAAGCCAACTCTTGTATAGACTAAGTTCTATTATTTTTTTCATGACTTAACAATTATTGTTAGAGTTATCAAAGTCAGAGTTCCAAAGACCCTTAAAAGGTACAAGCACCCATCTGATCATTACATCGCCAGTCTACAACATTTCTTGCAAAAGATTGGAGGTCTTGAGTATCTTCTTTAATGGGGGAACTTCATGTTTTTTTGAAGGCAGGCCATTCAATTTTTGAACTCCTCTGTTCAATAGTTTCTCCTTTTCAGCTGAAACCTGCCTCATTGTAATGTTCATCATTTTTCAGAGTTTATGAGTGTTTCATCTGCTCAGCACTATTCTAGTGTGTGCATGGGTGTGTGTGTGCCAGTGGACCTGAGCGACATAGGGGCAATCGAGGTGGAGGGACAAGGACAAATAAACTCAGGGTTTTGTCTCCATGGAAACTATACTCTAGTGGAGGAAGAGAGCACAACAAAGAATAAAGCAAATGTTATAATAGAGAATGGGCCCAATATTGTGGAATTGCTGAGGGAAAGGTAGTGACTTCCAATGAAGAGAGATGGCTTATTCTTGTGTCTACACAGCAGCCAGAGTTATCCCTTTAAAAATCAAATCAGATGGCATTACTCTCCTGCTCTAAACCCTACAAGGCTTCCCATCACACTCAGAAATGAACCCAAGGTCCTTATAGTGACCTGTGGGATCCTGCATGGCCTGGCACCTGGCCACCTCTCACCTGCCCACGTGAACTCTTGCACTTTTCTGCTCTGGTCACACAGACCTCTTTGCTGTCCCTTGAACCTGCCAGGTTCCTATCTTAGGGATTTTACACTGTGTGCATCCCCTCAGGCCTCCCCATGGCTTGCTCCTTTACTTCATTCAGTCTCCTCAATTTTCAGTTGTACAGAAAGACCTAAAATTTACCCTTTCCCCACCCCAACTTCTCACTTGCTATCCTCTTACCCTGCCTTCTTACTACCTGAAATTATCTTTATATTTATTTATTTATTGACAGGCTCCCGGTAGTATATAAGCTCTATGAAAGCATGGGTTTTATCTGTTTTGTCCCTGCTGAATCCCCAGTGCCAAGAATAGGGCCCCTGGCACATAATAGGTACCATATAAATATTTGTGGAGTGAATGAATGAGTTGATCTTCTTGATAGCCTATTCTAAAAATTTAGCAGCAGTTGATATTAACATCTAGTGTACTTGATTATAGTATCTAGAAACACATCCAATCTCTTTGAAAATAAGCCCAAGTAGTTTCTCATTTGAAATTCTGTGTATTTCCTACTTTTCATGATTTGTCAAAGATTTCAACTATGGCTCTGAGATCTGCAAATTCTTTCAGCCGTCTTGGCGATTTTCCACCTAGGCATAGGGACCTAGACAAATTGCATGCACAGAGGATTCACATCTAGCACGAGGGTTACATTTTCAAGACAGCATAAAGTGACATCCACCTAGAAGTGACAGCTCATTGAAATTTTCCTTGAGCAGCCTTAGTATTGCAACAAATCACCGATTCTTAGTTGTGCACCCAAGGAATTGGTTTGTTTGCATTAGGAGCCCGCAGTATGAAAAATACGGATCCCTGAATACCCAAATCACTCTTAGCTGGTTAGATGCATTTCCTATAGGAGGTGTTTGGGAACTGAGTGAGTGCTGGAGCCCGACTGTCTAATTTTGAAATCCTGGCTCTGCTTTCTCACTTGCGCTATGACTATAGGCAGTTACTCAAACTCTGTATGCATCAGTTTCTTTTCTTGTGTTTTTAAAAAATTTTATTGAGGAATTTGGGGAAGGGGACCAGCTAAGTTGTTGTTCTTCAGTCTTCATTGTGGAGGGCGCCAGTCGCCATCTGGCTTCCCATCGGCAGCTCATGGCCTCTAAGCTCAAGGTGCCGAGTTCTGTCTTAGTTGCGGGTGGGTGTAGCCACCATTGAACAGGTAATCTTGTTGTTACACCAGCTGAGCCATCCTGCCACCTGTTGGCAGCTCAGCGACAGCTCAGTTTGGGCGCAGCATCACTGGCCCATGTGGGAATCGAACCAGCAGCCCTGTTGCTCATAGCTCGTGCTCTTGAGCCAACTCTTAACCAACTGAGCCACTCGGCTGGCCCTGCATCAATTTCTTGATCTGTAAAATGGGATAATAATAGTGCCTGGCTCGCAGGGTTATCATTTAGGACCCAAATCATTAATTCATGAAGGTCCTTAGACTAGCACCAGGCATATAGTATTTCAATTACTATTAACAATTGTTTTATTATCTCCCATCTCATGTTCACTCTGGGGAATATGCTTAGTGGGTGGAAAGGCAGGCAGTATGTTCTAGACCACTTAAATTCTAACTGCTTGCTTATTCTCTCTCTCTCTCTCTGTCTCTTTCCCCAAATGCCAACAGCCAATGTGTATAATGTGACCTCACTGTAAATTGCTTACGTGTTTCTCTTCTGCTGGAATCCTATACATTCTTGTATTGATTATCAGACAATTTCTGGTTTGAGCACCTTGGTAAAGCACCTTGATAAAGAAGGTGAGAAAAACCGAATGTGAAATAGTTAGACCTCATCCCTGTCACGCGCACTGTCAGTGGGCTTAGCCGTTTCCTGATGTTCTCCAAGCATCGCTATTGAGTCCCTTCAGTTGCTTTCAGCTTTTCCTGGAGCACTGCCCCTTTCTCCAGCTTCAGCTTTTTGGACACTATTCTTACAGATTCATGCTTTTCCCTTTCTTTTAGCACCAAGAAAGAAAAAAAAATGTTAGGAAGAAAGGCAACACTGCAGAAAATTCATGAAATATAGCCAGCCAGTTTTTTGGGGTTTTTTTTCTTTTTAATGTGAAGAACAGAAAAGAGAGAGGAGGCCTGAGGAGTTGGCATGAGGAAAATGAACATTTGCTGTTATATACAGCAGAAGCGGCTGTCCTGCCCGAGGTGATGAATTTCCCGAGGCCAGAGCTGCAGGAGACAGGCAAAGCTCTAGGGAGCAGTCTGCAGGGGACACCAGCTCACTGCAGTGGTATGCACGCAAGGTTGGGCCACATCTGGAAAGTTCGGTTATTACACATATTTGTTTTTCTCCTAATCTTTGAGACAGGATTCCTTGGTCCTGGGTTGATATTGAGAATAGTGAGGGAGCCTTATAGAAGAGCTCAGTAAGTGTCAGATATTATTACGAACATCATCCTTTGGCCCAACACTTGACTCATCCATTCATTCCACAAATATTTACTGAGCACTTATGTTCCAGGCACGACACAAAACACTGAGGCTAAAACGATGAAGTAGACACAGTCTCTCCCCTTAAGTTGCTTATGTCTGCTGAGGATGAGAGGCACAAACAGATAACTCTTCTACTGCAGGGGAAGTGCAGTGTCTTAGGCTGGGTGCTTCAAGAGCGGTCCCCAGGCAGTGATCCCAGGAAGTGCCAAGAGAGGAGTGAGAAGCTGAGACAGACAGAGAAAAGAAGCCAAAACAGGGTGTATTAAGGAGCAGGTTATTGCTATGGGCATCTGGGGCTCAATCCCCCTGGGAATTTCTCAGATCTAGTGCAGAAGCTGTCTTAGTGTTGTCCCATCTGAGGGGGACAATTTGAAAACTGCCCGTTAACTCCCCCCTCCTGGCCTGCCCTGACTTCTGGCTGGGCACATGTGTGGCCATGGGTGTTTAGGAAGTGAATGGTGCCAAGAGGATGTGGACAGAGCGCTGACAGTGTCTGTTACATGCATTTATAGGAACAAGCACAGGGCACTGTGGAAGCCCCCAAAGAGGAGCTCCCAGCTCAACCTGGTTGGGTCCAAGAAGTCTTCCTGGAAGAGGTGACAGTTGAGCAGTGTCCTGAGGGACGACTTACTCCAGACCTGTTCAGCAGCAGCACGGGCAGAGTCCCTAGTGTCTGGCCACTCTAAAGATTTTGAACTGAGAGTTTTGGCTAAAGTTAAAACCAATTTCTGCTAATCACCCTACATGTGGTTTGGGAAGCTGAGAGCAGGATAAGAACTCAGGTGGCTGACATCCTCAAAGTGCTATCCTCTGCAGAATTGAGAAATGAGAGAGGGAACAGCAAGCAGTGAGTTTGCGTTTGTTTTTTTCTAAAGAAAATCTGAGGACTTTTCTGGGCTCTCCCCAAACCCACCCAAGGTCTCTGCCTATTTGTGGATTAGGATTAGGGGCATCCTCAGAACACTCTGCTTTCCAGAGCTGCCATTCCACAGCCCTGCCCAGCCCCCAGATGCTCGTGGCACTCACTCCGCCTTCATCAGCACCACCTCCCAAATTAGGCCAAGGATGTGGCAATCAGGCTGCCCAGAATTGCTCTCCCCACCTTCAGCTTGCCCTGAGCAGAGTTCAGGTTGCACATTTCCCGACACTCAGAGAGACCCATTAATATTTAGCATGTTATATTTCCAAAGCACTTTGCTAACATGAATTGATCTTTCCGGCACCCCCTTGTAAGACAGCTCAGTACTGCTGGCCCTACTGGGGACATCAGGCTTTGGGAAAAGAAGCTACTTAAGCAAGGGCCTTAGCTGGGGAGCGATGGATCCAGATGAGAAGCAAAAGTCGATGACACCAGTTGTCTGAACCTCCAGACAGAACTCCAGAGCTGCCCTGACGCCCCTCCCTGCCCAGGAGGGAACAAACCCAGCCTTCTGAAGATTTACGTGCTATCTTTACGGCTGGGCTACTTGCAAACCAGCTACCATTATGAAGCACTTGTTAGGTGCCTGGAGCTGGGCACTTTACACAGAACACATCGTTTAGTTCTCACAACCCTTGCCCACCTTCTGTGATGTCACTACTGTTACTATTTTATGCCTCAGAAAACCGAGGCACAGAAAGATAAAGTAACTTGCTTAAAGTTGCACAGCTAGTAATTGGTAGAGCCAGGGTTTAAACCCAAGCTATTTAGCTTCAGATCTTCACCTACTATGAATCAGCCTGCTGGTGGGTAGAGGGACCAGATCAAGTGGAATTACTCTTTGCAAAGTTCTGATGACTCCCAGGCAACTCATCATAAGCTTTGCAAGAGTATTTCTGGAGGTCAAGGAATCAGGGTGGTGGGGCTGTCTGCAACACGTTCTTGAGGAATGACAGTGTAAACGAAAGTTGTTGATTTCCTCTGATTTTACCCTTGGTTCTCCATCCCCAGCTCTGCCTAAAAGGACCACAGAGAGGGCTAGTTCATCCAATAAACAAGTGTGGGGCCCGTGTACCATGCACTGTACTTAGTTATAACACTCTCCATGGTGGGGTAGAGACACACACAAATAATTATGATTGGGTGAGAGCCCTATGACCCCGGGTTCTGAGAGCTCATCGGGAGAGGGACGAGGCAGAAGTGACTGGTTAGTCCAGGGAAGTTGGGGATGTTTTGTGGAGGTGACATGGGTTGGATCCTGATGGAGGTGGAGGAAGAAGAGAAAGGCATTCCAGGCAGAGGGGAGAGCATGTACAAAGGAAACGAGGTGTGAAATAACGTGGTAGTGTGGAGTAAAACAAGAAGTTCTGTCTGCCTTGAGTTTGGCTTCATGAATTGCTTCAGTGAAATGGCCTGATTCGGGCGCCCCTTGCACTAGATGAGGGACTGAGTTACAAATTCTAGGGTATTCTTGAGAATGTAAATCTTTGGGACACGTCTAGCCAAATTCTGGATGTTCTGTTGTTGAATAGAAGAGATGATGGTTTACAAATATTTCGCAATTTTCTACCCTATGCAAGGCTCCACTGTGTTAGGTGCTGTTGATAAGGGATCGTGACTTTCTGAGTGCTATGGGACCGTGAGGAAGGGATGGGACCAGGAATTGTGTGCTGGGAAGAAAGCTTTGAAGAACTGCCACTGTGCCTCTACTACTCTCCTAAGGGAAAAGAGAATTAACATCACAGTTTCAAATATCTGTTTGTTCCCTACTCATCTCTGTCCTTTGTGAGCAAAACTTTGTGTAGCGTGTATGCCCCTTTTTCTTGTTAGCCTTTTATAGTTTGCCAGACTGTTTCCCATCCATTATATGACTTAATCCTCATGATTACCCAGTGAGGTGGGTGACCTCGGTGGGCCTCCATTTTACAGATGAGGAATCCAAGGTTTAGTGAATGATCCAAGGTTTTATGCTTCATAATAGAAGGAAATGTCCAGGTCCTGGTCTCAATCTCGTTCCCTTGCATACACCACCTTGCTTTCTAGGTTGGCACTCAGCACAGCCTTGGATACATGCCAGTGGCTCCTGGTAGCACCTTGGAATGAGAGGTGTGGCTTGCTGCACATCCTGAGGTAGGTGTTGAGGATGTCAAAATCAGGCCATAGATGATGCCATGTTGGAACCCAAATGCCCAGCTCTAAATATCTCGCTGGCTCAGTCAGAGCTGAGCTGTGAAATTCTAAGTGGCAGATGTTACTAGGCTGTTTCTCAGTTATCGCTCTAAGGAGTCAAGTTGTCCTCAGATCATGATGAGTATGGGCATAATATCACCAAACCTTTCCCTCCAAACGGGCATTGTGGCATTAGATAGTTTAGCCCTACAAGCCTTGAGGTCAAGAAGTGGATAGAACAGTGGTGGTGCAGGAAAGGTAATGAGGGGGAGTATGTGTGTGATGGTGGGGGTGGGGGTGCTAAACAGCTCACATCTAGTTAAGAGAATCAAATGCTGTGACCCCAGAGCTCAGAGAGTCAACCAAAACAATAATAGTGGCCATGCCCTTTTTAAGGTAGCTTTATTAGAGTTGGGAGCGTTTCCTGGGCTCTTGATTTAGTCCTGGGGGGTCTGGAGTCATTGCTGCTCATCAGAGATCTCTGTCCTGCTTCTCCTCATGAGTTATGGGAGCTGTCCATGGATACCTGGCCCTCCTATTGTCCTAAAATGTCTTATATTTCCTCCAGTTGATGCCAAAGACCCATATAATTCCAGATAGTAGCACTTTATCAGGGAAGGATCCAAGTACCCAAAAGTTCTATAAAATTTGGATCTTTCTGTGCTTATTGGCTGACAGTCACAAAAGAAAAGAAACTTCAAGTTAGGAGGGACCAACCAGGGTGCACATTTCCAAGGGGTAGCCTCGCTCATTTAGTCCCTCTCTCTTGATAACATTTTCTCCTCCATCTTCCATGCCATCTGGGTAATTATGGTATTATATTGGGAGGATATTAAAACTCCAAGGAGATTGTGAAATGTCCCCCAGCAGGATTTTTCTCTTATATATGCCTTGTTCAAATTGTTTAGTTTGAAGCAAGGCTGGGAATGACCATGCTATAATTATTGAGCAGACAGGCGACATGGAATCCCTAAGAGTCTGAGAACCAGATAGCCTCTGTTAATTATCTTAGGACTCTGAAGGGTCACATTATTAAAACAGGGGACCTGGCACCAGGAACATCTGAATGAGAGGCAGTATAATTTAGTGGCTGAGAGCTCAGACTCTACAGGCAGACTGTCTTGGCTCAAATCTCAGGTTTGTCAGTTATTAGCTGCATAGCCTTGGGCCTCAGCTTTCTCCAGTGTAAAATGATGGTAATGATAGATTGTACCTTGTAGAGTTGAGCGAGGATTAATGTAGATGGGGCATGTAAAGAGCTTAGCACAGCTCCTGGCACACAGTAAGCACTTGTTAAATGCTCTTGTTTATTGAAGGGGGAATCCTTTTCCTCTTCTAGGACATTTCTCTCTTCTCCTTATGTCCTGACTCCCAACGATCTCCCTAGTTTACATTTCTGAAGCAGGCAGTTCCCAAATCTCCTCCTGTTTTGGTCGGAGGTGCAAAGGAAAAACAGCTTGTACAGGAGCATTTTTTTTTCCTGTATCGCTTATCACATCACTTTAAACCAATACACCACAGTTCATCTTAATCCAAGAGCTAAGGGCCCTTTAAACCAGCCATCCCTTATTTATTCTGTTTTTAAAAAAAAGATCCTTTGGTTTCATGTTCCTTTATTGTATTTTGTAAGGGACGGAGGAGCACATATTGGATACTATGTAAATGTGAAATACTCTAACAATAGTAACTGAGACAGATGAGAAACTCAAGGAAGCAAAGTCACCATTTTGAATTTAGCTTTTTATTGATGGGCTGAGTGATCTGGGAGAGACAATGTGGCTCCAAGGCTAAAGAGCCCACAGGGATTCAGAGGGTAAAGGTTTGAATCTCAGTCACAACAGCAGCTCCAGTGACCCCAAGCAGACAGTTTCCTTCCCCTGGACCTCAAATTCTCCCCATGCATACTGGGTTCAATGCCACAAAACCACCTCCCGGGGATATTAAACTGGGGCTGCTGTATGTGGTTATACAGACTGTGCAGTGCACAAGAGTGCCAGCTGAGGGGGTAAATGGGGGCTGAAACACAGCCCATGTTCATTTACCAGTCTGTGTACCCTGGTAATGGGCCATGTCCCCCTGGAGGAAGAGGTACTTTTTATCTAATCTGCACAAAGGTACTATATGGACTAGTGGAGGCCCTGTATGAATGAAGCAAGGGGACAGTGACAGGGCACAGAGTTTAGCACAGTGAATGGATACATTCACTCAACACAGTTATTACACACCTACTACATGCCAGGCCCTATTCTAGGGGCTGAAGATATGGAGGTGAAAGTAAACGACTGCTGCCCTTGGATCCTCTTTCCTTCACCAGTCCATCTCCCCTACATTCAATCATCAGCAAGTCCTATTGACTCAATCTGCAAAGTATTTGTTAAATTTTAGTGCCAATACTTTGTTTCATTATTCCTTACCTGGGCTACGGCAACAAATGGACTCCCACTTCTACTCCAGTCCTGCAAACAAAAGCAAGAGTGATTGTATTAAAATGTGAGTCAGATAACACCACCCCCTTGGTAGCTATAATTTAATCTAGGGTCCTCGCCATGGCTTTTAGGCTGTGCACACCTGGCCCTAGTTACCTCATCATGTCATATGGATCACTTAATTCACACCCTTGCGATCTGTATTAGTCAGGACTCTCCAGAGATACAGACCAATAGGATATATATATGTTTCCTCTGTGTGTGTGTGTGTGTTTGTGTGTGTGTGTGTGTGCATCCTACATATGCACATCTAAATAGGATATATATCCTAGATATGTATATAGCTTATATTTGTACCAGGGGTGCCAAAAAAATGTATACACATTACTTGTACTCATCTTTTTTATCGGTATATATTGAGTATTAAAATTTTAATACAGTTTTTTCCTTCCTTAAAATGTGTATACTTTTTTCAGCACCCTCTGTATATATGATATATCCTATATATGTATATATGTGTGTGTATGTGTATATATATACATATAGATGATATACATTCTGTATATGTACGTATGTATGTATCTATGTATATATAAAAGGAAATTTATTGTGAAGAATTGGCTTATGCAATTATGGAGGCTAAGAAGTCCCATGACCTGCTGTCTGCAAGCTGGAAGCCCAGGAAAGCTGGTGGTGAGCTTTCCAGCCTGAGTTGGAAGGCCTGAGCCAATTGGGGTAAATCCCAGCCCAAAGGCAGGAGAAGACCAACACACCAATGTCCCAGCTTACACAGACAAGGGACTGCATCCTCCCTTCTCCTAATTTTTATTCTGTTCAGGCCTCAGCAGCGGGAATGATGCCTACCCACATCAGAGTGAGAGTAATCTACAGTTGACTTTTGAACAACATGGGTTTGAATAGCACGGGTCCACTTACTTGCAGATTTTTTTCAATAAATATAGAGGCAGCTCTCCTTATTCTTGGGTTTCACATCTGTGGATTCAAACAACTGTGGATCAACAACAGTATTTTCAATCACTGCTTGGGAATCCGTGGGGCAATGACTACGTGCATTGTTCTATGCCATTATGCACCAATCCCCTGAGGATTACAAGGGACATGACTGGAGTTAAGTTTTGGGGGGAGTGAAAAGTTATATGTGGATTTTTCACAGTATAGGGGCCGGCACCTTTAACCCTGCGTTGTTTAAGTGTCAACTGTACTTGACTGATTCCACCAATTCAAATGCTAATCGCATCTGGAAACATTCTCAAAGACACACCCAGAAATAATGTTTAATCTGGGCATCGTGTGGCCTAGTCAAATTGACACATAAAACTAATAATCACACCATCCCAGCAAAATTGACCATTCTGTCCTTCAAACAGCCCAGCTCTTTCTTTGTGTCGTCTGAACACTCTGAAAAAAGGGCTGGAACCCTTTTTGCCTGGTTCTTCTCTGGACTATCTCTCATCCTTTGGTGCTCAGTGGGAAGGTCACTTCCTCAGAGAGGCCTTCCTGGACCACCTTGTTAAAGTAGTGTCCATCACCACTCATGCCAGAATGTTCTATCACAGAGCAGCCTACTAGTTCAATTTGTAAGTATAGAGTTCTTTGTTTATTTTCTGTCTTACCTGCTAGATTGTAAGCGCATAACGGTAGGAACAATGCTTGTTTGTACTCCATTATATACCCCTCCTGCACGTTGCTAGTCTCT
Organism: Hipposideros armiger; assembly: GCF_001890085.2. Lineage (NCBI taxonomy): Eukaryota > Metazoa > Chordata > Mammalia > Chiroptera > Hipposideridae > Hipposideros > Hipposideros armiger. Next base: position 709,897 of record NW_017731378.1, read on the forward strand.
GTACATAGTAATAAACATTTGCTAAACGAAGTTGTTACAAGGAATTCATCTACTAGGGGAGTAATCACCACAATATAATGCAGAGATGCATGGTATGACAAAGACAGTGGTGTCCTGGTAAACTGTTCTAAAAAAACAAACCAAAAACACCCAGTTTGTCATTTGCTGTTTTCTGTGGTGGTGTAAATACGCCCTCCCAACTGATTTTTAAACTACCAGTGGTTTAAGAACTGACTTTAAAAATTCCTGAGTATTTAACGGTTAGCTCTTCAAAGCTGGTTTGGCTGGGTCTAGCATATCACTGGAAGGGAGGTCGGGACAGGTGCAATGAGTACTCAGGAAAGAAACAGTAGTTCATCCAGAGGGAACACAGCCAAGGCTTCCTGGAGGAGGTGATACTGGATCTGTGTATTGGAGGATGGGTATGTTGGCTCAGGCTCTATACATCTGAACTGGGTAGCACAGCCCTGCTCTCTAGCTCACATTCAACTGTTGCTGGCTCTCCTACTCAGCTCACCTTTGCTTGGCTGGGAGTTATCACCTGGCTCAGTCCAATTCTCAGAAAATCCTTCCATGCGGCTGTTGGTCTCCTGGGTTTGCTTGGAATGCAACAGAGGAGAATCACATAGGGTGAAAGTTAGTAAAGGAAGACAGGAAGTGTTTTCCAAATAGCGAGACAGCTTGTGCAAAAGTGAGAGAGCAAATGCAACTCAGGAGTTTGGCATATCTAGATGTATAAGGGAGGCAAGTAGAAGGAGATTAGCTCCTGATAGGCTGTTTTTGATAGGCTGAGGAGCATAAACTGTGCTGGGGCAGGTGGCAGAGGGAAAGGGAAAGAGACATTACATTTCCCGTCTCTTTCTTATCACTGCTGGTAATTGTGGGGTTTTGTTGTTTTTGGGTATGGAATCATTTGAGTAATATCTGTCTCTTCCAAGAGACTATAAACACCTAAGGGCGAGGATTGTCTTGTTTACTATTATTTTCTCAGTATCCAGCATATATTGGATACCAGTATGCCTGGTATACATTGTAGGCAACAAAATATTACATCCTTGTTGAATGATTGAATCACCTGGGGAACGTTTAAAATATGCCCATGCCCACCTACCTCACAATAAGATCTGTTATAAATCTCCTTTCTCTGAACCTCTGCAGTATGAGAGGTGGGAAGGGGAGACTCGTGGAGCTGGCTTCCTAATGTTGCAAAAGCCACCTGAAGGATTCACCTCCATTCCCTCTTCCCAAGCTCAATCGAGGGGATCTTTTGAAGGATTTTACCAAAGTGTGACGTGATTAAATTTTCCCTTTGTATAAATGGGCCTTATGGGTTTAGGGAGGATTTGATAAAGGTGCTGAGATCAGTAAGGAAGCCTATACGGTAATCAGGTAAGAAACAACCCAGGTCTGAGTAAAGCCACTGGCAATGGGTGTGAAGCATTTTTTTCATGTTGCTACATTTAAGATGCCTGTATGGGACATGAGTTGTTGGAAATACAAAGAATAAGTTCAAGAGAGAAGGGGCAGGAGTCTTCCCTGTCTGACTCCAATACCAAGACCTCTGGAGAACACTAATTAATATTAAGGAGGTGGGTTAGAAAAAGAATTCTTGACGGAGACTGAGAAGAATGACCTGAGAGGAAGAAGGAAATCCTGACTAGTGTCAGAAAATAAGTGATACTGTCCAACAGCATCAGATGGTGCCTAAAACTTACCGTATTTCCCCAAGTATAAGACGCTCCCAGGTATAAGATGCACCTTAATTTTGGGGCCTGAAATTTGAAAGAACATGTATTACGTAAAGTTATTGAACTCAGGTTTTATTCATCATAAAATTCGTACAACTCATCACTGTCTAAACTCCCAACCATTAGCTTGTCCTCATCTGTGTCTGATGACGAATCACTGTCTTCATATATTGCCTAGTCCTCAGTTCCATCTATGGCATTTGAAATCTACAACCACTGTATAAGACGCATCCAGTTTTTAGAACCCAAATTTTTTGAAAAAAAGGTGCGTCTTATACATGGGGAAATACGGTAAGTTAGAGGACCTGAAAATACCTCCGATGAGTTTGGCAAGGGCACTGAGGGCAACAAGGGCGTTTTCTGTGGCGGCAGAAGCTGCAGCGCAGAGGACGAAGGAGGAAATGGAGACAGCGAGTTTAGACTACTTTTTTCAAGACACTTGCCTGTAAAGAAGAGGGGTGTAAAGATCCAGTAGGACGTGAAGAGACCTGAGTACGTTTGTAACTAAGGGGGAAGTATGAAGGGTTGAGCAGACTAGAGCGTAAACACCTTCCCACCCTCTTCATTTCACCAGCCCCTCCTCCCACGTGACCGGGAGGCAGTCCGCGAGGCCTCGGTCTCACGGAGACTACAGCCCCCAGAAAGCCCCGCGGCGCTGGGGGGCGGAGTCCAGGCCTGGCGCCTGCCCCACCGGCACAAGCGGAAGAGCAAGAGGTTCAAGGAGGCGGCGGAAGCGGAGAGCGACGGTGCTCCCGGTAAACTCCGTGTCCCTGTCCCTCCTTCCCTCCGCACCCCAAGCTGGGGCTCGTGGGGTCCTCTTCTCCCCTCACCCCTTGGACAAAACTTCCTTCCTCTTTTGTTAGCGGTATTTTCCCCCCCTCACGTGACGCGTGGGGCGGGCCCCCGCCCGGGGCGAAGGTTACTGGGAAACTCGCGCCCTTCGACCCCTGCGGGGCTTGGATAGTGGGGGACCCTCCCGAGGCTCTTTTGCCCTCGCAGGGCCTGCGTACCTGTGGTGGGCCCTCGCTCCAAATACTCCGTGCGGAGGGGACGTGCATTTTATAGGTTTCAACAGGTACTGAGCGGGTCCGTGGCGACCCAGGGGTACGGGACCGTGGGCCGCCGAGGCCACCCTGAGACAATCACGGCTGCGGGCGATTTCCGGGCCGCGGGCCTTTCGAGTGAGTCTGCTCCGCTGCCCGGGAGCCCGGGGGTGTGGGTTGGGAGTGAGCTGTCTGTGCGGGAGGATGGACTTCCTGGTTTTCTTGGGAGGCCCTTGGACATCTCGAAGTCCGACGATTAAAGTTTTCCGGAGTTGAGTAAGGGAAGAATCCCAAGATTTGGAGTCTGATGTCCCGTGGGGAGGAGTCTCAGGGCTTCCACCTGCTGGACCTGCGATCGTTCGTAGCCGGTTGACCGCGGCTTCCCCGTGTGATAAATGGAGAGAAGAGTCTTCGGCCTGTCTGCCTTCCGGTGTTGTGGGCTTTAGCAGAAGTGATGTATGTGAGAAAGCATGTTTCAGATATAGCCTGATTTGTCCTGTCCGAAGTCCAGGCCAGTCGCATTTTCAGACCACATTCATGCCTTTATGAACTTGATCATAAACATGGCCATGAGCTTTATGAAGATGGAGTGAGGAAATAAACAGGGGAAGGTGTCCTTGGAAACGAGTCCGAGGCGTACTGGTGTTCTTAATGCCCTTTTCCTGACGACGAGGTGCTATCAGGGCCCCGTCACCTGTGGACTCCGTTTTACACTTCTTCTGGGTTTTAAAGTCTACCAGAATTTGGACACTTCCCTCCCCGCCGCACAGACACACCTGTCTAACCCCTCTTGCTCTGTGGGAACCGTCTTCAGCACCACACAGGTGCAGGTATCTCCGGTATAGTGCTAAGCTAATGCCTGTCTCTAGCAGGGCTTGGGTCTTGGCCCGCCTTTCATACACTACTTGCGTTATAACCTAGCTCAGATTCTAACACGGCCCCACTAACCTTGGTGCCTACTAGCTGAGATACTGGGGTTATTTTCACCTATCCTAGGTATATGTGCTAGGAGTCTGTGTTTCCTCAGAGTTAGAATTCAAACGATAGAGAGCTGGTATTCCGGTTTCCTTTTTCTGACGGTTAAGCTCTGAGACTCCTAAGCAGGTGGCTTTTTGTCTTATTTTTCTTTCCTGTGTAGAGAATGGGGATTTTACAATACATTTTTTTTATGGGTTTCGAGGAGTAATAATTAGGTAATCTTGTATTCTGAAATCATTGGTTGAAAAATATTTGAATGTGTTTCAAAAAACAGAGGATAGCATTACAGTAGTTCAAATCCTGCTGCTGTGACTCCTCATTTATGAGTTTCTGCAAATTAGGTGATCTCTCTAAGACTGTTTACTAATCTCTAAAATGGAAATAATAGCATTTACCTCACAAGGTCTCTATAAAGATTAAATGAGATGTGAATATCAAGAGCTTAGTAGTGCCTGGAGTAAGTGCATATTATTCTGTTGCTATTATAATTGATGACTGTGATAGTGATAATGATGATGGGTCTTGAGATTCCTTTTTGTTTATTTGTTTGTGAAGTGAGGATAGTTATCCTTAACCCATAAACTTAAAATACTGTAAACAGAAGTTCTCAGATTGCAGGGCTTTGGGGTTTTGTTTTACTTTGTTTTGTTTTTTAAAGCAATTGCATTTTGTGTAAAAATTATATTATTCTGTTTTTCACTTTTAGAGGTTTCCAAAATGCTGTAGTGAAACGATTGTTGGGATGTGATGTTGGACTGGTGCTTCATTTAAAACTAGTAGTAAGAATGCAGTTCTTCCATCTACTCATTGTAGCTTGTAGCAGAACAGTTATCTATGTTTATGATTTAGTTATTGGCTATTGACGAGGACAGAGTGTTGTATAGCATCCTTGCCTTTCCCTCTTACCCCCAGTCCCACTGTTTTTTGTTTTGTTTTGTTTTGTTTTTTGTTTTTAACCAGAGTATTTGTAGAAGTTCAGTGGGTAAGGTCCATGAGAAGACTTG
>NW_017731378.1:715156-717062 GCF_001890085.2 Hipposideros armiger
ATGTGTGACTGTTGTGATAAAAAAATACAGTGAATGCTGCTGCGGAGTGCCATCCAATGGAAAGGCAGGGATCTCCAATACAGGAAGAGGCGTGTCGAAATATAGTAACAGTGTGTGACAAGTTTTAACTTGTTTGGTGCAGTCAGTTGGGTATGAACTACAATTGAGAGGTGTGTTTTAAAGTGAGCCGTAAATTATCCTCCATCGTGACAGCGCTCCGTGTCACAAATCGCTTCTGGTATACAGCAATTTCTGTCAAATAAAAACATTATGGTGTGTCCTCATCTACCTATTCACCAGATCTGGCACCGTGTGACTTATGGCTCTTCCCCAAAGTCAAAATGATTCAGGACTTTGAGGCAAAGTCATGACAGTGCAACTAAAGACACTCACGAAAGAGGACTTCAAAACTGCTCAGAAAGTGGCAAGAATGATGGGATAAGTGTTTGAAGTGAGGGGGAGTATTTCGAGGGGAATTAATGGCAGTGTGCCTTTTACTGTAATAACTTTTATTTAAACATTCACCGTATTGTTTGATCCCACCTTGTATACATAGTGAATGCTCTGTTAGTGATGACTGTGCTGCATAGTTCTGAATAAGAACATTTTGTTGATTGTTCTATGTCCCTAAGGCATGCTCTGGAGAGACAGCATGGTATTGTGGAAATAACCTAAGCTTTGGAGCTAGATAGACCAAGGTTTGAACCCAGGCTCTGCCACTTACTAGTTTTGTGACTTTGGTTTGTATAATCGTTTTGGAGTTCATTTTTTTCATTGTGAAACGGATAATAACACCAACGCTGCATGACTGAAAAGATTAGGGATTATTTGAACTAGGTACATACTAGCCAGGCTTAGTAAAAGACAGATGATGTTTTTGTTATTACTGTTTTTAATTTTTATGATAGTCATGGATTTTGGTGATACATCTACTGAGGGTGCCAAAAAAATGTATACATATGACTTGTATTTGTCTTTTGTTATCAGTGTATATTGAGTACTATAATTTTAATACAGTTTTTTCCTTTCTTAAAATGTGTATACATTTTTTTGGCACCCTCTGTGTATTAATTTTCCCAATGCTTCACATAAGCAGTATATTTTTTTGTCAGCCAAGGTTAAGGTTGTTGATTGTGGCCGTGGAACCTTGAAACACAGCAAAGCTAATTGGCCAACATGTTTGAATCTGTGACCCTGTACTCATTACCCTCCATAAGCCAACTGTTCACAAAATATCTCACCAAAATGAATGTTAAGACTGGTGTATTGTTGATTTGGCATTCATGCACTGTATTAGACATAATAGAAGTAAATGAACTAGTGCTGGAAGTAAGAGCATAGATTTTAAATTATAAAACTGTATAACTATAAGAGTAGCGCTCACACTTTGTATAAAACTGGTGACCTGCAGGATGATCTTTGCGACCACTAACCTGAACTATAATTTAGACATTACTTTTAGTTGTTGAATTGTATTTGTTGCAGACTTCCCACTCATAGAAGTGAGAAGAAATGGAACTAGGCTATTCATATCTTGAAAGAGAACCCTACTTCTATGCTACCCACCACAAAATGTGCTCTTGGGGGAAGGTGGGGATGGACAATTCTCTATTAGTGAGCCCAGCAGGATGGATGAAGCCCTGGTAACTCCAAAGAGCTTACTGAATTACAAAGAAATTCCAGTTGTCAGAGCTTGAGATAGAAGAGAAGTTATAGGGTGTTGCTCAGCAGCAGTAAGCTGCATTTGGAGAGGATTTTCTCCTCTCAATAAAACATGGATCCGTTGCTCCCAGTCTGTGGTATGCAGTTTTCACTGCCTCACGCTAGCCTTCTCTGTGGTTTTCCATTCTTCAAATTCACTCTTCAGTTTTATAAATAATTGTTGTCCCTCTTGTATCTTTTTTTT
>NW_017731378.1:720292-722577 GCF_001890085.2 Hipposideros armiger
TTCCAGTGTGAGAACCAGCAATTTATTAAGTACTGGAGTTGACAAGCCCCCGGAGCCATGTAGCTCTTGGTTTTTACCACCTGCGGTGTTAATGTGACATTGCTATTCTCTTTCCCTTCTTGCCGTAGTGTTTCTTTTTTGTACTGTGCGTCTTGTTTGTTTCCTTGAGTAGCCTGAAACTTTTCTTTGCCTCTGACACTTGACTTCAAGGTTGAGGAATTTATCTTTGACTTCAAAATGTCATGTAGTTTTAAATTTTAAAGTATTTATTACTATTATAAATTCAATATACATAATCATTCTAGAGGATTTAGAAAATATAGCCATATTTTAACTACCTGGAAACTAGGGCAAGTTACAGGATATCTCTAGGTTTCCATTCTGTCAGCTGTCAAATCAACTCTCCAAGGTGTTTGACACAACAATCTGATGGAAGCGAACCCTCTCCTTGGAAAATCACTCATACACAAAAGAAGTCCTAGCCTGGTCAGTCTTTGAGATTCTTTCAGTTCTACTACTGGATGGTCTCTCTGGTAAGGAATGCAAAATATAGCACTATCTATGTGAGGTTATTTAGGCTGCATGGAAGAGGAGGTCTTGAAGGAAATGATAGAATAACAATTTGACTGGAAAGGATAGAAGAAAATTCCACATAGAGTGATAAGAAATTAGAAGCAAAAATGAGTACAATATGTGAACTGAGAGAGACAAAAAGGGAATGTTAACAATATTGCACAAATGGAAGGTATGATTTTTACTGATGATGAATTGTAAAGAGATGTGATTTGTTAGGTTTATGTGTGTGGGGATAATGAAAAAGACTTAGTAGCAGCTTTGGAAGGCTAGATTGAAGAACTTAGATTTGATTCAATAGCTGACGGTACTTCTGTTGAAAGTCATTTGAAAGNCACTCTTCAGTTTTATAAATAATTGTTGTCCCTCTTGTATCTTTTTTTTTAATGTCAAACATGGCTGGTTTTGGAATAGGAATAAAAATAGAGAATCACTGTTGGAAACAGCAGGTTCTGGTGTCTAGTAAGGTTCCCCCACATAACACGGGTTAACTTGTGAATATGGTGGTATGGATATTTCTGGAATAGTCAAGTGGCTGACAGTTCATAACCATTTAACTTGGTGCACAGGCAAAACTGGGGGCTAAAGGTATGTGGCACTCCTTAATATGAGATTTGCCTCTTAGAAAAGAATATGTGTAGTGTTAATATTGACTTGCACCTTGGCTGTTTCAAGTTCTTTGCTGCAGAATACCAGAAGAGTTTTAAAGAAAGGGAAGCACTTGGATTTAAATCCTAACCTCTCTAATTTATACTAATAGTCCTGTTTTGTGTTTTCTTACTGTCTGTAAAATAGGAATTAACAGTACCAACACTGCTTGTTTATAAAGATTAGAGGGAATCTTTAACAAGAATGTCTTCGAAATGGAGTGGTAACTGGTGGTGAGAGACCAAAAGAACACACAAACAGTAGCAGAAAGCAGGGGCAGTCAGAGACAGAGGGGAAGTCAGAAGCGCTAAGAGGGGCAGTCAGAGGCAGAGGCAATCAGAGTTAGAAAGGCCTAATCAGCGATGTAGAGGGAAGGGCCAACAAAATAACAGACAGACAGATGCAGTAGGGGAGACAGAAAGAGAGAATGTGAGAGGGAACAACCAGGAGGACATGACCAAGAGATGGAGAGCATATTGAGTTAGTTTTTCTCTATTTGGGGAGAACTTGTAAATATTTGTAATTAGCTAGGAAAGGGAAGAAAATCAGATAGTCATAGTAAAACAAGTAACATGTTTATGTGGTTTTTATTACACTAAAAATTTTCCTTAAATGCTAAATTTATTTTGCACATCTGGCATGCAAACACCAAGTCAGTTTATGTGTTACAAATCTGTTCATTACTTACTTGACCCCCTTCATAGTGTAGTTTAAACACATTCCAAAAAAAAAAATTGAATAAAACTGTTATTTTCTTGTTTGGAATTTTTTTTCTTAAAAATCTAGTACATGCTTACTGTAGAAAATTTGGAAAATATAGGTAAGTTTTTTAAGAACAACAAAAAGAACAACAAAAACCACTCATAATCTTACAATCTAAACACATAATAAGGCCTGCACTTTTCATGTTTTTTTCCGCTTTTTTTTTCTAGGCATTTACTAAAGCTCTTCTGCTTTTCCTAAAGGAATGCAAAAGCTGTTTGTAAATCCAAAATGATTTTACAAATTAACTATTTGTGGTAGAGTTCATTTCATATTCCCATTTTGACACTTAGGTACTTCTA
>NW_017731378.1:725937-727808 GCF_001890085.2 Hipposideros armiger
TTTGTTTTAAAAATCACTTGTTCCTGTTTAATTGTATCTCCTAAAAGTAGAATGATAGGCAGCTGAGGTAAAATTAGAGCTCAAATACAAAATCAGACATACAGAAGTGTGGTTTTTGAGAATGTTTGGCCTAGAACTTAGAGAAGAGCAGAAAAGACCAAGGGTGGAATATTTAGGGAATACTGATAGTAAAGGAGTGGGAGGCAGAAAAGGAGCTGGCAAAAGAGCAGTGGGAGAATGTTTAGAGAAAAAACAAGGAGTGTATATTAGTATGGATGTTATAATAATTAGGATTAGATTTGGTTGCAACTAAATAACAGAGACTTAAATGTGATAGAAGTTTATTTTTCTAGATGTCAGGAATTCCAGTAGTAGTCTAAGACTGGTGTGGTTCATCATGGTGTCATGTTGCTCCACTGTGCATGAATTCTATCCTTTCCCAAGTCACTTTATGGTCTAAGATAGATATTGGAGCTCCAGCCATTTCATCTACATTCCAACCAGCAGAAAGGGGGAAGAGAAATGTCTTCCTTTCTTTAAGAAGCCTTCCTGAAAGATATATCAGTTTTTGCTCATATTTCATTGGTGAAATTTAGTGGCATAGCCAGCCACACCTTCCTGTTGGAGAGGTTGGGAAATGTAGACTATTTTGAGTGGTCAGTGCTTGAGAATAAAGAATAGGAACAATGAGGATAATCTAAAGGTAGCTAGATGAATATTATAGAGCAGATTACAGACTTGTCTTTAGGACAGTTTAATTCATTATTGGTAATCCTTGATAGAGTTTCTATAGTTATAAAACTATAAAACTACTCTTGTCAAATTTCATCAACAGTACTTTGTTTTTAGGGTGTAATCCCTTCATAAATCCTTGCTTAATTAGGATTATCATAAATCCTTGCTTAATTAGGATTATTCGTCTCATAAGGAAAAAATTATGTATGTATATGCGTGTGTGTGTCTGTGTATACACTACACATAACCTCATTTAACATTAATGTTGGCAAAAATTACTTCATATAGCAACATTGTGCAGTAAAATGGATGTTAAATAAGCCTCTTATAGCCCTATTTTGTTCCTTTAAGCCTATAATTTTACCTAGCCTTCCATTCACTCTCCAGCGTGGTTGTTTTCGGCCAATGTTTTTAATCCATCTCTGTCCTTTTATATTGCTACTCTTTCTCAGTGCTGTTAATTGTACTTCCCAAAATAGATAAATGAGCAAATTTAATTAAATGTGTTATTTGCACTCTCCTGATCATTAATGAATTTGTAAGTAAGGTCAGACTTACAATCTTCCTAGTATTACAATTACTGAATTTGCTCTGTCCACTTAATTGGTAATTATTTGCTTTAACATTTATTTTAATTTATTTTTATATTTTTGTTCTTTCAGTATTGGAAATATGAAGGCCGTCCAACCAAAAAAGGAGAACTTTTTTCCTAGGGTTTTCTGTCCCTTTCAATTGAAATGTTTTATGTATGTATTTTTGAATGATGAACAAAATATTTAAGATAAGAAATTTATATGTTGCTATTATTTATATTTTATCAACAGATAGTTTAAAATAGACATAGTTTAAACATTCAAATAGTAAAAAATAGGTTTATAACAAAATATAGTTCTCATCCCCTACGTTCCCATTCTTTCTAGTCCCCTCTAAAGGTAACACCACTTTCAACTCCTTAAGTTGTTTCTTCTAGCATTTACATATCTCCATATTTTAAAATAATATATGTGTGATGCTGACCTTTGATTCACCAATTTATCCATTATATGTTGAGTTTGAGTTATGGTGGAGAAAATTTACTGTTCTGAAACCACTGTGACCACTGCTGCTCTTCCTAGCTTCCCAATTTAGTTGTAGTA
>NW_017731378.1:728250-817077 GCF_001890085.2 Hipposideros armiger
TCTTTTTTTTTTTTAATCTATTTCCTTGTTTGATGTCAAAGGATGATGAGATCATCACTCACTATTTAGAATATCTAATCAGATACAGTCTCCCTGAACAAAGCAGACTGTTCATCTTACATAGTGTTTTTGGGTAGTGTGGAGTTTAGGGATTGGAAGATTTTAACTGACAAAAGTGGATTAATATCATTTATAGATGCACGGTCGCTTGGATGATGTTGTTGATTGGTTGACACTCAGGATGTATTTATTGAAAGGAATCGGTCTCTGATTGGTTGGCTTGTAAAAGAGTTCCTGCTGAGGTAAGTTGTCCTTATCAACTGAATGGATTTAAAGCTGGTTCTCCTAGCAACATTTTGCTAAGGCTACAATCAATCAGTCTTTTTCCTTAATTTGTAAAAACCGTAAATACTCAATCCTCTAGTAATATTCTAAGAGTACATGAGAGGTAATTTTTTGAGCCTTTCCATATCAAAATGTCTTTTTTTTCTGTCCTCACATTTGATTAACATAGTTTGGGTGAGTGTAAAATTCTAGATTAGAAGTATTTTTTTTTTCAGAATTTTGAAGGCATAGTTTTTACTCCTTGTCCTCTGTTGCTGTTTAGAAGTCCTAAGCCAATATGAATCTTCTTTTGTTTGGACCTTCTTCTTGGAAACTTGATGGATTTCTGCTTTTGTTCCTAGTATTCAGAAATTTCATTTTCAGTATTCAGAAAATGCCTTGTTGTGGGTCTGTGTCTATTTTAATGCTGTGCTGGGTATTTGTATTTGGAGGGCTCTTTTAATGTAGAGTAGTTTGCATTTTTCTGGGAGCTGGTGTGTGGGAATGGGAATGGGGGCAGTCGATCTTAGTGTTCAATATGCTCACATAAGCACCCAGTTTTAAAGACCTCTGTGCTTCTAGTGAGCCTCTAAACCAGAGGTCATCTGTTCTACATTCTGCAAAGATAACCTCAAGTCTTCTTTCAGGGATGAGGAGAGGATCTAAGCATCTAATTACTCCTCAAACAGCTTTCACCCATGCCCCTTCCCCACTTCCAGAGGTGGCACCGGCAGGGCAGTCCAGTCCTGACCCTTGTGAGGATTTTTGGATTTAAATTGGATTGGGTCTCAGCTTTCTGTACTGCTGGATTGGGATTTGGCTCCCCAGGATCTGCTATACAGTTAGCTTTCATCTGTATACTCATATGTTCCAACTTCCAAAGTTTTGTTACTTTTTTCTCCTCTCCTACTCTTTCCATCGTGTTAATTTATGCCTTTAAAAAACTTTACTGTTATTTTAGTAGGATTTTGGGAAGAAGCAAAATTATTTGTGTATGTCCATTCCATTCTTTTAACCCACAAGACTGAAATGATTTGCTGAGAATAACTGGAATATTTTTATGTGAAATTATAACTTTGATCTATGAAAGGCAAAGTAACACAGAATATGATAGTCAAATACAGTAATGAAATACAGGTCTGCTGAGAGGGCACTGCTATGGAAAAGGAAGGATGTCATGCCTTCCTTGATTATGGGCCGTAGCTTTAATTTCTAAAAATAATTTTTGGAAAAAACGTAAAAGTGATTCATCTTCATTATAAGACAGTTAGCAAATACTGATAAATATGAGGATGAAAATAAGAATCACTTTAATTCCACTACCCAGAACTATTAACTGTTTAGTGTATATTTCCTAGTTTTTTCTATGTGTTTGACTATGGATTTATACAAGTATGTTTAGATGAAACATACTATATGTATTATTTTGCTTCCCCCCATTTGTTTTTTTCAACTGAGCCATCCTGCCACCTGTTGGCAGCTCATCAGCAGCTCAGCTTGGGCTGGGAATCGAACTGCTATTGCTCAGAGCGCTCACTCTTGAGCAAGCTCTTAACCAACTGATCCACTCGGCCGGCTTCCCTCCCCCCCATTTTTTCCACGATAAAAGTGTATATATCTTGGGTCAAGAGAGTTTTTTTTTGCACAGAGTCTATAGATAATATTCTTATTAACAACATCTAACATCAACCATTTTATTTGATAGCAGATTATTTGCCAGGTACCGTGCTAACATCTTTTTTTCTGTTTAATTTATGTTGACATCATTTCATACTGCAGAAAAGCTATAAGAATGTATAAAAAATTCACCCAGTTACCTCAGATGTTAACACTTTACATACAACATTTCCCCCCTTCCAATATTTATTTCTTGAACTGTTTGAGAATAAGGTGCAAACCTATTACATACCTAAATACTTCAGGGTGCATGTTCTAAAAACAAGGACATTCTTTTATGTAAACACGGTGCAGTTGTCAAAATCAGGAAATTAACATTGATTTAATATGGTTATCTATAGACTTGTTCAAATTTCACCCACTGTCCCAATAATGTACTTTTTATAGCAAAAGAAAATTTCGGATCATGGAGTGCATTCAGTTGTCATATTTCTTTAGTTTCCTTTAACCTGGAGCATTTCTTCAGTCTTTCTTTGTTTTTTCTTTGTTCACGACATTGGGATTTTTGAAGAGCGCAGCCCAGTTATTTTGTAGAATGCCTCTAATTTGGGTTCATCTGATGAGTTCCCATAATTGGATTCAGGTCATCCATTTCTGGCAGGAGTATCACAGAAGTAATGTTATGCCTCTCAGCTCATCATGTCAGGAGGCACAGGATGTTGAAATACTGGTAACGTGATCTTGGATCACTTCATTAAGATGGCGTCTGCCAGGTTTTCCAGCGTTAAGTTACTATTTTTCCTTTTATAATTGTTTTGGTGGTAAAATACACGTAACATTATATTAACCGTTTTAACCATTTTTAGAGGGATGAAGTACATTCATATTTCCTTTGTAATTTTGAAGTATCTTTGAAAAAAATACTTGAGACTTTATAAATATCCTGTTACTCCTTGAACTTATATTCACTTGATTTTAGTATTGATGATTCCTGTCTGAATTATTTTCATGATGGTTCCTAAATGGTGATTTTCTAATTCCATCATTCCTTCTATACTTATTTATAATAATACTTTATTTCATTATTTTGACGCTGTCCCTGACTTGGCCAGAGGTAGCCCCTTCAAGTTGATTTCTTTCTCCTTTTGGCTGCTCCTGTCATTCTTTGAACACATCCCCATTTTTTACCACTACAAGATGTTCTAGGCTCTAATCTTGCACTTTCCCAGCCTGAGCCTGGAATGAGTTACTTCTTCAAGGAGCTCTGGTTCCTGTCAGTAGAGAATGGCTTTGTAAGCCAGGATCTAGACTCTGCAAGTCCTCATTGCTGCTGGGTGTCATTGCTTCTAGGCCCTCTCTGCTGGCATCGAGAAAATATTGGGTTGTCGGAAAAGTCACGACATAGCATTTTTTCCATGTGTTTTGTAGCAAAAATGCGTCATGACTTTTCCAACAAGCCCAGTAGATACATGTGACATATTTGTGTGTGTCCACACACTTATGTACATCTTTATCTGTCTACTAAAAGCTATGAGTTTATATTGATACCACTGATCCCAGTCCAACACTACAGGTTTTATTCTATTCTTCATTCGATACTTACACCTCCCTCTTCTAGCAGAGGGAAACCTAGCCCCATTATTCATGATTTTACTTATTGGTTCAACCCTAGACTATCAGAAAATAGTTTAAGAGTTGCTAACTCATACCATTATATAAAAGGCACCTAGTAAACAGAGTTCAATATTTGTTGATATTTTTCTAAATCTCCACTGTCAGTATGATAGCTAGTAACCACACGAATTGAGATGTGTTGTAAGTGTAAAATATATACTGGATTTTGAAAACTTATTATGAAATAAGGAATGTGAGATATCTCTTTAATATTTTAATAATGTTTTTATGTTTATTATATGCTGAAATATTTTATATATATTAGATAAAATATATCAATAAAATTAATTTTACCTATTTTTACTTTATTTTAATGCAGCTACTAGAAAATATTAAATTACATATGTGGCTCCTATTATGTTTCTATTGGATGGTGCTGATCAAAAAACTATGTTCAAAAGTTACTTGGATTAGCTTTCTCTCCCCAACATTCTTCCCTCCCCCATGTGGTGGTTAGGCATTTGAAATACAGTTCAGTTCTATTTGTGTTCTAAGTTTTTCTCTTCATCCTAATTAATGTTATTTATTTTTAGTATGTGATACATTAACATGGTTCCAAAAGGCAGAGTTGTATAAAAAATATATACTCAGAGCATTGTCACCCATTTTTTCTATCTTTTTCATCCTGTTTCCACCCACTTTCTATAGGCAGCCAGTCTCATCATTTTCTGAATTATCCTTCCTGTGTGTTTTTTCCCCCAGGCATGAAAAGATACAGGTATATTTTTCTTATTTCCTCTTCTTTCTTACATAAAAGGTAGCATACTACAGATAGATACTCTTGTACTTTTCCTTTTTTCCACTTAACAGTATATTTTGGAATCCATTCTACATTAGTTTTCAGAGCTCCCCTCCCGCCTGCCCTCCACCTTTCTTTCCCTCCTACAGTTGCATAGTACTCGATTGTGAAGATGTTAACCATTCTCTTATGCTATTTCCAATATTTTGGATTTACAAGCAGTGCTGCAATGACTAACCTTGTCCATATATATTTTCATATGGGAAGTGTATGTTTGGGTAAATTCCTAAAATAGGATGGTTGGGTCAAAAGTTTAAAAGCATATATAGTTTTCTTAAATATTGCTAAATCCCATTTCGGGGAGGTTGTGCAAATTTGAATTCCCACCAGCAATGTATGAGAGTCTTAGTTTCCCCACAACCTCACTATCAGAGTGTGTTGTTATGCTTTTTAATTTTTGTTAACCTTATAGGTAAGAAATGGTATTTCCATATAGTTTTTTAAAGTCATTTCTGTTATTAATAGTGAGGTTGAACATCTTAACATATGTATAAAGGTCATTTTAATATGTCTGTTGTGTGTGAATTGTGTCTTTTTATTAATTTTTCTATCAAGTTTTTGTTTTTTTTCTCCCTCAATTTTTAAGAGTTATTTATTTATTTAATAGGGATATTAGCTCTTTATAAGTGTTATATGTTACAGTTTGCCAGTCATCTTTTGACTTTGGGGCGTGTGTGTGTGTGTGTGTGTGTGTGTGTGTGTGTGTGTTTAGGCTTTTATGTAGCCCAATTTTTGTTGCACCTAGATTTTAGATTATAATTAGAAAACCTTTCCCTTTATCCATGGTAAGGAGGAATGTACATGTTTTCCTCTAGTACTTGTATGGTTTTAGTTGTTATGTTTGGATCCCTGATCCATTTGGGATTTTTTTTAATGAATATTATATGAGCTTAATAATCTTTTTTCAAATGTTAATTAGTTGTCCCAGTATATTTTCTGTAAAACGTACAATTTTGCCCCAGTGTTTTAAGATGCCACCTTTATCATATATTGTTTCCATTGAGTTATTTCTGTACTTTCTGTTCTTTTGCACCAGTCTGTTCATTTCTGCACCATTATCACAGCTTTAACTTTATAGAGTATCAAGGGCTGTTTTATTGGCTGTCTTTACATGTTTATTTTTCTGTTGAACTTCAGTATCAGCTGCCTATTTCTATAAAAAAGCTTGCTTATATTGGGCTTTTTATTGGGATTACATTAAACTCATAAATTAACTTGGGGAGAACTGACATCTGTATGATGTTGAGTTGTATTGAGTTTTCTATCCAAGAACAAAGAATATCTTTCTATTTGTTCAGATCTACTTTTGTGTCACAGGAATATTTTAAAGTTTTCTTTTTATTGATTTTGTGTACTTCTTGTTAAATTCTCCATTTTTAAAAACTTAATATGTTTTATAGATATTTATATCAATATTTATAGAGCTGCATTATTCTTTTTAATGTCTATTGTTTTCCATAGTATATAGATGTACCATAATTTATTTACTCTGGCCCATATAGATGAACATTAAAGTTGTTTATAATTTTTTACTTTAATATAAATAGTTGAGGAATAAGTATCCTTGTAGAAGTCCAGTTATTTTCTCATGAGAAATTCTTTGAAGGAGAATTGCCTGGTACAAAGGCCCTTAGATATATAAAAGATTTTGAAACATTATTAAAATGCTTTCTATATTAATAAAATGTATACCTCCACCAATGGTGTGTGAGCCCTATTCAGTTTCCATTTACCAAAACAGGACCTTTTTGCTCTTTTAAAAAATCTTTGCCAGTTTGATGGGCAAAAAGAATGTATGTATTTTGTATTTCTTTGCTAACTGATAAGGCTTATTTTTTACCCATCCGTCCGACCATCCATTCAGCATATTCTTATTGAGCATCCACCATGTACCATCCTATTAGAACTGTAGTAATGACTAGAAGTTGAACATCTTGTGTGTTTGATCATTTGTTTTGTTTCTTACCTCTTTTTTTTTTTTTGATGGCAGTTAGGGTTTCTGCCCCCTAAGACTAGTTCTCAGAAAACTGAGAATGAGATGACATTTCCTTATTCTGTTTTGTTGATGAGCTTCTAAAAAGTATTTTTGTGTATGTGTGTTTATTTTTATTGCACAATCTATACTAGATCACTGCGTTAAATTCTTAGTATTCATGAAATGAGGTAATGAAAGTTAAGTGTATAGACAGGTGTCAAAGAAGTGATAACTACGTATTTTTATAAACATAACTTTTATTATTATTTTCCAGATGAGGCTGCTGTGTCTTATCAGAAGGGAACTTTTGTACCATTTGCCTTCAGACAGAGTCTATGTGTGTTCTAGAGTCTTAGTATTCAAAAAATACATGTCACTTATTTGGTAAGTCAGTTAACTATACTTATGCATATTTTATAGAAATACTGCTCATTTATTCTAAATATTTGTTTGCTTATATTTTGTTTCTTCACTGTCATTTTATTTTGTAACTCTTTGGAAGATTTTCTTGCTTCCATTCCTGTCTTTCTTAATTTTGGTGTGGTAAGGAGAACAGGCTAAATACTGGAATTAGTTCTCAAAGTTGGAGTACTAACTTTGCTTTCTTCAGTCTCTTTCTACTGTAAGAACTGAGAGTTAACATCCTTCCTGTCAAGGATTAGCTTCCCTACAGTTCATATAGGGGTCATCAAAGACTCATTGTTATTGTAAGGGTTAAAAAACAGATCGTCCGTTAATCCTTAGTAAAGCAATAATAAAGCAGAATGAATAATGCTATCAAAGAACTTGGAAATGAAAAATAGATACCTAGTGAAACTGATTTGTATTTTAATATTACTCTATATGTATGTATTTTCAGTTAAAATTTATTTTCCAAGAATACTTAGTGAGTTGATAGGACCTGCTGTTTTGTGAGAGGTTTTTCTAACCCACATCCTGTGGTGATCTTTTCAATCTTTTTCAGCTTCTGACTCATGTGTAGCCAGCCAGTGGCAGCTGGGAAGCTGATGTGTAGGGTGAAGGCTTTAGTGGTAACAAGAGGGTCAGTCCCAGCAACTGTCAGAAGATAATTGTACTTGTGTGCTGCTGAAGCACGTGGCAAAAAAATTGGATGGAAATTATAATGAATTGAGACTGGTGATTTGCAGAATTTTCTTTTAAATGGTTTAGCACAGCAAGTGAGAAGTAAGTATTGATCTTGAGAGCTGAGCTTAAACAAAGTATTCTTAAATAGAATCTAAGAGTGAAGAGCCATAGGCACAGAAAAAGGGGAAAGAAGATTCTTTTTTGATACTTTTTTTGGTAGTCTCTTTGCTTTTGTTAGTGTCAGAAAGCTGACTTCAGATATTCCTGGGTGGCATGTATGGCTCATATGAGTAGAGGCATGGGATTTCATTGTGCATGACTATGAAACGGCCCAGATCTCAGCAAACTGAAGCGAGTTTTAATCTGGGTTATTTAAAATCTCCTTGTACCTGTCTTATTAGGAGTATTATTTTTTTAAGAGGCAACTAATTTGCATCTGGCTATAAAGAGTGACATTGTGTCCGGGAGAATGCTACACTAACGCACAGCATCGTCCCACAAGAGTACTTGTCAAGTCCCCAACCACAACGCTGACAATCTGTGACAGCCTGTGAATTGCTGGGCAGCAGTTGGGGGAAGATGGATGGACAGCAGAGTGAGGTGGTTGTGTGTAAGTTAGGAGATGCGGAGGGGAAGAAATGCGAGAAGAGCTGAGCAGCTCAGGTCTGTGGGCATTTTGAATGGAAGCTGTTAGCTCCAGTGTGTGGGTTTTGGTCAGGTAGAAATAGTGTGTTTCACTTTTCCTTCCAAGGTGTTATTGTTTCATTCTGTCCTCAAAACTGTAAGGTTAGATGTTTTTTTTGATGAGAGTGTGGATTGGATAGATTGAAAAATTTTGAAGAGATTAGAAAAGTCACTTCCTGCCAGGAAATGAGACTATAGAAGTCAGGGTATTGGGGATGGGGCTTATCTTTTTAAGGGATTTGTAGAGGTAGTAAGGCCAGTTACCGTATCTAGATCCAAAATGACTGGGCCTTTATTTCAGACAGTTGTATAGCCTGCTATTTAGTTATTATACACATGTATGTGTACACACACACATATGCACATACCACTAGTTGGTATTGTTTCAGAAACATGTTGCCAACTACAGCAGTCTTCATCAGACATCAAGGCAAGAGTTTCTGGATATTGCTTGGATTGTGGAGTAGAATTTAATTGTGAGGGTCGGTTTTGGTCTAACTCTTTCTCTGATTATGAGACTGGTTATACAAAGTACATGTATTTGATGGTTCCCCTAGGTATAATGTCTAATTCTGGGATTACACTTGGCACACATTGTTTTGGAGCCCATTCCTGCTGTTTGTTGATCCTATTTCTGGTTTTTGGTTAAATATGTTACTGCTTGGTCATTGATAACACTGGATGAAGGAAGCATAAGAGAGATGTGAAGATTTTAAGATTTTGTGCTGTCTTATCGCCTCTACACTGATGTTACATATTAAAAAAAGATGTCGGGGTAAATGAAAGAGCAAATGGAGTAAGGGAAGGTATGGACACCTAGAGATACTGTAATAGCATCATTTCTCAGGAATTATCTGTCGGCTCGAGACACGACTCTCCATTGCCTAGGATATGAAATGCCTAAACCTATTGTCAAAGGTCCTCCAGGCTGAAAATCATCTTTCTGGCAGAATCTTCCACTACTTCCCATTGAACCTTTGACTCTAGTTAGACTAGTTTCTATAACCGTTTCCAAAGTAACACTTGTTGACTTAACTGCCTCTTCATATTGTTTAGTTTATTCCTTCTACTTGGAATACTTCCTTCAATTCTCTGTTTTCTAAAGGCCTTGTTCTTTAGGATCACATCGTAAGGTATATAAATGTCTAATCACTATGTTGTATGCCTTCAATTAATATAATATATGCCCATTATACTTTAATAAAAAATAAAATTAAAAAAGGGCTGGTTGCCATTCTACTTACTTTATGACATCTTCTTCAACCATTCTAGGTCCTTAGTGATACCTCTCTCCTCTGGGTTTTTATCATTGTGCTTTTCTCTTTATTTGGCAGTTACATACTATCTTAAAACAACTTAAAAAAATTTTTTTATCCTCCCAATTAGATAGAGACAACTTAAAAGGGAGGCTACATTATTCATGTAGTTCAAACCATGTTATTACTTATAGTCAGTCCTACTTTACAATCTCCACTGCCCCTAACATAGATCTCAGTATAGTATATGCCCTTAATATTTGTTTGAACTGCAAGAAAGAGCCATTATCTATTCTCTTTTACCAGTCTTTGACCTTTATCTTTTTTTTTGTATCATAAGAGTAATAGATTAGAATGCTGTTTAAAAACCTGAGCCATGTTTGTTCAGGAGATTATTCTTCTTTGAAAGCCATCTGTAGCACTCAATACAGGCTTCCTGGTCCTTAAAGGAGCACTATTTGTTGTTCTTGAAACTCTAATTAGTAAACTTTTAATCTGCATATTAGAGAAGCTCTTATTAATTATCTAATATTTTCTTTGCCTGCTTTAAAGTGAAATTAGCTTTTAAAGTCTTTTGGTTTCTCAGTTTCTTAACCAGCCACATTTGGCCTTCACACTTTAGCTAGCATAGCTGCGAGGAGGGGAGATAGATACAGAGTTGTAACTATATCTCTATTAAGTGCAGCAGGGCTCAGTTGGGACCCTGGTATAGAGGCCTTGCAGTGTCCCCAGCCTCACCGTTCCTTGACCTATAGCTTAACAATAGATCACCTCCCTGTGGCTTGAGCTCAGAATGTCTCCTGTCCCACCCAGGTCCCTGTTTTAGAAAATTACCCTGAAACTCGATTAATATCCTTAGGCTTATTGAGCATAACCTCAGTGGTCTACCAGGCTCCTCCCGTCATTGTTCCTGGGTTGCTGATGCCACCAGAGAGCTGTGCAGACACCCGGAACCATTACATAGTCTTTAGAGGAACGCTCAGATTTTCCCTGCAATACCCTAAACTGGTCTGAGAATGTTAAGGCAGGTTTTGGAGGTGTTAACTCTCTGCCTTCTCAGACCACCGGTGCTCTGATAGTAAACACTTATTCTATAGCCCAACTCCCGTGTCGGTCTATTGGCTGAGTGGCATGAACCCCGGACTCAGTTGGCCTCCAGTTTCATACAGACTCCACTTCCTTTACAATTATTCTGTTTTGCTGTTGCAGATTGGTGTTTTTTGTTTTTAAACTATTCTCTGCTATGCTTTGTTTTACTCCATTTTTTAGAAGGCATGTATTCTAGCCTACTGTAGTAAAGAGCAGGGACTTCGAAATTCTAACCAATACTAAAGCTGTAACTTAAGTTTCAGATATCTCATCTGTAAAATTGAGATAATAATAGCTACCTCTTAGTGTGTAGTTGGAATCAAATGAGATAATAATATATAAAATGCTTAGCACAGATTAAGCCTGTGCTTTTCAAAATTTACTTAGTGGTTTATTAGCTTTAGTCTATGAATCCCAAAGGGGAAAAAAATCAAAGTTAATGTAAGTCAGGTTTGAGGCACAGGCCCCAAAGCCTAATCCTTTTCAAATCTTTTATTGTCACTGTAGGATATCAGTGTAACCCAAGAGAGGAACTAATTTCAAATAAGGCTAGAAACACAGGCCAACCTCTAGACGTGTAGTGAGGGGAAGAAGTTTTAGGAGGGAGTGTCTTCCTTCTCTCCCCACCTCCCCCAGGTATATATGCAGAATGGGAAGCAGACTTTTCTCTCTGCCTTTCTATTACATGCTATATTGGTATCGTTCAGTTATATTAAAGCTTTGATCTGACTGCCTTTTGTGGTGGTCTGTAATAGGTGCTAACATTAAACTTGGTGAACCATGGGGTTACCATGTCAATGGAGTGTGAAAGAGACGAAGCTGCGGACTGTTTCCCAGCCTATAAAGCATGAAATCAGTTGATGCCGATGCATGACGACTATGGCCAGTGAAGTGTGAGATAAGTTGAGGGAATGAATTGCGTTATGTTGTGAGGAAAACCTTGTCATGCCATGGTTTGTTTACATATTTGGGGGCCCCAAGATCCTACGGGAATCATGTATCTTGTATCTTTCTTTGTCTTGATGCTCAGATTTTTCATGAAATGTTTCTTCCAGTTTTGTAAGCTGTATTTCTTTGTCCAATTGCATGCAGAGAATTAAAGGCTATAATGTCCAAGGCAAACTAATATTAAAATACTGTAAGTATTATATGCTGTTTAAGATTATATCTGAAAAAATCATTTGCAGCAGGTATTTGATATACAAATTTCTTCTGTTTTTACCTTCACATTTGAAAGTGCTCTCTACGTCCTGCTTTGAAGCTTCTTCCAGTCTAAGAACTCTGTTATCCATTTCGCTGGTCATTGTTCCCATGTTCCCATGTGCCTCTGGAGAAAGGGAAGTATGTAGGGAAGGATAAAGTTTTCACATGGTTGGCGGAGTTAGTAAGAAGTACAGAGATTATTCTTATGGGGGATAGAAGAGAGGGAGCTCCTCTCCTGACACCTGGTGAGGTTTTTCACCATATGGCTTTGAGGGTGAGGCAAGGTGAATGGGGAAGTTTCAGAGACAATAGTGCATTATTATTGTCAGCACTTTTAAGTCTAGAAGGTTATTGGGAGTAGGCATGCTCTGAAAGCATTAAACTTCCTTCATTCTTACCCTAGTTGGTTTTTGTTTGACTGCAGCAGTCTTTGAACTCCCTTTGGTTGTTTTGCATTTATACAGATTCTAAGAAAGTGGTGAGTATTTGTGAAATTAATCTATTATTGTGAGAGACCATCCTGCCAGCAGGCAGCCTAGCATAGTAGTTAAATGCAGGGACTTTGAAATCCTCACCAACACTTAGAAGCTGTGTGATCTTGAGTTATTCAAGCTTCAGATTTCTCATCTGTAAAATTGGAATAACAATAGCTAACTCATAGTACTACAGTGGAATCAAATGAGATAATATATGTGAAACATTTGGCCCAGCCCCTGTCACATTGTAAGCAGTTATTAGGTGGTAGCTTGTTATTTTTTCCCTTCCTCTGCTACTACTGTTGGTGCCACTCTACCACAAATTCACTTTTGCGTGTAGGACCTAAGCCTTAATGAAACAGAAAACATAATTAGACATGGTTCACAGCAGCAGATTTTGAAAAATATGCCATTGTTCTCTTAGACATTGCTTAATAGATCTTTCTTAACCAAACAGAAACTGTGTAAAAAGACTTTTTTTTTTTATGTAAGGAAAGGATCTTTGTGTTGGCTTAAGATAGCCTTGCAAATGAGTATAAAAAATTGATTATTCTAAAATGTATTTGGCTAATGCAAATAAAACAGCCTTTCTATGAACTTAGTATATAGAAATAAAATAAGAATTCACAGAATGACAATTATTCCTTATTATTCACCTAGCACCAGCTATTTTTTTCTGGGGAAGTGCTTTTTTTTTAAAATTCTTAAGAGAAATGTTTTATCTGGTGCAAAGAATAGTCATAGTAGAGTTCTTGTCCAGTGTATGAAGTATATTTTTGTGGGAATGGGATAAAAGTGTCACCCTGCTCATTTATACTAATGGAGATGAGCATTAGTGTGGATAATACATTTGGTTTTGATGTGCATTATGTGGCTATTTTTGCAGCACAATTAACTTCCTGATTAAACTTTGCTCATCTAGTATTTCCTGAGCATATAGTGGATGGAAAACTGGTTAAGGCAGCTATGATGGTGATAAAACTGCTAGTTTAATTGATAAGAGATCTGGGTTCTGGTCTCAGTTCCCACTCATGTAGCTCTAAGTCTTACATAAATTCCTCAACCAAAATGGGGTTATACGACATGATTTTCTAAGGTCTTTTTTCAGCTATAAGGTTATGAGATCGGTATGGAGGTAGCTTGGCAATCAGGAAATGCAGCAGTGACACATTTTGGCCACCAGAGGGTGAAGTCCAATCAGTCAACTTGTGCTCTGCATTGGACCAGAACATGGCATCCTTGGAAATGAAGAGGACACATTACTCTTCTATCCATTTGATTTAAGTTATGGAACCTTCTGCTTTTCTGATTCTATTTGTATTATCTTTCTGCTTTTTTCTTCTCAACCATCTAGACAGGACTGGGACAAATACATAGAAGAGTAGAGATTTCTAGTTGTCAGGGCTTCATCTCATTTTGCTCTCTGAGATGCTGAGTGGCTCTCAGATGTTCCCTGGGCAAGCACAATATAGGGCGACTGCATCTAATTATCTGTGGCCATCTTCCTCCCCAAACACATAGGCTCACACACACAAATGACACTCAACTCTCAATACCCTTGCTCCCTCTGAAATCCCAAGTATGAAAAGGAAATGTCTGAGAAACATAATAGAATGAGCACAACCCTTGTAATTGAAATCTAGGTTCTAGTCTTGCTTTGCTACTTAATATCTACCTAACCATGGACATTATCACCTCAGATCCTCCGTTTCCTTATTCAGAAATTTAGGATGTTGAATTCTGACTTTAGTAATGAAATTCTGAGATCCCGTAAAAACTCTTTAATTTAGTTTATGTGAAGGGCAGTGCTATTCTTGATACATTATAATTAAGTAGTATCTTGTATAAATAGTGCATGATTTCTTTTTTTGATAGTAACAGAGCTGTAGGTGTTGTTAAGGCATACACCTATATGTAAGTTTATGTCATTACAGCAAGAAGAATGACAGTTGTCAGTCCACTAAGACATTTTTCTCACCCCACAAATGAATACAGACAAATTTTCTGTGAGCATTAGGCTCCGGTTAGCGGCAAGTCAGTCAGGAGGGGCAGGACTAGGAGCCAAGCCAAGGTGATTTGGGTTATAGTTGGTGGTGAAGCATTTAGAGAAGTCACCTGGGGATACGTGAGCTTAGAAGAACAGGGCATGTGGGTTCTGGGAATCCATCACAGAGCTGGAGGCAGAGTCCATTTCTTCCACCCACACGAGTGGAAATAACCTTGATACAGAGTCCAGTTATACAAGTCTGAATTGCTGTCTGAGAGCACAGGATAATGTGGAAGGAACAAAGAGGGCATGGAGTCAAATAGACAAGCCGAGATGAGTGTCTAGAAGGTGACAGAGCAAACAGATGCAGAAGGATGCTTGTGAAAACAGGCAAGGATTAGGACTTAACGATGTGAGCTGTACACAAGAGCATAGAAGCCAGATAGGCAGACTAGGTAGGAACAGCATTTTAGGATTACGTGCAAAAGATACAATTTTAATCTGTCCTGGTTTTAATCACCCTCCTTGATGTTGGTAGGTCCACTTGGTTTATCCAAGCCTCCACACGTTTGACAGGTTAGTGATGATATCAGTTACAAACTCTACATGGTTTGTATGGTCCTAATATTTTCACACTCTATTGGATATACATATTCAGAGATCTGCTCACAACTACTGTAGAGTTCATTTCACAGAACTGGCTAGTAAAAAATTTGGCAGGCAAGCTAGCTTTTCAAGCCTTCCTAGGAATGGAGCCCAGCGTTCCCTTTGGGCTTTGAGCTGTTGGAATTCATTGGGTTAGCAGCTAGAAAGAATGAAACTGTAACATTTTCAGCCTAGTTCATGACAGCAAAGCAAAGGTGTTAGAATTTCTGTTTTAGAGGTTTACACTGCAAGTAACTTAACCTGATTGTGTGTCTTAATATTACTGGGCTTCTGACTGCTGAAATATGGCTTGGATCGATGGTGGTTTGGAGAAAGTAGAGAGAGGGCTATCCATCATTCAGAGGCTCCATAGAAGCTGCCTGATAATGCTGCTTTCACCAAGCAGCCATCTGTCCATCTATCCATCAGTAGGATGAAATGAGATTTAGCGGAACAGGCAGCCGTAACTCTGAGACACTTTCTAACCAACAATTGCAGCCCTAGCCCAAGTCTGACCACAAAGCACAGCGCTGGGGTTTGGCAGGATGTGGCAAGTGCAGTTTCATTCCCGTCACTGCCAGCTCAGACAGTGTTCAATATGAGGCTGAAGCGCAGCCTTGCTTCCATATAAAACTGACCAAACTTGGGGTGACGATCAAACAGTATTTCTCTTTTAGCTCCACACTGTTTTTACAAGTTGAGCAGACCTTTGTGATGGATAAATTTTTTGTTTGACTTGGAGAAGAAATAGAATAAAGGTGCGATTTCATTTCACTGCAATCCCACCACACAGTTTAGCCTTTAACCTGTATCTTATATTGGCAGAGTGCTTTGTAAATGCTAGTGAATCAGGAAGACCACCTTCTTCTTAATTGAAGACACTGTGGATGCTTCTGCTGGCATGGGATGAGGCTAAATTAAATTTAAGGATAACGTAAGGATTTTATTTTACACAAATTCTTTTGTTTCCTCTTAAATATTGGGTTGTCGGAAAAGTCATGATGCATTTTTGCAACGAAAAACATGGAAAAAAATACATCATGACTTTTCCGACAATCCAATAGAAACTTTTACCTAGGTTGTTAGGTGGCAGAAATTGAATTACTTGTTTCTACTCTTTGTTTGTGGTACCAATATGAAAAGAAAGAAAATGTGGACAGGAAAATTGGTAAAAGATTAGAAGCAAGAAGCTGGATCACTCCTAAAATAGATAATCAGGCTCTGAATGGTAACTGTTATTGTCCTGGTTCTCCTGCTTTTCCCGGGCACTGAGCCTTCTGAGAGCCTCTTGGTCAGGATGGCTCTGTGCTCACCTTGTTATCCTGGTTCCTTCCCTAGTCATGGGCAGCTTCCTTGACTGGTTTCTTGTAGTGGTCACTTAAGACCTCAGCTCCTGCT
Source organism: Hipposideros armiger (assembly GCF_001890085.2). Lineage (NCBI taxonomy): Eukaryota > Metazoa > Chordata > Mammalia > Chiroptera > Hipposideridae > Hipposideros > Hipposideros armiger. The sequence goes on from NW_017731378.1 coordinate 744,464, forward strand.
CTTTGTTCTGAAGCCTTGCTTTTCATTTCAGATTGGGGGAGGGGTCGAGGGAGCCTAATGTACCGGAGATGCCTCGGAAATGAGAGCCTTGGATGGATTCCTGGGCCTATTGATCCACCGGCAGTTTATGCATCCTGACATTCATAATCTCAGTAGGCTGCTGATGTTCCTGATTAATGGGCCCAGGGGCTGTCCATCCGTCACTTCACATTAATTACTGAAGAGGTGTTTTTCCAGTGATTTACCTGACAGCGGGCTGTGATAAATACCCCTAAGCAGAGTGGGCAGTGATTAATCACAGGGCCACACCCCTCCCCCACTTATCCTTCCCCCTAACCACTGGCCAGCATTGGGACCTGACCAGAGAGTGTCCCCTCCCCATAAGCTATCTATCTTCATAATTGCTTGTGGATGCATATTTATTGGGGCATGGGACCTGGCAGATAGCGTTCTAGAATTTGTGCCAAAGATGATGAAAAATAAATCTTCCCAGTAGGAAGAGTAACTCATATGTTTTTACATGGGACATAGAAGTATGTATAAGCTGCTTTTATGTGACTTTTAAAAATCTGGTAGAAATATCGCCTACCTATTACGCATGGACTCAACACCATGCTATTTGCTGTGCAAGTTTTAAGGAGGAGAAAACAGTGTTTGTCTTTGTGGGTATTTGTAGTCTATTTAGGGAGAATCTATGAACAAATACAAAAAATTAGAGAACATTTTAAGGCACTAATATTAATTATCGTGGGAAGATTAGGATAGAACTACAGGCTTCTGTTTCTTTGTGGCCTTAGAAAATGAAATTCAGTTACATATTTAAATATTTGGGTGTTTTTCATGTGTCAGGCACTGTATTCAACTCTGGAAATATAAAGATGAATGTGTTACAGTAGCAGATCTCAGGGAGCAAAAGCTGTAAAATAAGTTTTTCCAGGAAATTGTTTAAGTACTTTAAATGAATTTAAAATTTATAGTGATTTAAAATTAATTTTAAATAAAATTCCACATTTTTTCCTCTGTTGTGTTCCTGGAGATACAGAAGCATATGAGAAAACAGCATCTGCCCTCAAGAAACTATAATAACAGAGTATGAGATGACATTCATGGTATATAGTGACAGATGAATACCAGAGATAGCGAAGGCACATGAAATCACAGAAGGGTGAAATCAGTATGTCCTGAAATAGTTAAAGGAAAAAGCTGGATTTGAGATAAGCCTTTTGAATGAATAGTGACTAGGATTGTTTAAACAGAGATAATTCAAAGAGGGCATTTCAGAAGTTAGAATGACCAGATCATGAGGCCATCTGGTGCAGAATCGAGGATTTGTGCCTAGAATGGTAGAATATGCTTGGAACAGCAGATTGACACCACATTGTGGAGAAACTGTGAATGCCAGCTAAGCTTAGTTTATATCTTGTAGACTTTGGTGAGTCAACAGGTTTTTGAGCAAGGAATTGCGAAAAACAGAAGTGTCTTTTAGAAAAAATTATCATGTATTGACACGCTTAATGTAATTTGGAATTGCCAGAGTATCTTAGACTATTCTCAGTGCCCTCCCTTCTAGGTTGTTAGAATCAAACTGTCCAGATTAAAAATACAGTTTTATATATCTCCCTGAGTGCAATGCAAAGAACTGTGTGGTTTGGTTATATATGAAGTAGTTAATAGAGTTGACAGTCAAAGGAGACTAAGTTTTAAAATCTTGACTCATGCAAAGTTGAAGAAGTCATGGAAGTTTTAAGTAATGACTGCAGAATTAAATTAGGAAAGACTATAGCCTCAAGTTTTAAGAAAGAAATTGATCTTTAGTCTTGCTAATGTAACTTCATTAAGGCTGTACTAATTACTCACTGGCTTCTAGGTAGGTATATTTTAAAGCCAAGAATCAGAAATTAAAGTAGTCAGTGCTGTCAGCTGTATTTTAGTAAGAATTTCTAGGGGATGTGGGGTTTTTAAATTTTTTTAATTTAAAGAATGAAGATATAATTTACATATAGTAAAATTCACCTTTCTTAGAGTACATTCTGTGAATTTTGACAAAAGCATATAGCCATGTAACTCTCATACAATTAAGATATACAACAGTTCCACCTATCCAAACAATTCCTCTGTGTCCCTTTGTAGTCAGCCCCTTACCTGAACCTAAGCTTCTGGCAACTACTGATATATTTTCTGTCCTTAAAGTTTTGCCTTTTCTAGAATTTTACATACATGGAATTGTATTTTTTTAGTGATAAATGATACTAGCATTTTTTGGTGTGCTTATTTGCCATCTTTATATCTTCTTTTATGAAGTATTGTTCAGATTGTTGTTTGTTTTTGGATATCAAGTTTGGAGAATTTCATTATGTATTCTGGATAAAAGTCCTTTATCACTTATATGATCTGTAAATATTAGTTCCCATCTGTGTATTATTTCATTCTTTTTTTAAAAAGATTTTATTGGGGAGTTAGGGGAGGGAAACAGACAAGTTGCTGTCCTTTTGTTTTTCAGTCTAGTTGTAGAGGACATCGCTTCACTGGCCCATGTTGGTATTATCATTGCGCTGTTCTGGGGTGAGGCAGATCGGTCACTGGCCACTGGATGGCCTCTCATGGCAGCTCTTGGCAGCTCATGCCGGCTCCCAGCCACTCAATGGTAGCTCACGGCAGCCCACTGCAGCTTCACTGCAGCCTACGCCGGCAGCCCAGCTCCAGGTCAAGCTGTTGTTCACCATCTTAGCTGTATAGGGGGCGCAGCGTCACTGGCCCTAATGCGGGCTCCGAACCAGAGAGGGCCCTACTGCTCAGAGCTGGTGTCCCAAGCCAGCTCTTAACCAATGCACCACTCGGCCAGCCCTATTTCACTCTTTTAATAGTGTCTTTGAGGAGCATACGTTTTTAATTTTGCTAAAGTCCAGTTTATTGATTTAAGATTTAAAAAAATAATTATATGGATAATGCTTTGGGTGTTATATCTAAGAAATCTTTGCCTAACCCAAAGCCATAAAGATTTTCTCCTATATTTCCCAGTAATGTTATAGTTTTAGGTTTTACATGTAGTATGTGATTCATTTTGACTTAGTTTTTGTATCTGGTGTGAGATACAGATAGAAGTTATCTTTTTGTTGTCACATGTTTTAATTGTTTCAGCACCATTAACTGTAGACTATCCTTTTTCCATTGAGTTTCCTTTGTACCTTTGTTGAAAATCAATTGATCATATATGTGTGAGTGTATTTCTGGACTCTTTTTTTTTCCATTTCATTGAGCTATATATCTACCCTTACTCTAGTACCACACTGGTTTGATTACTGAGCTTTATAGTAAGTTTTAAATCAGGGCACTGTGAATTGTCCAACTATTTTTTTTCCCAAATATGTTTTTGCTATTGTAGTTCCTTTGCCTCTCTATATCCATTTTAGAATCAGCTTGTTAATTTCTGATTGAAATCTAAAGGTCATTTTGGGGAGGTCCATGGAGAAGATTCTATGAGTGGGTGAGAATTCTCTTTGTTTCTGTGGTTGTCAAGGATTCTATATTCTCACTGTAGCTCACATTTGGCCTTTAGCAATTTTTAAAACGTTTTAACTTGAGTTCTTCTTCCTGGCTTGTTTGGTGTCCAGCGTTTACTGTATGTAGGTAAGAGGTACTCATGTTCCATTTCTCGTTGGAGGAGCCTCTCCCCTTTCCTTCAGTTTTGGGTTAGTTGCTTGTCCTGTGATCTTCTTTGAAGAGTTCAAGAAAATTTGTGATTGTGCCCATTATCCACCTGTTATTTTGTTTGTTTTAAGGATGGGAATGGCATTCTGCAGCTTTCTATGTAATAAGCAGAATCTAGAAGTCCCACTTATTTGAGGATGTGATTTTGATATGGGATTTTTGTTGATCAGAATACCATTTAAACCTATCCCGTTGAATTTCTACCCCATCACTGTTATTTGTGTTTGCTTATTGTTCCATTCATTCTACCAAAAAAATAAAAATAAAAATTGTACTATGTTGTATGCCCAGGCACTGTGATAAGTGTTGGGGATACAGTGATGAGCAAGAAGACATACATAATCCCTTTTCTAATCAGCATTTAGTGTAGTGGGAGAGACCAGCTAATTGAAGAAGTAATAAAATATAAGAGCTGTAATATGGCAGTCACCTAGTCTAATCTAGAATGATTAGCCAAGGCTCTCAGAGAAGGAGCTATGGTGGAGACCTAAAGGTTATGTAGGAATTAGTTAGGTGAAGATGGTTAGGAGGCTGCAGGGGAGCAGACTAGTTAGTTACAAGGAGGAGGCTGTGTAGAGGCTAAGATGGAAAAAAACCCAAAACATACAACATGGAGAGTTCAAGAATCTGAAAGAAGTTTGATGTGGCTGTATAGCATGTAAGGACAAGAGAAATTGATTGGAGCCAGGTTAAGAAGAGTCTTGTAAGCCATGTTAAAAGTTGATTTTATCATTAGAATGATGGGAAGTCATTGAAAGGTTTTAGGGGAGGGTTATGTCTGACCAACTAATTGTTTTAAAAGGGTGATTCTGGAAACAAGGTGAAGATAAATGGAAAGGAAGCAAAACAGAGAGACCAGTTAGATGAGTTTAATAGTAATCTAGGCATTTGTGTGTGTTGGTTCAACCCAGAGTATTGTTAGGGATGGGGAAAACTAGGGAGATTCAAGAGATACTCAGGTATAAAGATGAGTGGAACTTTCAGTTGATTGGATATGGAGAGTGAGGGAGAGGGGAGACTTGAAGTGTACCCAGTAAAATAAAAGCCTTGGTATGTTTCTGCAGAACTTCCAAGTTCCCTGCCTTTCTTGAGAGAGAGAGTAGAAGAAAAGATCCTTGGTCGACTTTAATAAATACCACCATTCATGGCCCATGATTCAAAATTCATTGAGGTTTTGGGTGGAAATAAGAAGAGGGAAAAAGGAAACAATATCTAAATAATATGTAAGTCATGGCAAATAAAGTTTTCTTCCCTGATCTTTTTTGAGTATTGAGAAAAACAGAAGACAGTTTGAGTCCTTCAGTGTTGATGTTTAGCCTGTTGGCATATAAACAAATAGAATCTGCAAACCAGCTTCCTTGCATTTTTGAAATAAAAATAGCACACAATTGATCTTCTGAAAGAGCTGTTCCATGCAGAGAGGAACTTACTATATTTAATCACATAATTTTCTTGTTTTTCCCAGATGTTTTTAGTCAACATTTAGTGTGGTGGATGTTATGGAAACCTTTAGAACTTGGATTAGAGAGTTCAAGTCTTCTAAGACTCCAGAGTCACCTAAGGTAGTGACCGCCACTACTAATGGCTGTGGCAAGTTTTGTACAGAACACAGTGGTGGGTGCCAACAGAGTTTTCATGGTATTGGAGGGGCAAAGACTAATTTTCAGAAAAGGGAAAGTTAGTGATTAACAGCCCCCATGTGATTCAAGATTTCAGTGGTTAAGGTGGGAAGGTATGTGTGGAGCTCATGAAGGTATTTTACTTCTCAAAATGATGAAGTTAAAAATAATTGTGGTATGTTATCACAATGTTAAAGTTAGGCAGTTTTGATTTAGAAAATTCAGAGTTGTTTTGTTGAGGATATACTATGGGATGCAGACGTATGAGCAGTGAAGAGTTGGCATATTAGTCCAAGCTGGGTTTCAATTCTGGCTCCTATACTGACTAGCTGGATGTGTGACCTTGATAGTCACCTTATCTGTAAAATGGTAATATACATACCTCCAGGATGTGTTATGATGGTTAAATGAGATAATATACACGAGCACTTAGCACAGTGCTTCATTCATTGACTTCCTTAGGGCCATACAAATTTAAATTATATTGCCATGTACAGCTTTTTAAATCCAGCATACTACAAGGTTTTTATAATCTCAGATATATTCATAGTCTTGGTGCTTTTCAGCATTTCTCATAATTGGAACATGTCTGTATATTAATAATCTGTGAATATGGATAATACTTTAAAAACATAGAGCATCATTTCTTTAATGGTGGCAGGATATTGTAGTCTTCAAGAACGAACCAGGGATGGGGGACAGGCCTTTAATCTTGCTCTGGTTTCATTTTTCTCTCACCATTAATTTGCGTATAAGGCTTCTTTCTGTAAATAGATATGTATCGTGTCACATAAACAGGTTGAAAAGGATCTGTGTTACTAGGATAATAGCTAATGAGTTGAATAAAAAATAGCACGATAAAGAATTCTTAACTTTCATCAAGAATACACATACCTTTCATCTAGTCAGTCTCAAATTAAGGAGAAACATCTGGATTGATAATGCTTTGTGTTAAGAACATTTGTTTTCATACTGCCATATTTACCAGTCATTTACTGAATGCCATCCATGTGCCAGGGATGGTGCCGGGCACTGAAGATATAACAGTGATAACGGCATTTTCTTGCTTTCCAGGAGCTCAAGGTTAATTAAGTCAGGCAAGCTAATAGTTTGGCATGGCAGCAGGGAGCAGAAAAGACCTACCCTGCATTTACTCAAGGAATGCTCATTGAAGTCTACAACATGAAAGGTATTCAGAGATCATTTAGGGCTGCATTTAGAAAGGGACAGTCCTAAACCATCCTCGGCAAGTAGATCTTCAAATGGCCATGGAGAGTCTTGGGTTTAGATTCACTGTAGGACAGGACCTGTGTGATCGCAGACAAGGCGAGACCTCTGAGCACCTCCCGATCGGCTTGGTTGACCTGGTTGCTTCTCTGGCGTTTCACTTCCGTGGCCCAGTTATGTCTTTTGGAGCAGCTTTTGAAGAGGTGAAAGGAGGTAGTTGGGACTTCTCATCGTCTAGACATCAACTAATTGATGCTGGTTTCTTTCCCAGAGGATTGTCAAGGATATTAAAGCGGAGGGCACTAAACACACTGGGATATTCACCTTACCGTACGGCAGTTAGGAGCACCAGCACCGGACTCGGCTGATCTAGATCAGAATCAGCCACATTCTAGTTCTTTGGCCTTTGGCCCCAGTTTTCTCACCTGTAAAATTGGACTGGTAATAGTATCACCTCCTAGGGTTTGTTGGGAGCCTTAAATGAGGACATTACTATTTTGAATGTCACCAAGTAAGCAGATAATATCTGGTAAGGGGCCAAAATAGGTATCACAAAGTTCATATATTAAAGTTCATACAATTTGATCAAATAAAAGGCATTTCAGATCCTACTTAGAAGCCTTTTTTTTTCTGATTTTGTATATAATTTGAACACACTGGAATTTAATAATACTCATTAGATTGAGAGAAAGAAAAATGCATAGAGTGGCAAGAAGTGACAGGCAGTGAAGAGACGGAAACAATAAGAAACAGATACTCTGCTGAAAAATAGTAATTTGGAGGTCATGATATGGTTGTGTTATGTGTGGGTGAGAGCAGCGTTTCGCAGTGAATAAGGCCTTGATGTGTCACTTTATCCATGGCCAGTTTAGCAGTTTGAATAGAGGCGTTTGCCTCCTCATTCTGTTTCCCATTAGTGAGTCTGTTTCCTGCACGCCTTTGAGTGCGTCTGTGGAAGGCCCTCTAAATAAGGTCTACCTGCTTTAAAACCTTTTTTCTCTTCAGTCCAACTTTGTTAAAGGGGAGACCTAGAGTAATCTCTTCAACTGTAGGCACTGATATCACAAATTATTGTCTTTGTTTAAATTACAAGATATATTTTATAAACTTGGTTTGAATAGAAGTGAGAATAAACCTCCAAGTAGATACAAGAATTATCTGGCATTTTCAAGTGTGAAATGTGTCATTGTATTAACTAGTGCAAGTTCATTTACGGAAGGCTGCATTAAGAAAACTACAGGAGAAATTAGTGATGGTTCATTAGCGGGTTTTCTAGTTTTTATTATAAAATAGGAAGCCATTTCTCTGTTGTCCAAGTATAATTTTTCATGTTATTTTATTACACACAAGTGCCTCTGTATTGTGTTTGGATCAAGTATATTTTATTTTATTATTATTTTTTTAATTTTTTCCTTTGTCTCCAAGAATTAATTTTCATTGTCAAATCAATGTTAAAATTGCATACATTTTATATTAGTAAATTTTTATTTTTACAGATAATGGACGTTATGAGTATCACTTAGATCTGCAAATGTTTTGACTTTATTTCTTGCATCAAGAAGGCAGCACTTGTTAGGGTAGAGGTAGATATTTCTAATTCAACAAGAACCATTTTAACTCCTAAAGACTTAACAAGAGAATTGTATTAATAGTGAATGTTTTGCGTACAGGTCATAAAACTCCACTTAGGCTGAAGGAAATTTTATTAGAAGGACACTACAGTATATTCACACATCCAACTGACAGCAAGGGACTGGGTTTCAAACAGCTTAGCCCGAGGGACAAGGAAAAGGAGCTCTCTCCCTCCCCTTTTGTGCTTTCAATAGTTTAGTTTCAAATCCCTTCATTAGAGCTCACACTTTCTCACATGATAGCCACCATCAGCTTCCAAGCCTCCTATCCCACATCAGGAAATACTAATGACTCTTTTAATTCTAGCTCAAAAACTCCCAAGGACAAGCTGATCAGCCTGCCTAGATCTGTGTGCCCATATCCAAGGAGGTGCGGCACCCTTAATCGCAGACTCTATCTAAGGGGTACGGTTGGAATGTAGGCAGAAGTAATTCACACACACAAAAAGGGCGGGGGCTGGAAATATTGAATAGTTAACTGGACAGGAATCAAGAATAACCAAGTAAAACAAAAACAGGTACAGATTCTGAAAGTTTGGGTATTGCCAGAAAGTTAAGGTGGCACAGGATAGAAGGCTGGAAATTGGCATTAAGGCATTCTCCAGTACACTGTATTTTTGCTTCTATTTCCCAGCCAAAACAATGAATACATCACTTTAAAACTTGATAACACATCATTTTCTCTTTCCTGTCTCTTAGATGTTTTCTGCTGCCTTCCCATAGCATCGGAGTTTGTAGTCACAAATTGTCCCTAAAAATCTCATGCAGAGCATCCATAATGTTACTTTCAGAATTGTTTTTGAAATTGTCTTTGTTAATTTTAGGAGTCAGATCTTCAGTTTCCTCATTCCAGTTTCACAGTATTATCTTCGTAGCTTTGAGAGTCTGATGCAATTTCTAGTTCATACTCCTGTTTCAACTGCTGCATTTTCATGTTTAAATCCAGTAAAGTTTTGGCTAACTTTGGATCAAGTATATTTTAAAGTGAAGCTCTTTTGCAGAGGAAGGACATTTCTTGGTTTGTTATTTGCAGACATGTGCTCAACATTGGGGGTGGAGGACCTTGAATGTGTGGAAAGATTAGGTATATTTCTAATTTAATTGTTTCGATAAAGACTCTTTCAGGTGGTATAATCTTCAGATTTTTAAAATTCATGTTTTACTTCCCCTTTTATCTTGCTCTACAATCAAAATGCTAAATCATTTAAAACAGAATGTTTTCTATCCCTGCTGTAAAAGTTTCTGATGTTGAAGTATGCTATTTAGTATAGGGTTTTTCAAACAGTTAATCTAGTGAAACAACTTAGTGAATAAATTGATTTTAAATTATAAGAATCTAAATTTTTTAAATTAAAAACGTGAAATAGAATAGATTTAAAAAGAGCAGTGCACATAGTAAGTATTTTAGGGGACTTTTTTCAGTCACATATATGTGTATGAACCTGTATGTACTGTGTCATGATATGAAATGTTTTTAACTGGAGTGCAAAAAAAAAAAGGAAAAAACTGTTTTAGAAAGCCTTTCTATACAGGATTCTGTGCTTATAGCAGATAAGTCTCATTTGCAAAGCTTTTTAAAAAATATAGAAAGGTCGGGCCGGCCAAGTGGCTCTGTTGGTTAAGAACTCGCTCAAGAGTGTGAGCTCTCTGAGCAACAGGGTCACCGGTTCGATTCCTGGCCCGAGCTGAGCTGCCAACAGGTGGCAGGATGGTTCAGCTAAAAGAGAGAGAGAGAGAGAGAGAGAGAGAGAAAGAGAGAGAGAGGGAGGGAGGGAGGGAGGGAGAAAGGTCTAAACACCTCATATACAGCAAAATGTCAATAGTGATTATCTCTGTGAGATAAAAATACACTTTTAATAAAAAGGTTTATTGTATAATGCTTTTGTATTGAGGAAAACACAAAATTCTTACTTTTTTGGGTTAGCTTTACACTTCATTAAATTTTTTCTTAGAACTAGGTTTCCTCTCTACTATACACTTTTGAGCCATCTATTATCTTTGGTAAAGGTAACCTCTTTAAAGAAATCCCTTTTTTCTACTTAGAGGCTTCCTTCCTCAGGTAGTAATCCATAATGACCAAGAAAACAAACTTTGTAGTCTAGTTTTGTCATCAGAACACTGAGCACTCTATAAATTTTGTAAGTGAATTTAACTGCTACATTTACAAGCTCACCCAGTACTCCAAAGATATATACGGGCTATTGCTAAAGAAGCAGATTTTGTATTCCTTAGACTGATTGAATTTTAATGACTGAAGCACTGATTTTGCACAGCCTTTAGTGAATCCTGAACTTCGCTAAGGCAAACATAACTTTTAAAAAAGATGTTGAATATGTGAGCTTGATTTACGTGTAAATCCTGAGGCCCAAGGTGCCCTGACTGTCCTGAGGTGAATAATTGAGCAATTCAGAATATCATATTCCACTTAATAGTCCCCCTGTGTTTCTGATAAAGATAGGACAAGGCAGGAATTGATAGAATTTCTAATCTTATAGTTGCTAAGTTTTGTTCCAGTACGTAAACTATTGTCAGTGTAACCTTTATTATAGTTAACCTTCCATCCGCCATTAGCATCATCAGTTTCGCCCTTCCTATTGTGTCATTCTTCCTTACCTCATATGCTCCCTAACCCATTCCAGTGAGGTAGTTTTCTCCCCAATCCCACTGAAACCATTCCAGTGTCCCCAACAACCTCTGTCCTGCCAATTCCAGTAGACAGATTCAGTTCTTCCTACTTCATCTTTCAACATTTAATGCAAATAATTACTCTTGCCTTTCAGAAGTTTTTTTTGTTTGTTTTGTTTTCCACTTGGCTTTTGGGATGTTACATCCTTCTGTTTTCTTCCTTACTCTCCTTTGCTGGCCACATCTCCTCTGTGAGAAAACCTTTAAGGGTTTTAGTTCTTCCATGTCTCAATCTCCTGTTTTTGTCATTCCCTAGGTGGTGGTATCCTGTTCCTTGGCTTGAACTTTTATGGTGATGACCCACAAATTTTTATCTCCGATTTTTGCACCTCCCCTAAGCTTCCAACTTTATATATCCAATTGCTTCTTTAACAACTGTACAGGATGTCCAGCAGGCATTCAAATTTAAAATGTCCAAATCACAACTTTTGATTCCTTTTTTCCTATTTCCTCCCCCAGTCTTCCCTATCTTAGGAAATGTATCTGTCATCACTCAGGTTGATCAGACAAAACTCTGAAAGTGACTCCTCTCTTCCATTCACGTCCTATACAGTCAGTCCATCAAGGTTTTGTTAGTTTTGCTTTGGGAATGTGTCATTAATCCAGCCACTTCTGTTACCTCCACTCTTATACCCTAGACATGCTGCATGCCTGTCTATTCGTATTTAGACTTCCTGACAGATTTTCCTCCTTCTGCTCTTCCCTCTTCTAGTCAGTGCTTCACATTTTTGCTAGAATGATCTCAGCAAAGGTAAGTCAGATCATGTCATTCTCTTGTTGAAACCTTCCAGTGATTTCCCGACACATTCAGAATCAAAGCTCTTGCCTTGACCTGCAAGCCCCGACTTGTTCTGGCTCTCAGCTGTTTGACTGACTTCTGTGCCCCTTCTTCCTCTGCTGTTACCACACCTGTTTTCCTATGAATCCTTGAACATTTCAAGCTTGTCCTGCCTCAGAACTTTTGTACTTGCTTTTTTCTTTTCCTGGAATTCTCTTTTTCCCAGATAATTTGTGTGACGCGCCAACTCAAGTATCAGCTCAGGTATTAACTCCTTAGAGTGGTGGTTTTCCCCACTTTACCATATGGTCTTCCCTTCTAAACTAGCCACACACCCCATCACGCTGTATTTCTCTCCCGGCTTCATTTTACTCCATTGCATTTATCAGTGTCAGACATTATAATATATGTTTAAATGTATGTTTATTTTTTGTCTCCGCCATTGCAATGTAAACTTGAGGCTAGAGACTGTTTTGTTGTTTGCTGTGTTCCCAGGGCCTAGATGAGCTTGGCATATTACTGGTTATTCAATAAATGTGTGTGGAATGAATGAATGAATGAATGAATGAATGAATGAATGGGGCCCCAAATCTTTTTTTTTTTTTAAGATTTTATTGGGGAATTGGGGGAGGGGAACAGACAAGTTGCTGTCCTTTTGTTGTTCGGTCTAGTTGTGGAGGGGGGCCCCAAATCTTAACTGGAGGTCTCAACAGCATCATCTGCTGAGACATTTCACTTGCCGTGATTTAACATATTTATGTAGTGCCATGTGCAGTGCTAGAGCATTGTAGATACAAAGACAAAAAGTAACCCTACACTGAAGAACTGGACATGTAAGCACATAACTGCAAAGAAGTCTGATAATTGCTTTAATGAAGGTACATGGAAAGGGGCACAGTGGGAACTTATGGGTTGGACTGTAACATATCAGGGAGAGTCAGTGACGAAGTTAAAGAGGAGGTAAAATTTAAGGTAAGAATTGAAGGACAGGTAGAGGCTGTCAGGCAGGCATCTGACTGAAAATATAGTATGCCTTCGACCTCAGAGGTGTAAGAAGGCAGCTGGGCATGTTTCTAGTACTACCAGGAGTTGGAATTGATAGAATGTAAAGTTTGAGATTAGGAGTGGCTGTAGATGACACTGGGCAGATAGACAGTGGAGCTAGATCATGCAGAATCCAATAATATGCTATGCAAGATACTTTAAAGTTTGTACATAATAAAGAGCCACTGAAGAATTTTGAACAAGGAAATGACCAAATCTGGTTTGTATTTTAGAAAATCACTGGGAGCATTGTAGAAGTAGAATGAACAAGAGCTTGGTAATTGATTGACATGTCAGGAATAATGACTTCCAGGTTTCTGGCTTGAACAGCTGGGTTGTCAGTGATACCTAATTCACCAAACTATGAAATTGAGAAGAGAAGAACAGTGAATTTTCCTGAGGAGATGGCTAGATTTTAAAAGTATGTAATCATCTTAGTGCTCAGAAATCTATTGGTTTACTTGTCGCTTAATATATTTTATATATTACATTTAATTATAAATATACTAAGTTTACTAAAATATTTTTATTCCTTTACGTATTATTAATATATATGCTGCTGAACTGCTGAAGGATGTTGGTATCTCTTATTGGGTTGTTGGAAAAGTCATGACGCATTTTTGCAACGAAAAACATAGAAAAAATATGTCATGACTTTTCCGACAACCCAATATTTTGCCAGTTTGTAAATAGACCAATGAGACTAAGAATGCTTTTGATAGTATAGTAAAACAAAGTTGGTTTATTAAGATGCAAATAAATGATTCTAAATCTAGAGACCTCCACAGTTCTAAACATATAAAAAGCCCTCATTTTCAGGAAAAAAAAAAGTTAAGTTAGAAGAAATGGCCCTCAATTTGTTGAGGATAACTTTACCACATAGGAGTGTTTTCTAATCAGTCTTATTTTCTGATTTGTGAAACATAAGTAGACTTTACTTTTTTTTTTTATCATTATGAGCTTATGGAACATTAAAGTGTGCAGAGATAAGCTTATCTATACATTTGTGTTTTAGTTGATTTCTTGGTTTAGTATATTCCCTTGTTGCTGAAAGTAGAAAAAATCTAAAGCAGGCAAGACCCGAGAGGAAAAGCAGACTGTGTTCGTTCTTGTGGAATTAAGGATATGAGTAAGGCAAGATCTTAGACCAATGCTATCCCATTAGAAATATAACATGGACCACCAATGTGGGCCACATATGTAATTTTGAGTTCTCTAGTAGCCACATTTAAAAACATACAAACAGATGAAATTAATTTTAATGTGTTTTATTTAACTCATTATACAATAGTATCATTTCAGCATATAATTCCTATAAAAATATTAATGAGATTTTACTTTTGAGGGGAGTATACCAAGTCTTTGAAATCCAGGGCTATTTTACATGCACAGCACGTCTCCATTTAGACTAGACATTTTTCAGGTGTCAATAGCTACGTCTGACTAGTGGCTCCTGTATCGGACAAGGTAGTTCTAGATCATTCTTAGACTAAAAAACAGAGGTTGCTCGAGCATCCTACAACATTTGAAGATATCTTTCCAATATCAAGTAATTTCTGTGCTGCTTGTTTTATTACCCTTTCAGGTATATTAAAGACATCACTCTTCATTCATCATTTTCCGACTTGTAATTTTGTCCAATAGAGATCTGTTTATCGCTTTTCATTGCTTTTGCTTTCTCCTACACCAATTTATAGTAATGGCCTCTTATACTAAAATAATAGCAGATCTTTAAATTTTAGTGATTTTGTTTTTAATTATAAAAATTCTACACTTATGGTAACAAATTTAAACAATACTGAAATATATATATATATATATATAAAAGATAATAATCCTTTATTTTTTTCTCTCATTTTCTACTCTCCCAGATGTAACCACTGTTAACAGTTTAGATAATAGCCTTTCTCCCCTTAAGAATATACATTTTTGAGATATTCTTGTTAAGTGAGAAAATTGGTATTTTGAAAATACCTCTTAGAATGGACTTGTTTAAAATGGAGACTAAAGTTTCATAGTTATTAATGAAAAAAAGATTTGTTGGAGACAATTTTCTGAAATGAAAACATTTATTTTACTATATATTTAATAAAATTTAGGTTGTAGTTACAGCTGTGCTAATTCTCAGAATTAACAATGGTATACTTTCTTGGTGTAATTTTTCCACTAAAATTGTATGATATCTGACAGCATCCTTCACTTTGTTGTTTTTTTTTGTTTGTTTGTTTGTTTGTTTTTAGGATTTATCATAGAGACTCGACTGGTGCATCAGTTTTACCAAAACTATTGAGAGCTTTAGAAGTTTCTCAAGAAATTTTTTTCTTACTCCTTTGACACTTTTTCCTCTTGATTCCTATTCTGTCATCATCCTTGTTGGATTTTCCCTTCTTCAGTTGTTCACTGGTTTGATTCTGCCAGATCTTAATTCCCAAAGCGTAACTACGGGTAACTAAGGGTAACTAAGAGGTTTAGATTTTAATAGCTATGTGTGAGATAGGAGTGGAGGCATTGGGCCTGGGAGGAATAAAGCCTTAAATCTCAAAGCGTTATAGTCTCACTCAAAGAGTAGGCTAGGAAAGAAAATTACTCAGTTACAGAAAGAAAATAAGGAAGCTTGTCTCTTTTCACTTGGGTTCTGAGTGAAGGGGCAAAGTTTCCTGAGATTTTTTTTTTTTTCTTTTTAGCTGAGCCATCCTGCCACCTGTTGGCAGCTCAGCGGCTGCTCAGCTCGAGCGGGACTCAAACCACTGTTGCTCAGAGCTCGCACTCTTGAGTGAGCTCTTAACCAACTGAGCCACTCGGCTGGCCCTCTTTCCTGAGATTTTTGTAGCTACTGTTTTACCTTCATGTGGGTTTGAGTTTCTACCAAATATTTAAGGAGAAGTAAGCCGAGCCTTATACATAAATCTTTAACTTATATAATGTGCCTTATAATAACCCAGTCATATAATTCCCAATACTAGGAAGGAAAATCATAGACTGATCTCACATAAATATACACTCCAAATCTTCAATAAAGTCTTGGCAAGCCAGGCAGTTGTCCTGACATTGCATACTCCATATTTTTCAATTGGTTTGAAGTGCCACATTTATTATAAAATGAATCCCCACATACTGTAGGCCCATTTTGGTGGGAGAGGGTATATTTGTGTTCTTCATCTGTCATCTTGAATCGAAACTAACTGTTAAACCTTGCATTCAGGATGTTTGCATTGGCATTTTAATATATGCTTTACATAAATACCTTTCTATTGCATATTTTCACAAGTCATTTGAAGGTGATGTCAGGGTCAGAACTCAATATATATACCTCATTTGAGACATTTCATTCTAAAGAATATTTCATAGTTCAAACAAATGTAAGTTGAAAAATAGATATGAAATAAATATATTGTCTAAATATTTCCCATAAAAAATGTTTTCCTCCCATGCCCTCACATATGTGTTTTTTTTATAGAGGTATATATCTTTTTTTTTTATTATGTTTTTGTTGTAGTAGTGGAGGGGGGCAACAGTGTTGGGGAATTGGGGAAGGGAAACAGCCAAGTTGTTGTCCTTCAGTCTTTATTGTGGAGGGAGCCACTCGCCATATGGCTTCCCGTCAGCAGCTCATGGCCTCTGAGCACAAGGGTGCTGTGTTCAATCTTAGTTGCGGATGGGCATAGCCACCATCCCATGCAGGAGTTGAACCAGCAGCCTTGTTAAGAGTGCTTTCTCTATCCACTGAGGCATCAGGGTGCAGCTCATCTCATGGTGCCGAGTTCAGTCTTAGTTGTCGGTGGGCGTAGACCACCATCGAACAGGCAATCTTGCTGTTACACCAGCTGAGACATCCTGCCACCTGTTGGCAGCTCAGTGACAGCTCAGCTCGGGCACAGCGTCACTGGCCCATGTGGGAATTGAACCGGCGGCCCTGTTGCTCAGAGCTTGCGTGCTTAAGCCAACTCTTAACTAACTGAGCCACTCGGCCGGCTCCACATATATGTTTATTAACATATGTTAATTGATTGTGCCTTGCTTCCTTCCCAAAGGAATTTGAGATGGCTTTAACAAGGGACAGAAATAAACGGTGCCAGACATCTGGGATGGATTAATTATTGTGTTCAAACACCAAACTTAATTTTGTGTTTTGTGGAAAAGAGTGGAAAGGGTCACGTTATGTTCTGTATGTTAAAGGGACCATGTAACTTACACATGCATTTTTCCCTTCTTTTAGAAATGGGACATTGGACAAGATGATGGTTACTTTCAACTTCGATTTGTAAAAGTTAGAAAATGTCCTTCAACTGTATCAACCAGCTATGAAAGCTAAGATTTTAAATTGAGTCTTAACTTAGGGAATCTTACCTTCTTTGGTGAGTTAAGATAAATGGTTTACTTTTGCTTTCAGAAAATGCCAAGGATTTACTGGTAAATGTGAAGTGACTTGCAGAGTAGGAAAACCATCATTTGCAATGATTATATAATAAAGATTGAGTCAGATTAGGATCATCAGTGGATATAAAATCTGGGGGGAAATTTGATGAGGAACTGGATATTTTTGCGTGCTTTTTAATGTGTTACCCTACAGACTGCTTATTAGTTGCAAGGGAGAAAATACACTGTATTTATACAGTAGAGAAATTGGACAGTACCTTGACCAGGCGATCAAAGTTAAGGTCACCATTGAAGGACATAGAAGTCATGTGTCTCCAGATGTCATGCCCTGAGAAGGACACATGACCACCTATGTACTGGCTGATAATGTATAACCTCAATCTAATCATTAGGAAATGTCAGACAAACCTTAAATGAGGGATGTTCAATTTAAAGGGGGGGAGGGGAGCTAGTCTTCCAAGATATTATTATCATAAAAGACAGTGAAAGGCTTTGGAAACTTTCTAGAATGTAGGAGGCTAAAGAGACAGGTTAACTAAATGTATTACTTGATTCTAAATTGGATCCAGTGTTGTAGAGGGAAATATGCTATAAAGGACATTGCTGGGTTAACTGACAAAATTGGAGTACTTATGTTAGATTTGATAAAAATATCATTGTTAAATTTGCTGACATTAATAACTGTTGTAATTATGTAAGACAGTATGCCTATTTATAGGAAATATACTCTGAAGTATTTAGGGGTAAAGGGCCATGATGTCTGTAATTTGTCCTCAAAAGCTTCAGGAAAAAAAAAAAGATGCATGTGTGAGTGGAAAGAGACAACACAAATGATTGCAAATGGTAAAGCAAATGGGGTAAAATGTTAATAGTAGATAAATGTAGGTAAAAGTACACAGGTGTTCTTTGCAAGTATTTTTACTTTCATAATTTACATGTAAATTTGAAATTATTTTCAAATAAAGAGTTAAGACAAAATATATGATTTAGTTATGATGCATTCTAATGAGGTAACAAAGTGATAGAGCTTAGAGAATTTGTTCTGGAAGACTGAATAGTTAACATGCCCATTCGACATTTTCTCTCAAATAACAGATGTCTCAAGTGAGCTTTGGTAAGTACTGGATCAAATCAATTCATGGTTGAATTATCCAGTGAGTGCCTTAAGTGCCAATGTTTTCTGTTGTTGATTGAAGAGGGACCCATATGTTTTAGATCCCAAATGTGGACAAATAGCATTGATGTTCTGTTATGAAAATGTAAAAGCCTGATTTGTTTTGTGCTAGTTCACTTACTCATGAAGATGGGTCAAAGAGCTACTTACAGGAAGTTGCTGATATTTTTTCAGGGAGAATGTGAAACTGTAGAAACAGTTGGACAGGTGATCATGTATGATTTCAGTGCTCGGAAGTATAGTTAGAAAAAAGGATTTGGCCAACAAAATTTTTAGGTATATGGTAGCGGCTAACTGCTCACCATTGTAATGGATTTGAATTTTTATTCTCTTTAGAAAATGTAATTTTGAACAGAATTACATGCTGATGACTAGTCCAGGATAAATTAGCTACAAAATCCACCCCAAATAACTGATTCTCCCTTCCAGTTAAGAAACAAGTTGGATTGATAAAAGCACTTAGAACATTGTGAAACAGTTAAAACTGCTTT
Source organism: Hipposideros armiger (assembly GCF_001890085.2). Classification (NCBI taxonomy): domain Eukaryota; kingdom Metazoa; phylum Chordata; class Mammalia; order Chiroptera; family Hipposideridae; genus Hipposideros; species Hipposideros armiger. The sequence goes on from NW_017731378.1 coordinate 763,198, forward strand.
GAAAGAGAAGAAAGTATCAAGTGCTATTAGTAAATACCTAGGTGGGCATTTTTAATCCAAGATACCTTTAAAAATTGAGTATGACAGGCACCCCCTCTCCCAACGTTAAAGGCCTACAGTTGCAAGAGAAATTCATAAAAGCACAACAAGGCTTTAAATTGCATTGGCATTACCTTGAAAGTCCACAAGATGCTCCTTTTTTGTTTGTGTCTAAATTACTATGAAAGAATTGTCACAGCCAGTGGTATATTGGAGCATCTCCTCCTGGCCTGAGAGATGATTGTTAAAATTTTAGGAATTTTGCAAACTGTTAAACAGTTGTTATTAAATTAGATAAATGACATTTATAAAAAGGTAATAAATGCTTAAAATTCATCACCTCCTGGTTATTTTACTACATGTTACTATGATCTATGCTCCTGAAGTTATTTTTTATATATTATTCCTTTATGATTGAAATACTGTATCATGATGTGCTAGTGTAAATATATTTTCTCATCTCCATGTTCAGTGACATCACACTGGTAGCTTGAAATTAACCATGGTGGGAATATTTACACTGCAGAGTTTGGCAAATGCCATAAATCAGGGCTTGATTTATTGTTTATTGCTTGTCTAGACTTCAGGTGACGGAGAAATGCTAATAATGCAAACTTAAAAGTGGCATGCCTTTAGCTATTACTTTGTGTATATCAAGAAATTGAGGATATATTCTTTCCCTCAAAAATGATTAACCACTTCAGCAAAGAAGTCACATTGTTTACCTCATTGGCATAAACAAAAGTATCAACCAGTACTCCAAACTACACTTGGAAAGTTGCTAAACATTTACCAGCAGGCTACTACTGGTCATGGCATAATTGAATTCAGTGTGTTGGTAGGAAATAGATAATAGTATAAATTTATACTGTTATTCAGCTTTAGGAAATTATATAACAATATGTGGACATTAAGAAAAAAAGAAAGATTGAGTTTTAAAAGTCGTTAGCTATAGCACATAATTTCAAATTTGAAGCCTTTGATATAGGTTTACTGTAGATGAGATGTAGAATCATAGAATTTTGAGTTTGAGGAATGCTTAAAATTTATCCAGACCAAGCTGCCTTACAGATAGAAATTCTTGCTTTGGTGTATCAGTCAGTTATCCAGAATGTATTTAAATTATTCTAGAGACAGTTTATTACCTGAAAATAACATTAGGGAACTCTAGAAGTAGAATTCTTTTTTATGTTGAACTAAACTTTGTTTTCCTTTAATTTCTACCAACTGGTTCTGGTACCGACTTCTGGAGAAATATAGAAGCATAGAAACAGAAGAGAAAATTTGTTTTTGCTGTAGAGCAATCTTTCAGGTATAAAAGTATCTGGGATGTTTCTATTTAGACCTCTTTGGGCAAGAAGTACACCTTTAGTTCCTTTAACCATACACGTGTGGTGTATTTTGTAGACTCTGTAATTTAAGACTGTGTTGCCATTCTAAACATCAACATCACTATCTTTTGGCTCTTATTGACTTTGTAAATGAGGTATATAAGCCTTTAGATTTTTTTGTATGCAAATTGTACACAAGTCAAGTCTTCTGTGTTTGATTCTTTTTAACCCAGGTCTTTGTATTTACTCATTCTTACGTCTTCATATTGCTTTCAGCACAGAATTCCAGATTGTAGAAATGATATTAAATTGAAATTTTATCATTTTTGAGATTTATTAATCCTATCGATTTTGTGTTGCAGATTTGATAAGCACTCAATATCTATTTACATCCAAATTAATTAAAATGTTCAATTTCAAAGGGCTATGGGGACAGAGGTCTCCTTTAAACAACCCTCTCTAAATTTATTTCCACCCATCATCATTACTTTTTGTTGTGAGTCTACCTACCAGCTCTGCTGAGTAGCTCACATTTTACCATCTTATATACAGAAATTCATCATAATGTATTTTGACAGAGGCTTTGCTGAGCTCAAGATATACTATGTCTATGGCATGCCCTCCAATGAAATATACTTTAGTACTTCTGTCCTGAAAAGTAGGCATATTGAAAATCCTGGAATGGCCAAATGTTAAAGTCATATTCTTACACAAATGGAAAGGTAAAAAGAAAATCCACGAAGAATAATGGGCTAGATAATAAGTCAGACTCAAAAGAGAAGAGGGACAAGATCACTGAGGACACTTGATAATCAGAGCCATGGTATATATTCTACCCGGACTGAAAAGAAGATAGCCTGAAGAAGCAGAGCTGCTTCACTGAGGAAGCATTCTGGAGCAGGTGAAATTTTAGGGACCTGGAATAGAGTGGACAGGGTTTGTTAGCCTTTCTCTTCCTCTTACTATCTCTGTCCTTTGAAATGTATGTGGTGAAATACAACGGGTGCTTCTGAGTGTGTATGGCTGTTTCTTTGCTATGTATAGCACCTCCTTATTCTCTTTGCTCTGGACCAACTACTATCTACTTCACTTATTTTGAAGACTAACTCAGGATGAAATTGTCTAGTACCCTTTCTTCTATTTTGTAGATAGTAGATAGAAGTTGGTTTAACCTTTGTTAAATTTTTTCTCCTTTTTAAATTCCATTCAGCAACCATGGTGGAGGTTGTCAGGAAGTTACTAGTGTGAGTTGTCTCATCACATTCCTTGGCCTCCACCCTCCTTCATCCTACCCAGGCTGCTGGAAGGAAGAAACATTTATAGTAGGTCACTTGATTAAATAGTATTAATAGAATAATGGCTTTCTCCCTCCCACTATTTCTTTCCTAAAAATCGTAATTCAAAAGCAGCATCTTCTAGAAAGCAGTCCCTGATTAGTCGTCTCATTTTCTAGCTCACATTCAAGTTATTCCCATGAAAGATACTCTTAAAAACCACATTTCTGTACATATGTTTCTATTGAGCAAATGTGTTTTAGGGGTCCTCTTTGAGTACACTCTTCTATGTAAATTCTGAGCGCCTAGAATATGGAGATGGTTGTGTTTGACGAGTACTTGATAGCTGAGAATCACTGTTCTAATCTGTTTTAATTTAACCTAAGACCAGGCTACTTGTTCAAAAAGTAGAGAGGACTTGGGAGGTAGAGGTAAAGGGTTTTGGAAATATGAAGAAAGAGTATATATGGGTAAAATTCATGAGCTCATGAATTATTTTGGAATTTACTTTCATTAGTTACTTACCTGATTGCATTAATTATTTTATGGCAGGTTTTCTTCCTTTTTACTTGAGGGTTTCTATAGGATAGATTAGTAGGACCTCTACTTACTCTTTTAAAATCTCTTGGTTCAATACATTGTAATTAGTTTCTGGTAATTAAATCATTCTCTTTTTCTTGCAGATTGAGGTGGTGCCATGCAGCAAGAAGCAGCAAGATGCAGAGTTCGTATCAGAAGGCCTGACATGGCCCTTTATGTCCCTAAAGCTCGGAGGGGTGTAGGACTTCTCAAGACAGGTGATGAGGAAAAAAGCTATGGTCCACCTAACTGCGTGGTGAAAGAACAGCAAAAAGAAGATTGTCTCCCCCAAAAGGACAAACCTGAGGCTCAAAGACTAAATATTAATCCTGATAAAAAGGAGCACAATCGTAGGGAAGGAAAGAAATCTTCAACAAAATTAAGAAAAGACACGTGCCTTCAAGAAAGTAATAAAGATCGGGTGTATACCAAGATAGGAGCCACAGAAACCAAAGAAGTAATATCCCAAGGACATCAGCAAGGAGGCCTAAATCCTGAGATTATCCCTAGTGTACCTTTACAAAGGCATTTTAAACCAAATAAGGTGGAGTGTTTGGAGGTTGAAACCTCAGATGTGACAAGACATGAGATGTTGCTTCGATCTCAGTCTTGTTCAGAAATCAGTGAGGCTCAGGTTCTAAACAAACCATTCCAACATGTGGACTTCTGTGATTTAAGTAGGCACGAACTAAGTGGGGACACACTTGAAGACAAATATTTGGAAAGCAGAGTTGAAACTGATGCCAAGGTTGTAGAGAGACGATCCCAGCTTCCTGGAGTTTTTAGTTCTGTTTTGAAACCTGAGGGTGTGATTTCACCAGTAAAACTAAGCTCTGATTCTGGAATCGTACAACAAGGCATGCAGACGTCAGGTGGAATGTTGGCGCTCAGCAGTGGAGGCATCACGACTATTCCTGTTCCTGGAAGCCCAGGTGGCGTCACTGATCAAACTTGTGTAGACTTTGAAACTGAGAATGTTGGTGATACACCCAGCAGTACAGATTTCATCTTGGGTCAGAAAGGTATAGATTCCATTCCTGAGATGATGGGTCACATCTCTCATAAAATGACCATAGTCAACACATTAGAGAGCACAAATGGCATTTTTGATCCAACAATGATTAAAGAATTTGAGAGTGACAGCACTGCTGATGAGTTATGTGTAAAGTATGAACCTTCTGATACAGCTGTTCTTGTTCATGAAACAGATACAGGTAATGGGCCTAAGAGTATAGGTGACATTACAAATAAGGCATGTATGATGGACATTACAGATACTGTGTCTGATCAAATAACTGTAGGCAGCCCTTGTGTAGTTGCAGTTAGAATAGCTGATGAGGCTTGTAGCAATACAAGTAGTTTCTCAAAATATTTAGAAATGAGTGCAGATACAGCCCCTCTTCACACTGCTAGAAGTAGAAATGACACTGAAAATTTCAGCAACCCAACTGCTTGCTCAGATAGTTATGCTGAAAATATTACATCTAGTTTCGTGGAGTCAACAGGAAAGTTGATAGAGAGCTTGTCAGATTGTGTTTCCTCCTCACCTATGAAGAAGATTGCTGGTAGTAATTGTAACACTTTTTTGGACTCTGAACTCAGTATGTCAAATGGGACCAAAGTACTTCCGGATAGTGCCTTGGCCATTGATCTCGATTGTACTGGTGATATCACAGAGGCACTGCATGAACTGAAAACTGCCGACGAGTTCAAAACAAAAGAGGAAGATGACTCAGAGAATATAGAATTTGGTATATCGTTTCCTGATATAGAATCAGTATCTATGGAGACATCCATGGAACCGCAAGCAACTGAAACTTCTCACCTGGAGGGAAGTGCTCCTGAGGAGAGCTGGGAGTCCATGTTTAATGATGACGGTGACTGCCTGGATCCACGTCTTCTACAGGAGGTATGTTTAATGGAAACTGCTTGATGCTTAGACAATTTATAGATTTATAGAACCTGGGATGTGAGGGGGTAATTTTGTTAGGCATTTGTGTACATTCATTCATATTACATCCAATGTAAGGGCTCCTACAATAACTAATAGGATTGTAGATTGAGAAAAGAATATCTGGTAGATGTTTAAAAAATAAAACTATACAGAATTGAGCTGTATCTATAACAGCCATGTCCTGAGAGATCTTAATTGAATAGATTAAAGATGAATTTAATGGATTCTGGCTATCTGTTGAGGAAGTAAAGAGGGAAAGAAACTTCTTCAAAAGGGCTTTTCTGTATTGACAAGATATATTTTACATAGGCCTGTTTGAGGAAAGGAGAAGAATTTATTATTGTTCATACTTATTTTCCCAGTAGATATTCAAATGTCATTAGATACTGTAGAGTGAAAGAAGGGTAAAATAAAGGAAGACATGATTGTTTTTTAAGGAGTTTATGCTGAGTTAAATTAAAAAACAAATAATTGTTGAGTCTATATAGAACATATAAGTGGATAATGACATGCTGGCTAGTTCATGAATACAGAATGTTAGACTTTTGAAGGCATCTTAGAAATTATTTAGTTCAATCTTTTCATTTTCTTAATTTGACATTCACTCTATCCAACATTTAAATTCCTTACCATAAATAAGAATCATTGGTTTTAAATAGTAGAACCACTTCCCCTTTCATTCCTTATAATGTGTTCACATAACCTTTGCCTGGAAGGGAAAAAAAATGATTTTCCTATAAAATCGCCAGTTTTATAAATGAGGAAATTGAAGCTTACTGGTCATACCTTTAGGAAAGGCAGAATCAGGATAATAGTTGAATTCTGTATTAATCCAGTGTTTATGTTCTTTCTATCAGACTACTTCCTCACCTATAAAATAGTTTTGTTTGAGTGATTCCAAAGAGCCTTTTAAGTACTAAATGATGAGTCTTTGGTTTCTGAGAATTAAAGCAGCAGTACAGGAAAATGATCACATGCATTTGAAAGGGACGCAGACTGAAGAGGGCAGCCCATTGGGTAGAACTGCCTTTCCAGCACCAAGCAGTTCCCCTCACACGTAGGTGTTTGCATGCACACCTGTACCCCAGTTAACGCTTCTTATGGTCACATCAGGAAACACTGTGGCCTAACCATTCCTTAGAAAGAAATACAGAGCAGATAGTATCTGTAAATGGGTATCCCTGAATCCCTTGAAATTGCATGAAAAATTTTCTATCTATGTGCAGTTTTTCATAGCTTTCATCAGATTCTGAAAGGCGATGTATGGTGTGTCTATTTACAAGTATATTTACAAGTTTTTCAAGTGATGCTGATACACATAAAGTGAGAACCACTGCTCAAAGGTAATACACAAACTTAAATGTATATCAGAAATTGAGTGTGGTAACTAGAAATGGCTGTCAGCCCATAACTAGAAAGAAAAACACTGTTCAGCAGAGGTTTTAGACTCAAATTGGGTTAAGAAATTAATAATGGGGGAAGTTAGGTGAATGTAGAAAAGTTATTAAGGATCCAAGCATTGGAAGAAGGCCTTCACTTGAGAAAGGAAGCAGTGTTCATAGGAGCTGGCCAAGGGACTACCTGAGGGAGTAGCAAGCACAAGTATGCACAGGAGAGAAAGAACAGCTTCCTGCAAAAGAAGGGCGTGGCACACAGCTTTTTATGTGTGGTAGGACTCAATAAATATTAATTGAATGGATGTAGGCAATAGGGCAGAGTTGAGGCTCTCTTCCTTTTTAGGGTGGTTTCCAGGCACTTTCAAAACATCATTGCAGCTGGAACTTGGATTCTGTGTAGTAGATTTGGCTTCTATATTGAGGAGGCAGGGGATTCAGGTGGGCAACCCTTTTTCAGGTCTTAACACTGTTTAGAATTGGTGCAGAAGAACTTGGGCAACTACTCAGTATGTTGAGGAGCATAGTACTATAGCCAAAGAGGACACTAGCATGACCAAAAGCTGGGAATGGTAGGAAAAGGGAGTACGCAGTGTTTTAAGCGACACACAGCTGGTGCTGGGGTGTTGTGTTTTGACATCTTGGGTGCTTGGTAGAGAGTGGATCTATGTTGAGGAATGAGGATGGATGAGAGCAAGAGAGGAGGTGGGTTGAGAATGCCATAGTGGATCCGACTTTAAACTTTGGTCTCCTGTGCTTTGGGTTTTAGAAGATGTAATAATAATCATGTTATTAAAAGATGTCACAAATCCAATAACATTAATAGTCCTTTGGTGACTATTACTCTTAATTTATTATTTATATTGCTCCAAACATACTTTATTAAAGGCTAAACCAGAGTGTTTGCCTACCTTGAAAACTTGCCAAAGACAAAGATTTTTGGCTCTCTTCCCAGCTGGCCTGTTTCTTTGTTGACAGTGGCTAGACATATGGACGTATGTCTAATACTTCTAATAGGCAGAGAGGTATGCTGTAGAGCAGGGTGTGGCAGCCATTGGCATGTGAAGCAGTTTCCTGTGACATTTCAACCTCTAAAAGTGCCTGAGGAGAGTAGAGAGCATAGCTAGGTCATTACCAAGCTCCCAAAACTGCAACTCTTGATGAGTCTCTGAGATCACACTTAATCTCCTAAAGCCATGGTATGGGATGCTTAAATTGGTAATTTATAAAGAAAGGATGTTGGCTTGACTTCTTTTAACCCTCTCAGATCTTGGTACAAGAACACAGGAATTATTGTTGTTTAGATAAAACTTCATAGCCCCTTTCCTGTACTGAATAGCAAACTTACTGGTGGAATACTGGCAATATAACATTGATGTTGATGGAAATGGCATCTGGTGCCTTCACTGGTCTTGATTTGAGTTTATAGTTAGGGATAAATAATGAGGTAAGAGTATCCTTTTGTTATAATAACGTACAACCCTGGAAGAGAGAAGCGTAGGGAAACACTCCACCCATTGCTTCTGTGTGTGCTAACTCACATTCGTATACTCTGTCTGTCTCCCTATAGTCTTTTGCAAAAATGCTCTCCATTTTTAAGTAGAAAACCCAAAATTGAAAGGAAAAATTCATAATCCAGCCACCAAAAACAAATTATATGAAGTACAAAGGGAGGAAAGTCCTTCAAATCCCACCCCTAGGGACCTCATTAACAGTTGGTAACCTATCACTTTGCAGTTAAATAGCAAATATTGAGCACTTAGAGTGTGACACACAAAATTGCAAATAGTTATATACTGTTTGTATCACTGGTATGTTAAGGTGCTGTGCTACATTCCAGCTTTTTTCTCTGCTCTAAAGTTGCTTATATTTTATTTAGACAGAATGTAACCTGTCTAGATAGTCATTTAACAATCTGAAGGATAATTAATATAAAACCTATAAAAACAACCATATAATTTGATTGTCTAATGAGTGATTCAGACAATGGCTTCAAAAGAAGATTTGATCCCTGAGAGCTAATGGTTGACACCATTTCATGTTGGTGAGGCCATAGAATTGTACAAGCCATTCTAATCCCACTTCCACTAAATGGTTCTATGTTCCTAATTTCTATTTTCTATTCTACTTCTGTTTTTCTAATAAATGTAACTTTATTTTTTTTGAGCAGTTTTAGGTTTACAGAAAAAAATTGAGTGAAAAGTATAGAGTTCCCATATATTCCCTCATTCTTCTATTGCTGTTTTAATTTCTTTTCACAGTATCCTTTGTTATTAGTTCCAGCTCATCTTAATAGACTTATATTTAATGTTTTTATTTCAGTGTCTGAATTAGCATGTTATTGACAGCCTAAGTGGGGATTTATAGACCCACCTTCCAGATGGTATATATTCTCATGCAGCCGCTTGGGACATCTAGTGAAGAACCTGATTGAATTATGTACTCTGTTTATTGGTCAGTCCATTAGTGGGTGTGATGAAATCTCTGGTTCACATAGAAAGAGGGAACATTAAGTAGATTCCATTGTTCATAGTTTGTTTTTTGAACGCAGTTATCTCCTAAAATTAAAAATCTCCCTTCTGAGTTCTGTTAAGATTTGTTGCATAATGTTTTTTCCCCTCTTAATCTGCATTCAAACCAACAGCACTTTAATTTCTGATTCCTTTTAAGAACTAAAGAAAGGTGTAAACATTTCTGGGTCTATATTGTCAGTAAAAGGAGGGATTCTTGTCTAAAGCTTCAGAGATTCCTGGTGGGCCTGTGTCCCTGGCAGTGCTTTGACTTCATTGAGCAACATGAGATGTGGGGTGGTGGGGTATGGATGGGCAGATGGGGTAGGAGCAGTGATAGGACTCATCATGCTCATTCATTTAATTCATTCCCTGTTTAGTGACAGTAGCAGGGAGGGGAAATGGCAGGGTTGGCAAAGAGAGCCAGCGTGCATACCCTACCCTCGTCAGGAAAAAAGCCAGGCAACAATAACTGTGTCCAAAAATTAGAAATTTACTTGTGTTAAAACACTTGGTTAAAGATAGAAACATACATTTTTGGGAGAATTAAATGTCACCCACACTTTGATTTGAAGTAATCATTTGTATCATAAATTACTTCTAAGCACACTGGGTACTGTGTTGCTGGGCTTTGGGAAGGAGTGCTAGGGAGGAAAAGACAGACCCATAAGTGGGTAGCCAACAGTGTAAATATGTTCAAATTCAGACTTTTTTGTTTTAGCTGAGCCATCCTGCCACCTGTTGGCAGCTCACCGGCAGCTCAGCTCAGGCCAGGACTTGAACCGCTGTTGCTCAGAGCTCGCACTCTTGAGCGAGCTCTTAACCAACTGAGCCACTCGGCCGGCCCAAATTCAGACTTTTTTGTTGTAATGAATTTGAGGTTGGGGTATGGGGAGGTATAAGTTTGCAATACGGCCTAGGTTTTGGACAGAGGAAATTTAAATGCTAATCAGCAACCTTATACAGAAGGTCATTTGTTTGAATTGACCACAAGGTGGAGATTGGTAAGGAAAAGCCAGGGCGATGCCCAGGCTTACTAGATATTAGGTTTAAAGCACCAAGACTATATCTCTGATCCTTCAGAGGATGGGTCATACTCTTCTATTGCCTGCCTGGAACAAGACTGACTCATTTCTTAAACGAGTGGATCTGAATCTGAATCTGCAGTTTGAAGGTCAGAAGTACATATCTATTGCTGTTGCTGAGTGGGCCAGATAGGCAAGGACTAATACTCTAAAGTATTATCTAAAGGGACAGTTTTGATGTGGGAGAACAATCCTGGGTGTGATGCAGGATTTTAGGTAGCGAAGGGAGCATAGGAAAAAGTGGATCAGGGAGTAGAGAAATCAAGAAGTGGAATGGCAATAAATGCTGTTTGCAATTTTTCTTAGGTCCAATGGACAGCCGCTGTCAGTGACTATCTTAGCAGTACCTGAGTTAAGCTATCAAGGTTAGTTTGGGAAACTTCAAACCCTAGCATCACCCTGCTTGACTTAGCTTTACTATTTCAGGCTACTCTTACCTTTCTACTTCATCAGTGGTATCTCTCCATCTAGTCTTTCCAATCATGCCAGGAAGAAGAGGAAATATAGATGTGTCTCCCTGCCTTCTCAGCCTTCCTCTTGACTATAAATTTAATCTACTACAGTGTTTTCACTGTTCGGTGGATCTATTTAACATCTTTCCAAGAATGCCAACATCAGTCTGCCATGTTGACCTTTCTGTCCATGGAGCCAGGTCCATGTTGGTTCAGGATATTCACTCGGTCCCTGCCCTTTCATATGCCATTACATTACCTTGCATGGGACAGAACTAGATCTCACAAATTTATCCTCTGGCACCGAGGTCAGTAAATGATCATCTGAACCAATTGTTGGAGCACTGTACATGTTTCGTTATTGTAACTTTTGTTTTTATTTTCTTTTGCACTTCTCCTTTTCTGCTTGCTTGTTTACTTTCCCCCTTTCTTCTCTTTTACTGTGACTTAATCCAAGGCTATAACCATGGCTTTCTCACATTGATGATAATCAATATGGAGTTGTTGCTGATAGCTAGTCTAGAAATCTTTAGATGGCACCTTGCATGACATTCCACCCATTCAGTTTTACAAAATCTTTTGAAGCTAAAGTTTGTGTTTTTGGCCTTGGTTTCTTGATAAAGTTAATGGAGGCATAGCCTATCTATCTATCTATCTATCTATCTATCTATCTATCTATCTATCTATCATCTATCTATCTAAATTTTATTTGCAGATAGGGAATACCATTGGAAAAATTATTCACTCTTATGCTTAATGTATAGAATGTTAGGGTTTATGGCCAGCCGAGTGGCTCAGTTGGTTAAGAGCTCACTCAAGAGTTCGGGCTCTGAGCAACAGCAGTTCAAGTCCTGTCCGGAGCTGAGCTGCCAACAGGTGGCAAGATGGCTCAGCTAAAAAAAAAAAAAGAGGCAAGATGGCTCAGCTAAAAAAAAAAAAAGAGGGCCGGCTGAGTGGCGCGATGGTTAAGAAGTGGCTTGGGACGCCAGAGGGCCCCGGTTCGGATCCCACATATGAGGGCCAGTGACACTGCCCTCCACAGTTAAGATGGTGAACAACAGTTCAACCTGGAGCTGGGCTGCCGTGAGTTGCCAGCGACGGTGTAGGCTGCAGCCCCTGTGGCAGTGGGTTGCCATGGGCTACTGTATATAGCCAGCAGCCAGCGTGAGGGCCAGCAGCCGCAGTGAGCGGCCATCCAGAAGCCGATGACTGATCTGCCTCACCCGGGAAGAGCGCAATGATGGTGCCAACTTGGGCCAGTGAAGCAACATCCTCCACAACTAGATTGAAGAACAAAAGGACAGCAACTTGTCTGTTCTCCTTTCCCCAATTCCCCAGCACTGTTCCCATCCCCCAATTCCCCATTAAAAACCTTAAAAAAAAAAAAAAGAATGTTAGGGTTTAAAAGTCTGAATTTATCCTTAAACTATTGAAAAGGACTTAGTCCAAAGCAGTATAGAAGAGGGCTGGAAGCTATAACTTATGCTGTGTATTAAACACTAGTATAATGTTTTTAGGGAACTCTTTTTGGATGTTTTTGAATTTAGGACATGAGCAATTTGAAAAGACTGAAAATACTTTTCATTTTTAAAATAAATAGAGTTATTTCCCTATCTGCAAAGATGGGGAATTAAATGGGTAAAACATTTTAACATTCTAGCTTTTGCTTTATTCACATTATCATAGACCGACATGAAAAATTCTTGGCTGTTATTCTCTATTTTCTGTGGTATTGGAATACCTTAGATAGAATCAAATCCAGATAATCTAAAAACCTTATTTTTTTGTTTATAGCTTAAGCCCGTTCCCAACCAAATCTTTTAATTTATCAAGATTTATAGTAAATAATAAAATTTTAAATTGATTTTCTTCAATAGAAAGTGAGTCAATAAGCAGTTAAGTAGCCACAAGATAACAGTAGAAGAGAAAAATAGAACCAAAGTGCTTGAATAACCTAACCTACATAACTGAGAATTGACTATATGGGTTAATTCTATAAATAATTACGTAGACATGGTGATGTTTGAAGCTAATGCAGTAATGTTATACCACCAACTTGTGGTCAAGTCTCCGCTGTCCTTGTTCCTGTAATCTCCTCATGCCCCCCGTATTTAAATTTGTTATAGCCATAACTATAGTTTTAAGTTATTATGTTTAATTGTGTTTAAGTAAAAGTACCCATAAAAATGTTCTTATTCCTGCCTTCCAAGATCGGAGCTAGGATTATATCACAGCCCTTGAACTTTAAGGACTAAAACTTGAATTGTCTAAGAGGTAGAACTATGCAAGTTTTTTTAAAAAAAGAATGTTAGCATTGAGAGGGACCTGTGACATAATGTAGCCTAGCCCTCTGTTTTATAGATAAGGTAACTAAGGCCCAGAAAAGTTATTCACCTCGCTAAGTAAGGTTAGCGCCAGAGTTGGCACCAGAATTCGAGTCTCTGGGTTTCATTGAATTGAAAATGCCATTGATTGTGAAATACATCATTCTTTCATGTTATCACTAAGAAAGACAAAATTTACTTTCACACAATGCTTACCCTTTAGAATTTTTATTTTATACATATTGAAAGAGCTCTTTTAGACTTCATTAGACAATTTTTTTATCATATATCATTTCCTACACAAGGAAAATGTAGGTGAAATAAATTGGTATTTACAGTTTGTATTTATAGTTCAACTCTTTCTAATAACTTCTTGACTCAGTCATCGATCTTGATGCCTTTCCACCCTGTATCAACTTCTGTGCCACCAAGAACTTTGAAGATGCAGCATTTCTTAAAAGAATACATAAAAGAAGCAAAAATAATTGTTGTGGATTCTTATTTATTTATTTATTTATTTATTTTTTATTTTACTGGGGAATTGGGGGAGGGGAAGAGCCAAGTTGTTGTCGTCCTTTAATCTTAGTTGTGGAGGGCGCAGCTAGCTCAGCTCCAAGTCCAGACACCATCCGGTGAGCCATCCAGCTGCCCGTCAGCAGCTCAGCTCAAGATGTGGTATTCAATTTTAGTTGCGGGTGGGCGTAGCCCACCATCCCACGCAGGAGTCAAACTGGCAATCTTGTTGTTAGGAGCACATGTTCTCACCAGCTGAGCCATCCGGCCACCTGTTGGCAGCTCAGCGGCAGCTCAGCTTGGGCACAGCTCACTGGCCCATGTGGGAATCAAACTTGCGACCCTATTGCTCAGAGCTCGCGCTCTTAACCAGCTGAGCCGCTCGGCTGGCCCTGTTTTGGATTCTTAAGACACCTTTGCACTTACATAGAGCTAGACTTATATCTGGGATTTTCTTCCACATTGTTAACCACCCTTTCTGCAAGATTTGGTACTGGTACTTTATGCTCATGCATGTGCAGGCCAGCAGTGCACAACTAAAATGCATCCTGATGTCAGAGATGTTAAAATGTGAAAAAAACATGTATCTTAGAATTGATGAAATATGGTATATATCCAATTGCTAAGTGTTATGATATAGTAGTATATGGCAGGGAGGACCACCACGTTTGAATCAATAGGGAAAGCTTCAAGAGGAGATAAAGATTGAAGGGTCTTAAAGGAGAGAAAGGATCAGGAGTGGACAAAGCATTCCAGGCTGTGAGAACAGCTTGTAAAAAATACAGAATGTTCCCAGATTTAGGTCCTAAATTTGTCATTAAATACTTAGGTACCAAGGAGTATGCTAAGCACTTAATACATTTAATCCACATACCTATCTATGAGGTGTAAGTGCTATTATTCCATATTTTTTTAGCTGTAAAACTGAAGGTTAATGGAGAAAAGGAACTAGAGGCACAGTAATAAATGAACATTTTTGTTGATTTTACTTAAATCACCTTTCTCCTTTCCTCCCTCCCAAATAAAGTTCTTGAATCCATTTTTCACTTCTTCAAGGGATATAATCCTTGGCATTGCAAGTTCTCATTTCCTCATTTGATGGGAAAAGAGGCACAGTATACAAGAGGGAGAGCTTGAAGGGATCTAGTAGGACTTGTGATTAACTGAGAGAAGATACTCTCGTCTGAAGGCTTTGGGTGGTCATTGCTAGCATTTAGGCTTTATAACAGGTGAGTGACAAAATGACTCTCACGACTTTGGTGCCACTTTCCTTTTTTCCCTTTCTCTCTGCTCCCAATGTGAAATTGCCTTTAGTTTTTTTTCGTAGGATAATAGAATTTTAAACATTGTTCATTGCTGTTAATTCCTTTACTAACCTGCCATGTGGGTATTCCTTTAGGTAGCTCTCAAGCTACCTAAATATAATTATGTGTATCACTTAAATTGTCTTAACTATATTCAACAAAATGTAGACTAACAAAGTGTTTTCATTTTTAAAAATTTTGTTTTGTTTTTGTTCACTTCCAAAAAAGAAACTATGAGATGAGTCTGATCAATAAGCTCACATAAAACACATGTTATTAATTCATCTCAGCTATTTTCTGAAATTCATTTTCCAAGATGTGCCATTTATAGCTCACCACATTAATCATTCTACATTTTCTCACACTCTGGTTGAGAGATGCAAGTTAAGTTTCATGCATTGCCTGTCTTTGCTAGAATTTCAATACCTTTTCAAATATTCCACATGTGTAATATAAACTGGATGATAGAACCCTGGTTATTATTGTATTTCTGAACAGTATTAATACAGAGACAATGCTAAAGTTTAAGGAATAGGAACATGGTGACGACGAGGATTGTTTATATATGGGAGGATATTGTATAATGCTCTGGATTGATGTAACAGCCAGTTTTATGCTTTCTCCTTCTCAGTTATCAGGGAATATGAAGAATAGAAAAAGCATCCAGGAACCTAGATTTGATTATTACAACAGCGAAGTTCCTGATATTGACCTCAGTGATTGTGAATTCCCACATGTCATTGAAATCTATGACTTCCCTCAAGAATTTCGTACTGAAGACCTGCTACGGGTTTTCTGCAGTTATCAGTAAGTATTTGCAAACGGTTGGAGATGCTAGGGAAGGTGGGATGAATTTTTCTTAAAATGTCTTCTGAAAAATCATCTCTTTTGTTTTCATATTCCCTGTTGTTTACCTTAGCACTGAGTTTGATTATTGTCTTTTCCAAGACCATTAGAAATATTCTGTTTCAAACCACTCTTCTAAGTTTCTTAAAAATGCCAAATTGTCTTTCTGGACACCATTTTTGCATTTTGGAAGAACAATGTCAATGATGACTTCTAAATCTGTCTTCGTTGTGCATTTAGTCCATTTATATTTATTGTAATTATTGATATACAGTTGACACTTGAACAAGGTAGAAGTTAGGGGTGCCGACCAACCCACACAATAAAAAATCTGCATGTAACTTTTGGCTCTCCAAAAACTTAACTATAAAAGCCTACCGTTGACTGGAAGCCTTATCAATAACAAAAACAGGTTATTCACACACATTTTGTATGTTATGTATATTGTATGCTGTATTTTTACAATAAATAACCTAGAGAAACCTACTAAGAAAATCATAAGGAAGAGACAATACATTTACAGTACTGTACTGTATTGATACTATAAGTTTTTTTTAAAAATCAGCCTATAAGTGGACCTGCACAGTTCAAACTCATGTTGTTCAAGGGTCAGTCATATTTGGATGTATGCCTGCCATCTTTTTTGTGTGTTTACTTGTCCCATCTTTTTCTCTTCTTCCTGCCTTCTTTTGGATTGATGAGGTATTTTTTTCTCATTCCATTTGTTTTGGGAAATGATACTGTTTTTATTCTTTGTTATTTACTTCAGAAATTAAAAAATGCATGCTTATGGCTAAAGTTAATATTTTTACACTCTTTCTAAACACTATAAAGGCTTTTAAAGTTCCATTCTCCAATTCCATTCTTCACCTCTCTCCACCCCAATTTATATGCTGTTGTGATTGAGCATTTTGATTTTTAAAAATTTTTTCTCTTTTTCCTTTTAAACTCTATTTGATGTTATTGTTTTATATATTCAGCATTCAGATTTACCCACTTTTTGTGTTTTTGTTTATACCTTCTTGTATCTAATACATTCCATCTGAAACCTTTTTCCTCCTGGATGGAATATACTATTTAGCATTTAATTTAGTAACAACAGTCTGCTGGTAACAAACTCAGTTGGTTTTGTTGTTGTTGTGTTTTAATGACTTTATTTCAACTTCATTCTTGAAAGACTTTTGCTGGATATAAAATTCTAGGTTGGCAGTTATGTTTCTCTCAGAAACTTGAAGATATTCTATAGTATCATCCAAGTCAGCTGAATGTAATCTCTCTTCTTAAGTTTTTCTCTTTGTCTTTGGTATTCTACATTTTCAATATGATGTGGCTTTGTGTTCTTTTTATTCTTCTTGAGATTATTTGGGCTTCTTAAATCAGTGAATTAATGTTTTTCATTGGTTTTGGAGAACACTCAGACATTATCTCTTCAAATATTGCCTCTGTGCCAGTTTCTCTTTTATCTTCTCTAAGATGCCAATTAAATGTACATTAGACTTCTCACTTAATTCTCATGTCACCTCTCTTTCATATTTTCCATCTCTTTGCCTGTTACATTTGGAATAATTTCTTTAGCTCTGGTTAGCAGTTCACTAATTTTTCTTCAGTTGTATTTAATTTGCTGTTAAATCTGTCCCTTGAATTTTTAAATTTAATTTTATTATGTATTTTTATTTTTCAAAGTTCTCTATTACATCTTTTACAAATCTCCATGGCCATTTTTTTAGTTTCTTGTTTTCTTCAAATATTTTCAAGATTTAAAAAATTTCTTTAAGTATGTTAAACATAGACCTTCTATAGTTTATGTCCGGTAGTTCCTTTACCTGAACTCCTTTTAGTTCTGTGCCTGCAAATTCTCACTCATAGTACCTTGCTTTTTTTGAGGTTTATTTATTTGCTTATTTATTTTTTACTGTGAACACCCATCTTCCTTGGAATTATATTTATGGGAATTGAGGCCTGCAATAAAAGAAGAGGATTTCTACTGAAATTTTTTTCTGCCAAGCACCAAGGGCACTAACAGTCCAGGAGCACTGTAAATTAAATTATTGATTTGAGGTTATTCTGACCACTCAGATAGAAATAGTCAAGTGAAGAATGATAAAAAATGATTGTTACATGTCTCAACTAGTTTATTTTAACAGCACTTATCAATGTCCATTCACTTGCCAGTCTCTGATGTGGTGCCAGACCTTTTTAATTTTTTTTTAATTTTTTAAGTTATTGGTCTGTTGATAGAAGACTTCTCATATGTCACTGTCCTAATATATTACTGTGACTTCCAGTTTCATTTCTTTCTTTTTTTTAAAGATTTTATTGGGGAAGGGGAACAGACAAGTTGCTGTCCTTTTGTTCTTCAGTCTAGTTGTGGAGGTTGTCGCTTCACTGGCCCATGTTGGTATTATCATTGCGCTCTTCCTGGGTGAGGCAGTCGCTCGCCGGCCATTGGACGGCTGCTCACAGCGGCTCACGGCAGCTTATGAAAGCTCACACCCACTGCCGGCTAGCCCCACTACAGCCTACGCCATTGCTGGCAACTCATGACAGCCTAGCTCCAGGTCAAGCTGCTGTTCACCATCTTAGCTGTAGAGGGCGCAGTATCACTGGCCCTCATGTGGGATCCGAACTGGGGCCCTGCTGCTCAGAGCTGGTGTCCCAAGCCAACTCCTAACCAATGTGCCACTTGGCTGGCCCCAGTTTCATTTCTTTAACGTGCAGTAAGAACTTTAATGTACCTTCAGAGTCATCTGAGTGTACATTACTTATAGGGTAAAATGTTTTCTATGTTTTTTTATTTATTTTTTATTGGGGGGATGGGAACAGCACTGGGGAATTGGGGGAGGGGAACAGACAAGTTGCTGTTGTTTTGTTCTTCAGTCTAGTTGTGGAGGACGTTGCTTCACTGGCCCAAGTAGGCACCATCATTGCGTTCTTCCCGGGCGAGGCAGATCAGTCGCCAGCTTCTGGAACGGCCGCTCACTGCGGCTGCTGGCCGCTCACTCTGGCTGCTGGCTACATACAGTAGCCCATGGCAACCTACTGCCACAGGGGCTGTAGCCTACACCACAGCAGCGCAGCTCCAGGTTGAGCTGTTGTTTAGCATCTTAGCTGTAGAGGGCAGTGTCACTGGCCCTCATATGTGGGATCCGAACCGGGGCCTTCTGGTGTCCCAAACCAGTTCTTAACCATCGCGCCACTCGGCCGGCCCCTCTGTGTTTTTTTTATAGCTGTTTTACCCAAACATAATTGATAATCGTTTCTTGGGTTGTTTTTTTTAGTGACTTCACCTTTCTCTAGTCTTCCAAAGTATTCAACTAAGTTTTTATAGATACAACAACTCTTCTGTTTCACATCCGTATTTCACTGGTTTAATTTTATTCAGTTCAATTATGTAGTGAATGTAAATTAAAACTGATATAAGTGGGTTTGAAAACAATTGCACTGACTATTGGTATGCATATCATTCCTAAATACATAGGAGACAGTAAGAGTGTCAGAAGTGTACCTTTATGTCTCTAGCTTATAAGAAAAAAAAATAAGCTTTAGGAATAAAGAAATAATCCTGAAAGAATGTCATTAAAAGATTTTTAGGGTCTGAAACAAAGTCACTTTAATGCTCCAATCTTCATGTTAAAAATTTAAATTTAAAATTCAATTCATGTACCTGTTGAATTTGTAAGATTTTGTATCATTAGGAGATGATCATTAAGATCATTAGTCAGCTCTGCCATTGTTGCATAAAAGCAGCCATAGACATTTTGTAAACAAATGAGCATGGCTGTATCCAATGGAAGTTAATATGCAAAACCGAGCATCCTGTTTCTATAAAGTTCTAGAACAGGCAAAATTAGCTACCAGCCATGTACCTCACTTATATTTGGTTGGGGGGAGCATCCGTTCTATAAAAGAAAGAAGGAGTGACTGGATCCTGGAAGACAATTTCTGCCACAGACCTTATACTAAATATGTAGTGTAGGTGGTCAGTCAGTCTCATTCATTGCAGTTATGTTAAGACCCAGTATAAGAGCCTAGTCCATATAAAGTGCATAACAGATTTTAAAAAGTTGTCAATGAGATTAAATCACAAATCAGAACTACCTTAGATTGTCATTAATAATGATGACTTTTAAAACCAAGGATCAGTTTTGTTGATGTCTAGACTTTCTTGAAGATTAGTTAATTCTTATGAATTATTTATTAACATCTCTTTGATTTGTTTCTTCTTAATCTTGCCTGTAATGCTATTTTATAAAATCAAATCCAGAAACATTCTCAAAAGAGAAGCGTTTTAAAGGATTATAAATTCCAAAGTCTAAAAGACCCCTCAGAACCCATCTAGGTCTTTTTCTATCCTTTTTGTAAACTATCTTATGATATAGATTTCTACTATTGAATTTTTACATAGTCTCCAACCCCTGTGCTCACTTTATGTCATGGTCAAACTTAACCTTACTTTCAGGAAATTCTCTAACCTTCAAAAGCTCCTTTATTCCCTTTTCCCTCAAAGGAATTTTTTTCTTGACTGGTTGTTGAAGAGGGAAAATTTTCTAGCAGTTGTTTTTCTTTTTCCCCCTTTTTAGTGCTTTATAAAAATAAAGAAAAGGTCATGGTGCAAAAGCCTGTAGTAATGTCTGTGAGTCAAATACTACAGTCAGCTTCATGTTTTAATCACTGTCTTCATCAAAATTAATACTCTTCCTGATAAATATTGCTATTAATAATAAAAATGAGTGGCCTTCCTTTGTTAAATGCCCACTGAGTGCTCGGCACCATGCTCTTTGCTTTGTTATGGACGATCTCATTTCAATTTTTACAGCAACTCCATGAGGAAGTACTACAGATCAGCAGACCTAGCTCGAGAGAGGTTGAACCTGCCCCAGAGATTCAAGGAGGGGGACAGAACCTGAGTCCATGTATATGTGACCCTCAAACACCCAGCTCTTTCCTCAGGGCTGTATCGAGTCTGTGAGCAGTTTTAAGCTCCTAGCTAAAAAAATGATAGCTGTGATGTCATCATCCGGATAGTCCTTATGCTCACTATGAGAGCTTTGCTCCAAAAGACAAAGGTGTTTTTTAGTACTTCAGTGGCCACTCCTTTGAATCTTTATAATTTAGTCTAATATTTCTCTTGATTTCTTTTATCTTGAATTTTTCTGGCTTGCCGCATTTCTTTCCTATTTTCCTTTTCTACTTCCCTTCTACAACAAGTAAGGAAGAATGGGTCAGCTTCTCTGATTACAGTTGTCCATTCTTTCTGTTACTTGATTTTTTTTTGCTTTGAATGACCTGTATTCTTCTCTTCTGTCTCTCTGTCTCTGTCATTGAGCCTACATATGAAAAGTCAGACAATTAAGTGTGCGAATTTTGCATTGTGCACTTACACGGCGGAAAGTTCTCCAACTTAATTGCCTGACCTCTAGCATGCATTAAATCCCGGTGACCTTCCCTGCCTACCTTCTCCTCTAATATTCTTCTACCCCTCCTCTGCATCCCCTTTCTACCTCTTCTTGTTCTGTGCCCATAAGAACGTCTCTTGTAAATAGTGTGTTAACTACTTTACCTCCCCAAAGGGATCTGTGAGGATTAATTAGTTGATGTCTATAAAATGGCTGGGAATGTAAAACACTACCAAGTAGTTCTGTATGATGGTATTATTGCTTTTAAAATTCAGTGACTTCTTCTGTCCTCCAAGCTGTTTTTTGTGCCATTATCCCCATTTCACCTGCACACTCGTTGGGTTTTTCTCTCTCATCATGCAGTGCTTTATGAGACACTATTTTAAAGATATTTCATAGAAGTAAATTTTAAGAAATAAAATTGTGGGTTTTTTGTTGCAGGAAGAAAGGATTTGATATTAAGTGGGTGGATGATACACATGCCCTAGGAGTATTCTCCAGTCCGATTACAGGTATTTACCCAGTGGATTTCAGTGTTCTTTTTTTATTGTCCATTTTCTTCTGCAACTTGTCCTAATTTCGCTTCCATTTTAGCCAACTGGCATTTTATTCAGCCAATACAAGTAATAAAAAAATTGGCAGATACGGGTTTTTGAGGCATGGTGTTTTGGTACCTGTGTGCTTCCCTTGTCTCTTTTCACCTTAATCCAATGGTATTTGAAGAGATAGTCAACTCCTTTCAAGGTTATTTGCTGCAGTTATGATAGTACATAAACAGACGATAGGTAGAGATTTAAGAAGCCTGTGTGACTAAATCTTACTGTATTTATGATGGTTTTCCCCCAGACAAATGAATTTGAAGTAGCCCTTTAACTTATCCAGTGAGAGATTGTAATACATACTTTCTCAATATTTGATTGTACCTTTTCACACAGCATATAATTGGCCTCATGATATATCTGATGCAGAGGCATTCAAAGAAATTAGAGATTTTGGTTTTGGTCTGAACCACCTAGATTAGAGGTCTGCAAACTTATTCTTTAAAAGGCCACGTAGTAAACGTTTTAGGGCACCTGGTCTCTGTCAGTACTTAACTCTGCCACAGTAGCAAGAAAGCAGCCATAGACAATATGCAAACAAATGGGCATGGCTCTGTTTCAGTAAAAATGTATTTACAAAAACAGGGTTTTGGCTGGATTTGATCACAGAGCCATAGTGTGCTGATCCCTGATCTAAAGTAATCACTGCCAAGTTATTCCTTATAGATTTTCTAGAGCTTACCATCTCCTTTGCTTGCCATGAAAGATAAAGCATCATAACATCTAGGAAATACTTTCTAAGAACTAGCCTTAAATTTTCCTTTGCATCACTCTTCTTCATGTCTTCTCCTTCCTTATATTCATTGCTCTTTGCAGCTCGTGATGCTCTGGGTAGTAAACACACCATGGTGAAGATACGGCCCTTGTCACAGGCCACAAGAGCAGCCAAGGCCAAAGCTAGAGCTTATGCTGGTGAGCTAACAATCTCGGGGGGACGGCTTTTCTTGTTGATAGTAGTGTTATTGTTTTTTTAGCACTTGTCCAGCACCCAGAGTTCTAAAGGCATATCACTATTATTTTTAGTGTTAAAAGGAGTATGACTTGAAGGAAAAAAAGAGAAAAGGCTTTGTGGCATCGAGCAGCCACTTGGAGAGAATGGGAGATTCTAACTGCAAGCAATGCAGCAACCATTTTCTGATGACATCCTTATCTAGTTTACCTCTGTGTTAGCTGTTTGATAGAGTCACTGTAAGAAATTGTGTCAATACGGATAATGAAGACAGGGTTGTTTGTGCTTTGCCATGTTAATTTCCTCTGATGGTCATCTATCAGGCTCGTATTAATTACTGCTGATGCAGCCCTTTTTAGTCTATTTTGTATGTTAATTACTGGTTAAATCACTTGGAGCAGAGTGCTTTCTCTTCCTTACTCCAGCCTACTCCTTCCTTTTCTCCCATTCAGAGTTCCTCCAGCCAGCAAAGGAGCGTCCTGAGACTTCAGCAGCCCTAGCTAGAAGGCTAGTCATCAGTGCCCTTGGGGTTCGAAGTAAGCAGAGCAAAACTGAACGGGAAGCGGAGCTCAAGAAACTGCAAGCAGCCCGAGGTGAGTTGAAGTGATGGCATTCTTCTTGAGTCCCTTTAGAGCTCACTATAAGGCATGTGTTAAAAAAAGAAAGAAAGAAAAAAAGGAATGAAACTCACTCCATTTTGTCATTTCCATTTCCTAGAAGCCTCCCAAGTGTATTGAAATTGTTTTCATGCCTTGTATCTAGGAGGAAGACATTTCAGGATTTGTATGCCTGTTCCACACACCAAGGCATCCTAATCCATTCTCCTACTGTTGTTTTCCGAGATAGGTTCCATCTTCTCAGCTCATCTTTGGCTTTTTCTATTGTTCTTACTCCACATGTTGAGAAAAATTTCCCTGTGAAAACATAATAGTCTCCCAGGCAGAAAATGTTATTTGCTGTGGTTTTACTGGGCCATGATTGCCATGGTATTATCAAATGCTTTAGATTTTAGGTAGAAGACAAATTAAGGAAAAGCCAGCAACTGACATTGATGATGATAACTGTAGGAGGTATTTTTTTTCTGCAAAGACAGTCCTGAGTGGCTCCATTAGAGTACATCTAGATTACTCAGCTTCTGATTATTTTTCAGTATCTAAGAGTTCTCAGAAAGTATTTCAACTGATCAACAAGCAGGATTTTTCTTTCCCCTATAGTTTGGAGTTGAGGTTAAAATCTCCGTCTCCACTTTATAGGCTGTTGACTTGTCTGTAAAGACTTGGGACTCCAGCTTTGTACTTAAGTACTTTTTATCAACCTTCAGGCTTTAGACAGTCTCATTGCCTTAGCCCACGATCTGTGGAATCTGTGAAGGCAATTTATTCTGAAAATTCCACTTACTGAAAAGTAACTTCATTTTTCCATTAAACGAATTGAAGTTTCAAAGTCCTTGTTTATTGCCACTCTAACAAGGCCATTAATACTTCCTGTCCACTCTGCTTTGGTGATAGCAGGCAGCTTGTGGACTCTCGGCTGCACTGGCCAGATAACCAGTGACAGAGTGTGTCATGCATGGCAGGTGTTAGCGTTTTAGAGTAGAACCCAACTAATTTTTGAAACCTTAATGATTTTAATGAGGCAGTTTTGATTTTTCCAATGCATTGTTCATTCAAAGGCCTCTTATAGACGATAGAAATGGGAGGATTCCTGTGGTTTTTATAGATGGCAATAATAGAATTAGATTAAAGGAGAATGCAGTGTTCTTAACCCTTTATTAATTGGTTATCCATGAAGAAAATGATTTCTCTGTGAGAACCACAATTATCTCAGAAGATCAATAGAGGGTAATAACAGCGGTATCTATAAAAGAAGCTATGACTCTTTTTGCAGTTATCATGCTTTCCTGTGTATCTCTATAGATGCAGCAACAGTTTTGCATGGATATCATCTGAGTGGTCCCCTCTACTTCTCTGTAGGCACATCAGCATGCAGCTCCACTTGAAGTATTTGTTTTAAGTACCCAGATATTTAAGGACATTTCAGTGATGCAATTAAAAATGAGACTGTTGGCTAAGTGGTCACCCTGTTACTTACTTTTTTGAAGAAGGCATTTAGTTGTGAATAGAGATCCCACTGTAACAAGTTCCTACCATCTATTGGTGCTGAGGCTGTACAGATTTTAGAGGGCTTTTTGTTATGCTTCAGAGCTTTCCCATTCTTTATATCTGAGAAGACGCATTTGGAAAACTCCTGATTTATTTCTTTCTGGTTTCTTTATGTATTGAGCCAGATACTCTTGTACCTGCCTGCATGGACCCTAAGGCTTCTCACTTAACAAAACTTTTTTTCTATGGAAATTAAAAGTACTGTTTGGGTATTAAGCAGATATTTTTGTTCCAGACCTTCTTCCACTAGAGATGGAGGGATCGTCACGGCATAATGGATAACATTATTGACTCTGGAATCAGACTGTCTGGGTCCACATCTTAGCTCTGCCATTTACTGGCTGTGTGACTTTGTGCAAATTAGTTACTCTTGGGAGGCCTCTGTTTCCTTATCCATAAAATGGAAATCAAGTGAGATAATCCACGAAAGAGACTTCGTTGTCTCCAAAAACCATAGGAATGCTTTCCTTTCTGTTTCTGTAGGCCTGTAATTATTAGTGAGAAGTGTTAGCTGCTGCTGTTTTTATTAGTAATAGTAGCAACATCATGGTGAGTTCAGGCAGATTCCAGTGCATGTTTTTTGTCATTACTCTTGTTGTAAATTTCCTATGATACTCTTATCAACTACATTTGGCATGCTCAGCACCTGTTCTGTGCAAAGCATCATGCTCTCTATTTAGAGGAATTAGATGGCAAGATTTTGTTCCTCTCCTTCAGACTTACAACCTAGTAGGGACAGCTGCTTTGAGTAAGGAAGAAAATATGAATCTGGTATTTTAAGCAGTTCTTTCTCTTCTCACTTGAGTTCTGACAATTTTAAGAATAAAAGCCATGAAAGGGTTTTTGTTGATTAAAAGGATTGGAAGGAAACTCCAGGTAATGTAAACATGTTATGATAACTCTATGCTGGATGGTATTGTCTCCAATTTAGAGCTGGCCCAGAGAAGTTAAGTAACTGGCCTAAGGTTACCCAGCTGGTAAATTGAGAGGAGGCAGTTGAACCTAAGCCTCTGTAATTAAAACCTGTGCTCCTTCTGTAATACTGTAATCTCTCCAGAAGGATTTTGAGTTAATTTGCCTTTTTTCCCCCCCAGAAAAAAAATATTAAAAAAAATTTAGGGCCTTCAGAAAATAAAATATGACAGGCTTCTTTAGTTATTTTTTTCCAACAGTTAGCAGCTTTCACTGTCAAAAAATTCTTCCCTATGTCTAACTTAAATCTGTATGATAGCTTAAACTAGTTTCCTTTTCTTTTTTCCTTAGTAGAAATAGGGAGCATCTGGACATCTTTCTGTTGTAACAACTTGTAACATAAAGATCAAGGGCGGATCATTTAGGAGTGCCGAGTCTGGGCTGTAATGGAGTTTTGCCATTAACTAATTGTGTGGCCGTGGGCGAGTCTCAGTGCCCCAGTTTCCAACAAAGTGAAAGTAATGTCTGACTTACCTAACTAACCTTGGAGACTTTTTTGAGCAAAACCTAAGTTAACATGTATAAAAATGTTTGGAAAAGAGCTTTATAAATTCAGGATGCTGTTATTTATGGGATTCTTGGGAAATTAGTGTTTATTATAATAATATGAGCCGGTAATGACAAATATGTACTATGTACTGCTCCCCACCTATTATGACAAACAGTGCAGATCATTCATAACATTCTTTTTGGGTGAAGTTTTGACTGGACCATTGCCAATTGATCAAAATTAGAATGGGAATTGAGATCTATGTGCTATCCTATATACAAGTCGGTACTTTTATTAATAACACTGTAATTTCCTAGCCTTTCTTTTTCCTGCTTGAGGCCTTTTATTTGGCACAGTGCCTGGTTTATAAAAAGGCACTCAATATACATGCATGTTCGTTGAATACATAAATGACTTGGTTACTTTAATTTTCCTTCATAAATCTTATTTCATTCATGATTCTACTCTGAACCCTGTCAAGTCCTCTGTGTGTTTCTTTATAAAACCCAGAGCTGAACACGGCATCTGAGACTCTTCTAATTAATGAAGTTGGGATTTGTGGCTTTGAGGGTTAAATATTTCCTGCTAAGGTCCACCACCTACTTTGGTTTCTCTACCTTTTTAGTGAGAAGTTTATGTCTTAGTCCTTAAAAAGGAGATTCGGAAAATAAAGCTACTCTGGAAAGAATTGAGAAAAATGAAATACCCAATTCATTTTAAGCAAATTGTATTGTATATATCTGGAGGATAAGAGCTTTATTTTCACGAGCCTTTGAACATGGGGAAAGTATTCTTTTTGTCCAGCAGAGTATATAACAGATCAGAGTTACAATGAGAGTGGGAAATGAAATCACAGATCATCCTTGAGTGCTTTGAGTGCTTTTTTTATTTTTATTTTATTTTAGTTTTCAATTACAGTTGACATAGTATTATATTAGTTTCAGGTGTACAACATAGTGATTAGACATTTATGTAACTTATGAAGTGATCACTCTGATAAGCCTAGTACCCATCTGACACCACACATAGTTATTATTGACTGTATTCCCTGTGCTGTACTTTACATCCCTGTGAGTGTTTTTATAACTGACAATTTGTACGTCTTAATCCCTCCCCTTTTTCTCCCACTTCCCATCCTCCCTTCCATCTGACAACTATCCAAATGTTCTCTGTACATCCCTGCGTGCTTTGTATTTGTAAAACACTTAGTCACGTGTTTTTGCCCAGTGACTCACACTACATGATAAAACCACATTTTACAGACCAAACTCAGGGATATGTGTAAAACTTCCCCACGTCCTACTTAGTGAACCAGTGGATTCCCACCTGAAACTGGAGATAGATGGCATTACTTCTCAGAATAAGCTACTCTCTCATTTTCAAAGCCTGCTGTAATTTTGTTTCTTAATTTTCTTTTTATTCTTGGGGATAGGTGATGAATTGGCTGGTCCTAAAAGGACCTGAAAGATAGTAAGTAAACAATAATTTGATCCCCTGGTTTGATGAGTTAAAATCCTAAGAACTTAAAAGTAAAATCTCTATAGTATAGTCAACTGTAATAAAAGAATTAATCCCAGTTGCTACCTTTTAAAATCCTTTTTAGGCATTCCATTATTCTGCCTCCAAGGGCAGCACTGCATGGCTGACTCATATTCTAGGTTTTGTGGCATTTTCTTGGTTTTCTTTTCTCCCCTGATGTGAAGTTCTTGCATTTCTAACCACATTTCCTTTCATTTGAATGTGGTCTTTTTCTCTGAGTGCAGTATTGACCCATATTTTTGGTGTCACCTGCTCTTTAATAAACGTATGCTCCTGGCCTAGATCAGAGAGGAAATGTTAACCCTAGGCCTGACTGACCATTTTACCAACTATTGCTAAATAAATAGCATGTAGTTCTTTGTGTTGATACTTCATACATTGATAAACAACCCACTCTCCAGCATTATCTGTCCCCTTAACACTTAGGTGACCCAGACTGTGTTTTCCCAGCGTGTTAATGATTAGATAAATACTTGGTAAGCCTAAAATCTAAAACCTTGCTAAAGTTAAGAAGTTTCTCCTCCTTGATCTACCAGGTCTGTCAAACTGTAAAAGAAGACAGTTAGGTTAGTTTGACCAGACTTGTACTTCACGTCTTCAGGTAGATTTTGTGATGATTTTCTCCATTATTTCCTTAGGTGTAGAAGTAAATTTTTGAAAGTTGCAGTTTACTTCCCTTTTTACTTTTTTCAAATATGATACCAAACTGGCCTTTTTAAAATCTTCAACACTTCTGTTCATTCCTTCAGTGAGAAGTGGTGATTTCAATCAACTCATTTAATATAATCATTTCTCCCTATTTATTTATTATGCTGGGAATGAAAGATTTCAGGGCCAGGTGTGTGTGTGCTTCAGGTTCATCATTTCATGGTAGTTCTTCCATTCTTCCTTAGTTTCTTGGCCTTATGGCTGCTATTGGGCTTTCTCTTTAGTTAGTTTACTTTTTTAATGGTTGGAGGTAAAGTTAAGAGCTTTTTTCATGCAGTCTATCAGCTATTATCTGCTTTTGCTTCCCATTAATAAAAGGAACAGTGTGTTTATCTTTCTGACAAATTTTTTTCCCACTTTTTTTCCTTTGTAGATATTTTCAGATGTCAGGATAGTGGAAAGTATGTTCATTTAAGAATTAAGGACCTGGGTTCCAGCTTCAGTTTTTCACTGATGATGTAACCTTAGGCACGTCACTTAACACCCTTCCAAACTTCCATTTACTCTTTAAAATTAAGAAAATATTTTCAGGTCTCATTCTCACCTATATTTCTTTATTCTATTCATGTTCTATATTTCTAAATTTATACCTCACATTTTCACTATTCCTTTGTGTTTCTCAATTTGTCTCCCTACTTTTACTGGTTTTTGTCATACGGTTTACAACCAGAATTTCCTCATATTTACATAATTTTGGTAATAGAGATCTGCAGTCTTATTGGAAAGCCATTAGGGTAGGAAATGTTACAGAATTTTGAAATTTTCCAACTTTAGAAAGATAATATGGTTATCTTTATTCATTTCACAACACCAAAATCAAACATATTAATAGCAGGGTGTATGATTAGTCACCCTAAATGGCA
Organism: Hipposideros armiger; assembly: GCF_001890085.2. Classification (NCBI taxonomy): domain Eukaryota; kingdom Metazoa; phylum Chordata; class Mammalia; order Chiroptera; family Hipposideridae; genus Hipposideros; species Hipposideros armiger. The sequence continues at coordinate 792,481 of NW_017731378.1, forward strand.
CATGTAAAGACTAGAAACAGCTTCATACCCTTCACGTTAGATTTACCACCAAAAGAAACAAAACTTTGTTTTCAGAACTGCTTTGGTTTTGGGATTGTGGATTGTCATTATATTTTTCTACTGCACCTGGATTTCTTGTCTTATAACTTCCCATGGTGCCTTACTAAGTTTCCGAGCTTATTGAAAACAGTGAGTTCTAATAATTCACTTTTCTGGTTTCTTTATTTTTTCTTGAAATCCAGAACCAGGTTTTGATTATTTTCATCTAAGGTCGCTTTCGCCTTTAGATCCACTCAAAACTTTCCCCTCTTTGTGAGAATCAGAACCACAGTGCCTTCCTAAGAAATGTGCTGTTTTCTAGAGAATCCCAAGCCCATTCAAGCCTGTCTTAAAGCCAAGTCAACAGGACGCTAAATTAACCAGCCTTCAGTTTGGAATTTGCTGACTCCAGGTTTTTGTCTCTTGTAACTTTGCTGCTATATTCTGGTCGTGCCACAAGATGGTGCCCAAATAGCAGCGAACTTCTCTTTCTCAACATTTACAAGTGCTAGTCAGCTTCCTGACTAAGTTCTTTGCCCTTAAAGTACAGTCACATATAGTACAGGAATTTTATGACATTCTGCTGATTTGGAAAGATATGTCAAAATAGCAAATGTTTACTCTAAACTCTCCTTGATTTTGATTTTGACTTGCAAAATCTTTTACGGACAGCTGAAATAATAGTCCTTGGAAGGAAGCACTTAGGCTTATCATCTGCGTTTTATGGTGTCAAGATAAATGACAAGCCATGAAATTAGAACTGGTATTGTGGCACCTGGTGAAGCGCTTGGGCCACCAAACCATGTATGGCTTGTATTTTCTCAGGTCTTGGTGAGAGTGTTCAATGGAAACCAAGCTGCTTTGTTAAAAATCGAAGATGCATTGCCCAGATTTGTGCATTTTCTGTTTTTGTTTTTAAAAGTAGTCCCTAGTTTTCCTTCCCTTATATGTGGTCATTTTTCCATGTTGGACTTGTGTATTCCGAAGATTTCTGGTTCCCAAAAGCGCTCTGAAAATACTGAAATTGGGTTTGTCTCTGAAGTATTTTTTCCATAAGATTGTTCTAGGAAGACATGATGAAAACCTGGTGGCTACCATTTCCATTTGAGCAAGAAATTAGAAGAAGAATATTGAAACATATCTTTGGTCACTGTTGAAAGATTTGTAAAAACCAGTAAGCTGGGAATAATAGACAATTATACTGAAATACTAACTCAGTTGAGAAATAGAATTAAAATAAATATATTAACAGCAAGACTAGAATCTGGGTCCTGTTAGATTCTGACTTATTCCATATACTTTTTATTTCTATTAGCCCTAGATCTTTTTCTTTTTATTATATAGTAATAGTAACATTTCCATTTAACACAGCACTTGGAAAGTTAAAGATATTAACTCTTGGAATCAGGTGAGAGAAGACCAGGAAATACAGTCGTCTTATGATTAAAGTTGCCTTGTAATTTGGGTTAAGGGAAAGTCACTGGTTATATGAAGTACACTACCACTTTTAACACTGCTCTGATTTGCAGAGAGAAAACGATTGGAAGCCAAGCAACGAGAAGACATCTGGGAAGGCAGAGACCAGTCTGCAGTTTGAACATCATTCAATGAAAGGGATAATTCCATGAATTCAGAAAATATTTCCATAGTCTTCAGATAAGAGGATTCTTCCAGAGCTCTCTGTACATGCAGATGTGCGTGTTAATGAAAGAAAGAGAGAAAGCGACCGAGACAAGGACTAACTGGTATAGAAAGAAGACAGACCCCTGTCTGTGTTCATTGTTAATGCAGCTCTTTAGAATTGCCTTACCATGTCGGGCATAGAAGGAAGGAAGCCATGAGCTAGGAAGAAATTTGGAAAATGTGACTTCAAGAGTCCTCTGGACAGGGCACGTCATGTTAGCATGGGTCACACTTCCAAGATGTTTGAAGCGAATACAAAACAGAGGATTCAAACCTGCGATGGTGGGAGATTTACGCCCTGCAAAACCCGGGTGTTCCTTAGTACCTCACAGAGCTGAAAACCACAGTACTGAGGCGGCAGGAAGGGAGCATCAAGTACAAAGAGACGGAACAGCGTCTGATGTATTTGGTGTTCACAGAATCTACGCTGCCAGTCCCAGAACTCCAAAATTGGTGAACTGCAGCAGATGTGGGTGTTTGGTCTCCAGAGTTTGTACTGAGCTGAGTGCCTGGGGCTGCTCCAGCTGCACAGCAGCCAGGGGCATGCCAGCTTCACTCCTCGTGGGAAGCCAGTTCTGGGAACTGTATGCCAGTTCCAGTGTAAGCAGTTCTATCATGTTGTAAGAGGGAGACATTAAAGCCCATTTTATGACAGATCGCTCTGGTATTTGTCAATTTTGTCATTCCCACAAAGAAATTGGAGAGCAGCGCTCCTCTCATCTTCCTCCCTATAATCTGTTTGTGGGTTCAGTGGGTCTCTTGATTTTATTGAGCCTCCCTGTGTAGAGAGCTGATCATGTCTGGCCCAGAGCATACTACAGAAGTGCCTCTCTTGGGGTTGGTGTGTGGCAGCTCCTCTTCCACTCTTGCCTTCCTTGTGCTCCCACACCCCAACTGCTAGCCTTTTCCCATTTCTGTCAAATCTGACATCCTGCAGAAAGCATCTGGCACACAGCATGTTCTTGGTATGATCTTCTCAGCCTGTGCCAGAGGTACTTGACAAGTAGCTCCAGACCATCTGTTCCAATGAAGAGCAGCCAGAATAAAACAAACACCTCTGGGCAGTGAGAAATTTCCGCCTAAAGGGCATGGACAAGTCGGAGCCGTCACCCCGGGCTCTATCCATTTCATATCTGCGTTCTCAGTATTTTTGGAAAGTAGCGCCTCACCGAAGAAACGGTAGTGCTAGACCTTAAGATGCTGAGGTAGCAAGAAATAGTGTTTCATTGTGCTCTCAACTAGGGCAGTAGCCTCATTTTTGTATGATTTAGTGCCCATGACAATGATAGATTATTAGCATTGCCTAGAATATGGTGGAGTGGGGCTCTTTTCAGACGGTCCTCAAATGACACTGCCTTGGGTCTTAGTCCTGACACAACTATCCCGCTGCTATTCTGGTCCTAGGGCCCTCTCGCAGTTCCTCAGCATTGTTTCTCCAGTCTTGGTCAGCTCTGAAAGTGTCTCTTGTTCATGCTCAATGCCTCCCTTCCAAGTTTGGGGGATGAAATAAGCCCTTCTTTTGACCCACTGTGCCAGGACTTAGACCAGTGCCCTTCTCTTTAGCTCGTAGCTGCCCAGCTTGTGCTCTGTCTTCACAGAACAGATGTCTCTGAGATCCGTCTGTTTGAACAATATGGCTGCATTTGAAAGGAAGTGGAAATGCAGGGAATTGTAGCCAGGCTTTGTACTGAATGGTGTGCCTCAGAGATGGAGGCATAATACCTTTGCTCTGTTTTGATTCTTCAAGGCAAGTGACCTTGGGCAGTAAAAAAGAGATGATCTCCCTTTTCTTTTGCTTTGAGGGTCCTTGCCCTTTCTAACAGCATTTTAAGCTTTTAAGGGTGGTGTTGATGTTAACAGCCCCATGTTTATTACCTAGTTTGCGTGGAGTCCTCATGATTTCTAGAAGCTACTTTTGTTCTCATTCTAATGCTTTGTACTAGGTGGCTAGTAGCTTATGCCTTTTTTTAGCTAACAGTCAACCACCTCTAAGTTTCAGATTTATCCTTATAACCAGACTCAGAGAAAGGATTTTTTTTTTTAAAGCCGATACTAAAAGCAATGGAGTGCTGCTGCTTCTACCATTAGTAGAGAATGTGCCGTTGAGTTGTATTTTTGTAGCAGTTGGGATCAATATCCACTGGCTGGAGGTAAGAGGGCCTACCATGGCCCAGCACAGACTACATTGAGCTTGTCCAGACGGGAATAAAATCTTTAGCCATATCTAAACCATGCCTTCTCAAGCTCAGCTAATTGGAGAGCACCTGTAGCTGCCACTGGCTCCTTTGTTAGATATTTGAGAAGACAGCTAGTGTACTCTGTTCTGCATATATGTTGCTTCATATACCAGGGGTGTCAAAAAAATGTATACAAGTGGACAACTTTGGTCAACATTGCTCAAGCAGTTGTTCGCCATAATCAGAAATGTCTGGACGCTGATGGTAACCACGATGAATACCTCTTGTAATTGCAGAAGTCAAACGTGACTTGTATTCATCATTTGTTGTTGATATATATTATTACAATTTTAATAGTTTTTTTCCTTTCTTAAAATGTATATACATTTTTGGATCGCCCTCTGTGTATATGTTGAGCATGTGAATCCAGGATCACCTGGAATTTATAGTAGAAAGGTAGATTCCCCTTGAGTTCTGATATGCTCCCCAGAGAGTGAAAATCTTTGTGGAATAGAAATAAATTAGGCTCCTGAAGAGTAAGCCGAGGTTCCTAGCACTTTAGTTTCTGTGAGATGAAAGTATGCTGAGGTGAAAATCTTGTGACATTTTTGGTTCTGTCTGGAATTTGGTGGTTGGTATTCTGTTAACATTCCTCATCTAGCTACAAGTCATGCCAGTCACCAGCCTTCCCATGCCCTTCCCTTTCAACTTGGAGGTGTAACAGCAAAACCCTTGTGTAGCTTTTTCCAAGAATTAGAACAGGCTGCACCTATCAAACGTGTGATGTGGGCAGCAAGACTGAGCCCAAAGCCGGTGGCCGGCTGCCTGGCCTGCTTTTTCTGGCCCTCTTGTAAACTGGATCCGGCAAGAAGCTGTGGGTCAGCTCCCGGCCTGAATCTCGTCGTCGGTCACCACATGCTCCCCGACTAGCTGCACATTCTTTCACAGACCATTAGCCGCATGTGCGAGTATAATGTTGTTACTGTTCGGGAGATGTTTGCCGGCTCCAACAGGAAATCAGTCCTTCCCTTGTTTACCTAAACTGCCATGCCAAAATATAATGCTCCCTCTGCCTAATGAAGGAGATGAGGTCGAGTTGAAAAGAGAGAAGGTGGAGGAGAAGAGGGATGAAAGCAATTCTTTATATTCACAGAGCGTACCCCCGAGCGTGTCCCATTTTTTTCTAAGGACGGGGTAGCTCTCGTGATGTGAGGAGGGAAGCACTATTGTAAATCTGCCCCATCTGCTGCCATTCATTTTGGCTCTGTTATCAACGTTGATAATCCTTGGACTTTACCTTCTTGCCTCCTACCTTTCATCCCTTAACCTTTCCAACCCATGTTTCAGCACTGGGCCTGGGGAGGGCATTGGGAAGCAGACAGGAGACTCCTCTCTGATCAGAGAAATGCAGTAAGGCTGTTGTGAGTAGCGTGTGTGCCCTGCGCATCATAGTCACCAGCTCAGTGGGAGCGTGCGGGCAACTGCAAAGAACCACAGCCGATCTTGTCTTTGTAGCAGTCCATAGTGAGCAACCTTTATTGGCATTAGGGTGTCAGACCTGTAAGGATCATCTCTTAAGTGTGTCTAAGTGGAGTAAAGATTAAGAATCCTGTCCAAGAAGACCATAGGATTTTATACTACTTTGAGCAGGAGCATATCACAGCCACACCAAGCAGGGACGGTGGCTTTTCCTACATTTAGTCCTTAACTAAATTAAATGTTCCCCCATAGTTTCCTGTTCCCATTCTACCAGACCTGTCTTCTCATTCCTACAGAGATGAGTGGCTTGTTTCACCGATGTTCTTTCCATTGCAGAAATTTATTCAATGCAAAGTTCACTTCAGAAACTTGGCTGAGACCTGACATTTAGGCCAGTCCTGAGATGCACAGCAATCTTGAGGGAGATTGGATTGCCTGCCAGGTATATGGCACATCGTTTGTCCTTGGCAGAGGCCCTGGCTGGCGCTGGGGTCCATGTTACCCCAGCAGTCTTTCTGCTTGACCTTCTTTTCTGCTCTGCAGGAAGGCCCTATCTGTTCACTTCTGCAAACCTTGCCCCTTCTCAAGCCTTCAGTAATTGGTGGTGGTGGTCCATCAGGAGATAAGGGAATGCTTGAGGCCTAAGCTTCCAGGGATATTAGAAACACCCATCCAGGCAATAGGATAAAGGTAAGGGCACTAAAGCACAAACTCTTAGTATGACAGGTGAGTTCTAAATGAGGATAGATCAAGCAAGTGAATGGATTCACAAACTTCTTTGCCAGTTGTGACTTTGACACAGTTATATTGCTTTGAGCTCCTTGCAGAGAGCTATTCCCACCTCCTGTGTATTTTGGCCCTCTGTCCTCTACTCCAAGACATTTGCAAAGCACCAGTTAGATGGGGGACTGGGCCATTGTCCATCCCTAAGGAACTAATTGCTCCTGAACCAGGAACTCGGGCAAAATCCAGGAAAGATTGGGTCTCCTTATGGAAGAGGAGCTCAGCTGAACAAAGCCTGCAGGTCATAGTCCTTAGACCAGAGGCCCTGGGGACATCCCAGTGGAGCAGTACCATCTTGGTTTGCTGATCTTGCCGTCAAAGGCTTCCTGAGCAGTTCCTGGTGCCCCTTGGCACTGGCCCCTTTCTCTCTGAGTTAGGGTTCTGTGAAGGGCATGGCTCCAGTAAGCTGAGGTATCTGGTGTGTAGGCAGCAGCAGGGAGTGTGCAGCGATGGCTTCAGATGAGGTTGTTCCTGAGACGCAGCTCCTGCTCGAGGGAGAGCTCTGCATTGGCTCGGTATGAATCCCCTGTGGGCCAAAGGAAACAGTTCAGTCGGCAACCTTCCCACAGGCTCACGCCATCCCTGACCACGTCACAAACACACAGAGACATCTGCCGAGCTCATCCGTTACATCAGTCAGTCGTAGGCACAGACCCCAGTGCATCCTATAGAAACAGACCCTGACAGGTGTGCCGTTGCGGGGACACTGGGAAGAGCAGGCTATTCAGCGGGAAGGGTTGTGCTGGTTCCTTTCCTTTGGTCCTCCCAGATTCCTTTTCTAACCCCCTTTGTTCTCTCGTGCCCCGGATAATTGACCTGTAGAGGTGGCCTCACAATGGCTCCCTCATCCTCTGCTTTCTGGTGATTTAGGTCAGTGGGAAGCAACAGCAAGGGAATAGAGGGTGGAAGGAGGGAATAGCTGGGCTATGTCGTCGCCTGTTCTGGCAGTGTTCTGGAGTCTGCTCTGACTCCAGGCCAGGTTCCCCCTCCTCCACAGCTCCGGCTTTCGTCTGGGTCCAGGACACCCTCTGCCCCTTCAAGCCTAAAGGCGAAAACAGTTTCCCACTCGTGCTTATCCCTGGATGTCTCAACACCCCTCGTTTCCTTCGTCTTAACTCGCACCTCTATAAATAGTCTGTTCGTTAAATAACTTCAGACTCATCCAAGTGTGTTGTCTTCTGCAAGGCCCCTGAGGGTCAGAACTGCGTTGCTTTTCTTCCCCTCTTCCCGGCCCAGGATCCCTTGCAGGCTGCTGCCAGCGTCATGGAGGCTCTGCCGCCTCCCAGGTGCTCAGCCTCAGACTCCATTCCTGGCTCCCCTCACATTCCTGTCTAATTGGATGGCAGCAATAGCTACACAGTCTCACACCAACTCAAACCTAAGACTTCCTTCTTCCTCTTCGCATTCTGTCTTCCATCTGTTGCCAGAGTTACCTTTTGAAATATAAATCTGATCTTTCTGCCCTCTTGACTGAAATTTGTCAGTGGTTCCCGGAAGCCCACAGGATAGTCTGTTCTCTTAGTAGGAACCATCATAACCCTCCTTGCAAAGAACCTTCGTGGGTTTGAAGTACGTAGCCCCGTTTTACCATTAGAGAAAACCTCTGAGGTTGCAATTTCCTCATTGTCTTGCAGCTAGAAAGTGGTTGGAGTTGGATTTGGAACCCAGTGAAGCCCCCTGAAGCCAAATCCTATGCCTTTCCTCCTACTCGCTTCTCTGACTTCAGTCCCTCCTGTGAAACCCAGCTCAAATAGCCCTCCTTCTGGGCTGCTGCTTTCTCTCTCTGCTTACTCAGCATTTAGTTCATACCTGTTTGGGGTACTCAGTGTATTGGGGTTATCCATTTGAATGTCTTACCCTATTTGACAATGAGCTTGGCACCTTCCTCTTCTGTTGGCGTTCCTAGTACCTGGCTCAGTGTCCAGCACACAAGTAGGTCTTAAATATTTGTCGATTGAATGGACAAGTCTGCTTCACCCCACATAGGCAAGTGTGGGTGTGAACGCACACAGCCCATAGCAAATACAAACATTTTTAAACCTGAAGATGGGAGAATTGCTACTTTTCTCTATAGACAAGTAAAGCAACCACCTCCTTACTCTGCCCACCTCCCCGGATCGCTGCTTCCTCTTTTGTCTGATACTTCCAGTCCTGCAAGTGTCCTGAGCCCTGTTCTCCATGGTCCCCTTCTTGCAAGCAGTGATCACAGCTGGAGATAGCAACACAGATCTGGGGGGAGGGGAGGGGAGGGGAGGGGCGTCTACTTCTGCCTGTGAGGCGGTCAGCTGAGGAGAGAGGCCACTAGAAAAGGCCAGGCGGTCAGCTGAGGAGAGAGGCCACTAGAAAAGGCCGTATGGAAGGGAGGGAAAAATAATAGGAACTGGAAAAGGGAAACCCTGACATGGCTTGAAGTAACAGGAAAGACCAAGACAGATGGGAAATTGAGTTTACAAACCAAATAGCCTTAAAGGGATGTAGAAGAAGTAGCTATTGGGAGAGGCTCGATGGTCTGATCAGTTTGTTCTGGAAATCTACCTGTGAAAATGTCAAAGGAAATTGCACTGTGTTCCACGCCTGGCCTTTCACGCACACCTTCAAGTCACACACACGGATGCGTGTGGGCCTGCAGCCCCCGCGCCCGTGCAGAGCGGGCCTCGGCGGCGTAGGTACCTGTGTGGCAGTCGTGCAGCCAGACCCGGTGCCCATCGTATTTGCAGCGGCACTGCATCCTGTTGTTGGAGAAATCCGACTCTGCCACTTCGTATTTGGGGTTCACAACCACCTGGAGTGAGAGGAGGGGGCACCGCTGAAGACAGGCGATGTGGCTTCTGTGTGTGTTGACAGTGACCGGAATAATCCTTTACATCTCATGTAAAGTCCCACCACGCATGTTTATATTCTCCCCTGATCCTTCCACTTAACCCAGGAAGTAGGTGTTCGTGTCCCTGTTTTATAGATGGGGACTGAGGAGTCACAACTGAAAAGGCAGAATTGTCCATTAAGTCAGGACTCAAACCCAGGTCCTCTGGACCCTGATTCAGTGTTCTTTCTCCTTCAAGTGCCAGACCTGTCAGAGAGCCTGTTTATGATATTCTCTTTCATGTGACCTCAGGGAAGCTTGTGGAACATCTGGGGGAAATGGAGTCCCTGTGGGGAATCCCCACGCGCCCCCTTACCTGAAAGATGTAATCACCGGGGCCCACGTCTGTGATATCCACCCACTGGCAATCAATATCATGCCGGTAGGTGTCCCAGCAGCCGACGGTCACTCCCTGTTCCCCGAAGTTGGCACACGCATAGCGCCGCTGCAGTCCTGCAGGAGGGGTGTGCCGGTCACTGAGGCCCTGGTTAGGTACTCAGGACCGAGCACTCTGCTCAGTCTTTTCAGGAACTCCACCATTTATCCCTCACATCAGCCTCACCAGTCAGATTTTACATGCAGTCAGACCAGGGGCCCAGTTTCAGCTAAGTAACTTGCCTGAGTATCAGAGCCAGGATTCCTACTAATCATGAAGCCAGCACTGTAAGCAACCCCACCTGTGACAGATTATTTCTTTGGATGCTCTAGTGGAAATCCTTGTTGGCCTAGGAAATGTGGTTGGGAGATTCTAGTTACTGGGCTAATACGTTTGCCCGTCCATCCATCGGACCCTCTGAAGAGCCGCTGTTTACCATGCAATTCCTAAGGCGCAGGAACTGTGTGTATGCAAGTAGGCATCAGATGATCTGTGCCCTCAAAACACTTAGCTGAGATGGGACAGGTGTGCAGCTGTTAGCCAAAATAGAAAGTGTTAAGCATTTTAACACTGGTACAACGTGTGTTGGGAATGCAGAGGAAGTTGGGACCTTCCACCTAAGATTTCAGAAGGTATGAAATTGCCCTTCTCGAATTGCCTTGTGTGCTGACGGTTGCCAAGCCATCATTTCCAGGTGCCTGGGGTTATTGAACAGGGCAGAGGGGAAGCCGACGCCAAAGGGGGTGAAGAATATAACACCAGGAGGATATGCTGACAGGAAACCACATACCTGTGGGGCAATTCGTGTCCTCTAGGCAGAAGCTGGCCTTGTGCCCCTCAGCCACCTTGGAGCCATTGAGAGTGAGCAGGTCGTAGTGGGTGAACACCTCAATGCTGTGGTAGTGCCTGCAGAAGGGGCAGAGCTGTCAGTCTGGCAGCAACAGAAGAGGGTCCTCTGGAGGAGTTGGCAGGACAGACGGAGGCACCGGGCCCCATCATTACCCAGAGGAGAACGTTATAATAGCAGGGCAGTGCCCTTCTCTCTCCCAAACCCAAGATTAGTGTGACCCACGGTAGGGGAGCCTACTTTCTTGGTTCCCCTGCCTGGCAGCAAGACACAGCTGCCCCCATTACCTAGGGTGCTGACCCAGATGAGGAGAGGTGAAAGTTCTGTCCTGGCAGCCTCCAGCGGCCTGGCTTCAAGGCCTGACCCGGAGGTGGAGGGAAGGGGTACCTCCGGGGACCAACCTAGGTGCCCAGCTGCTATGGAGGGTGCTTACTCTGCTCCCTGTCAGCCCGGGCCAAATTGCCACCGTTGTTTCCAATCCAGTTCTAATGACAGCTCTGTTCACGCTACAGGGAAAGGTGCTCATTATCTCAGCAAGGCCAAGTCCCAGAGTCGCTGCCCATTCCTCTCGACTTTCCCACCCACGGCCTGTGTCCTGAAGAAGCAACCCCTCTTTTCCGTTCTGCCTTTGTCACGGGCATTGTCTCTGCTGCTGTCTGGGCTGGAGGCTCCGGATAGGGAAGAATGCCCACCGTCTCCTTTTAGTACCAGTATTCACGCTCTTCTTTGGGGACCTTGCTTTGCTGCTGCAGAAACCAGCAAGCTTTTCCTGCAGAGCCAGCATCCTGGATGGGATGTCTATTTTGGGTCTCCAGGTTTCTGGGAGTCCTCACTTCACCTGGCTTTTAAAGACAAGGCTTAAGGTCCCACATAGAAAAATTGTCCAGCATTGTTCTAACAGAGACCGGCTCTGCTGGCAGTCGCTGCTCTGTTGGCTGTGACTATGGGAAATGGAACTCATGAGCACCATCAACATGGCCACAAGCAGGGCCGGTGAGCACGCAGGCTGCTGTGCATGGGAGTCCCTGTGGCCTCGTGTGGAGGCCAGGCCAGTACGGCTCTTACCCAGAGAGCACCCCCCTCCCGGAGAAGTTTGCCTGAGGCCAGGGAAAACCCAGGCTGATTTGGCGCCTGGACCCTGCTTTTTGTCCCTCTAGAGCCATGGCCATGGGCAGGCACTCACCTGTGGCACTGGTGCCAAATCCAGCTGTGGCGTCCTGCCTTGGGACGGAAGTCAGCCCGACCCAGGTTGTAGATCTGTGAGGAGAAGCGCAATAGCCGCCGGTGTCCGTAGGGCCAGTCCATGTGGTCAGCAGACTGGGAGAGGCAGTTCTCCTCGTGGGCGCAGTAGAGCTGGCTGAGCGGGCGGTCCTCCAAGTAGGCCGTCTCCTGTACCAGCTGGGCATTCATCACGAGGTCTGGAGCACCTGGGCCGTGGGGGGCACAATGGGGATGCAGAGGCAGACGGGAGGCAGCCGTGTTGGTTCTCTGGCATGGGGGACAGGCTGGCCCCCGGACTGAGCTCTTTTGGGGGACCCCAGGAGAGTAGGGTGGGTTAGGTGTCAGGAGACGTGGGTTCTAGTAACAAAGGAATGACTTAGTGCCTTAACTCGGGGAGGCAGCCAGTGTCACGGTTAAGTTCGTTGGCTTTGGTGCCAGACCGCCTGGGTCCATGTCTTGGCTTAATTTCTGACTACACCATCAACTAGCTCTGTGACTTGCTTAACGTTTTTATCTTATTTTCCTCATCTGTAAGATCGGGATAATAATAGTGATAATACCTGTAAGGTAATTAGATCATCATTGGGCCCATGGTAAGCATGTAATTGATGTATGTATTTCTAGTGTAAAATGCTTCTCAGCCTGTAAGTGCGTTTGTGCAGCTTAGCCCATTACTGCCCTCAGTAAGCACTGCGGTTTACCTCAGCTTACTCACTGTCTTTCTCTGGGTCTCAGTGCCTTCAGTGTAAGGGGTGAGGAGAGGGATGGGGGTGGGCAGTTGGGAGAGTTCATCTCCAGGCCTGCTCCTGAGCTCTGCCGTTCTCATCCATTCTGCTCTGGTTCCTAGGACTGCGCTTTCTCCCAGGTCCCCTGTCTCACCTGATCGCTCTCATGGGTGTTCAGACTAGGGCACCCTGGGCCCTCTGAGATATCATGGACATGCCTGGTGCTTCTGTGCATAAAAATCCAACGTGTCCGAGCCGGTGTCTTGATCAACTGCTCAGTGTGCCTCTCCTGTTTCCTTCCTGTCACCAGCTCTCACCCTCCCCAGAAGCCACCCGCCTCCTCTGCCATTTGCTATCCCTCATGTGTGTTAGTACAGAAACGTGGAGATCCACAGAGGTTGCCATGTAGCATCAAGACAGAAAAGGTGCCTGTTCTCAGTGCTTGTCCGTGCAAAAACAGGATTACAGTTCACGTTTCTGCCAGAGGCATCATATGGGTGAGCCTATGCGCTGACTACACTGAGATGGGCACGCTGGTTTATGTCAGTGGATGGGCACTGCGGGTGGGAGCGGGGGTACGGCTGGTTTGCTCTATGATGACTGGGATTACTGAAAATGCACTTGACATTCCTGTGGTATATTTTGGAGAGAGCCAGCGTGTGCTCACTGACAAACCCTAGAGTTCCCGAGGGAAAGAAGGAGAGCTTTCAGAGAGAAGGAGAAGAAGTGAGAGTAAAGGAAAGAAAGAAATGAGAAAAATCAGAGGGCAAATAGGGATGGCCACAGAGTTTGCAGCAGGTTGGCTGTGCTGAGCCTGTGAAGCTGCAGCTCTCACTCCAGGCCAAACTTGGGGGGGGGGTACAAGTTCCCAGGAAGGGGAGGGAGTGGGGAGCAGGCCCCCCCCACCCCCACTCAGGGAGCCTTGGTGTTGGTGAGGCTCTCTCCAATGCCCCTTCACTCTGTAGGGGAAGGTGTGCTGTGAGGCCAGGTGTTCTTCCAAGGTGCACTGGACAGAGAAAGCCCTAAAGCTCACTGACAAAGGCTGAGGTTGTCTTGGCCTTGAAGCTTGGCTGGGAAGGTCAAGCGGCCTGGGGGGTTGGTGCCAGCCTGCAGCCTGTGGACTGGATGTATGTAGATCTCTTGGTACAGACCTGGTTGGCAGGTGTCAAACAGAGGTGCCGCTGCCCCAAGAATCAAGGTGTGTGGGGGCAGACTAAGGCCTAAAAATGGCCTTGGCCTATAGCCTTCTGGGTACATCCCACAGCTCGGGAGAACACACAGGGAGGCTGAGGCCCGGGTGTCCTCACGTTTATTGACCCTCTACAAAAGCTTTCAGACCTTTTCCTTACTACAAACTGCAGTAGGAAATATATTTTATGTCATGCCCTAGTACACACATACGTAATTCCAAGAAAAAATACTACCCTTACTAAATACATTCTGTTGTTTTCTATTCTGTTTCTTTTTATTTTTTAACTATAGGCCATGACATGAAAATTAAAAAACACTGTTGTATATCTGTATATTTTTCACATATTCTCTGTTTTAATTCTCACAATAAGTCCATGAGGTAGACAGGGCTGGGTTTGTATCCTCATGTGATTCGTGACTCGGCCACACACACACCTGGTGAATGGCAGAGCTGGTGCTCCAAGCCCAGCCCCCCTTCCGCTCCCCCACCCTGCTGGCCTTGAGCTGGGACCAGCACTCAGGGCCTTCCCTGAGGGCGGGGGGGGGTGTAGGCTTGCTTATGGGGACCCTGGGCCTGCCGGGGGCCCCCGCATTACTCACTGTCTGTGCAAGAGACTCCAGCTGAGAAGCGCCCCGTGCCGTGGGAGCAGTGCACCGGCCCGTGCCTCTGGCACTGCTGCAGGGCCAGCTCTGTGCCTGAGCAGCGCACCCCGCTCATCACCACCTCTCCAGCCCCGGGCGTCCCCTGCCAGTACCACGTGTCCTATGGAAATAGCCAGCACCACCCAGTCAGGGCTGAGAGGTGCCTTTGAGTCATCTCTGACACCCTTCTGGGGCCTGGACCCCATCGAAGCCTGTGCCCAGCCTCAGCTGGAAAATCTTTAGCGATAGAACAGTCCGTGACACTTTTTGGAATCCTCTGCTAGCAGACACTTCTTTCATGTATGGAGGCAAAAATCTACTGCCTGTGGTTTCCACCACTGGCCCTGTTCCCGTCCCTCTCCAACATGGCAGCCCTCAGCTATTTGACGAGGATGGTCCTGTTCCTGCCCCCCCGGGTGGCCTGTCTCATTTCCCAGCCCCAGATGGCTGGTGGTGCTAGGGTTGGGCCCATCTGGGGTGTGTTTCCTGGGTGTGTTGCCCTGTATTCACTTTAGTCAGCATCCCAACTCTTTGCCAAACAGCAAAGAAATCTTAAAAATCTGCGCTGCAGGCTTTGAATGGTCTTGCCCCTGCCTCCCTCTCCAGGCCCGCTTGCTCTTGGCAGCCACACTCTACCCTTGGGTCCTGATTTCCTCTACCGAGTCGTGCTTCCTTTAGCCACAGGTCTTTGCATGGGCTGTTTGTTCCTCCCCCACCTGGTCTGCCTAAGTTCCGTCCATCTTTCCAGTAGACACAATCATGTGCCTGTTGCGTGAACGTTTTATTAACAATTGCTTCCCTCCCTTGGCTGACTGCTCGGTGAGGCAGGAGCTGTCTTCTTCACCATAGTATCCCCAGCACCCAGCATTATGTAGGTCCAGAGTTTCACTCAATAGTTAATTGTTGGATGGATGGATGGATGGATGAACAGCTTTAGCACAGGAAGTTTTGGAGCAAGACAGGGGCCTACCTTGATGGCGTGGTTGGCAAAGCCGAGGCCAAGCTGTCGACAGGCCACCATGGCTTCGGTGAGCCCCCAGTGGTCACTGCACACGGCGCCCCAGCGCTGGGCCCTGTTCACCTCCACCAGCACCTCTACCACACCCTCCTCGGGTGTGCGCCCGCCAGCCAAGCGCACCTGCAGTGGGTAGAGGTGTGTGGCCTTAGGAGGGGAGAGCTCAGGACTCCCAGGCCAGATCCCCGTGTGGCCCCGGACACGACACGCCCCTTCCCTGGGTTTGTCTCCCTCTCTGTAGCATGAGGACGTTTTGCCAGATCGTCCGAATGTCCCTGCCTGCTCGAGAATCTGACTCAAAGTGCCTGCTCCTGGGGCTCCTGCTCGAGCACTCGCCCTCCGCCTACCTGGAATCCTACCATTAACGACAACTTGCCAGTTGCGACGGGCTTCCTGTCTATCATCCCATTCACAGTGACCCTATGAGACAGTTAATCCAGCTTTACAGAAGGGAGAACCAAGATCAGAGACACAAGAGGTGTGCCCGCAGTCCACGCTAGCAGGACGCCTGAGCTCTGACCATCCCAGCAGCCTCTCCAGTCCACTCCCCAGCTGACAGCCCCAGGCACCTTCTTTCTCAGCTTTACAGGGATACTGCGAGGGTGTTACGGGAGAGCGCATTCTCCTAAGAGTCCCCATTGCCCTGCGGGGATATGGGCCAGGCCTGGGGAGATTCAGGGAGAGGTGACGGTTTCCAGGCTGGCTCCGCGGGAAGGCTGATGGGCACAGGCTCGAGCTGCCGCTCATGAATCCCTCCCCACGGGCTCCATGTCGTGTCCTGGGCTTCCCCAGTCCCCAAGCCGAGGCCATACCCAGACCTGAGCTCACCTGATTCCGGAAGCCCATGTTTGGGACATTGCACCTGACGGCGGCATCATTCTCATGTCGACAGCCATTCTGGGACCCTTCCAGGGAGGGGCATTCACTGAATGTCCGCTCGTATCCCCTGCAGCGCACCTCACTCAGGTGGATGGACCCCAGCCCTACAGAGGGAGGGAGAGAAATGCTATGTGAGGCTCCATCTCCGTAGCCCCCCAGCTGTGGCTTCTCTTCCCAGAGGGGGAGATCTTCTGTCCTGGGTTCTGGCACCCCAGGGCCACCAAGGGATGGACCAGTGGCACATCGAGGCCCTCCCACCCCACCCAGGCCTCCTCACTCACCTTGGCCCAGCTGGGCCCCAAAGAGGGCCTCGCGAGCAGAGCCAAAGCCAAGCTGACGACACAGGACGCTGGCGGAGACGAGGTTCCACCCGTGGTCACAGACGGTACCCCACTGGCGGTTCATAAGCACTTCCACCCGGCCCTCGCCCACCTGGGCGCCAGAGCGGAGGCGCACCCTTGGCTCCTGCTGGGAGAAAACTGCCTTCAGGGAGGGCCAAAGAGGAGGGATGGCTTGAGCCAGCGTGGGAGCCCGGGCAGGAGAGCCACTGACCGGAGCTCCGGTCCTGCCTGTGACCACTCACAGCTGTTACCTCGCATAAGCTGTTTGTCTCAACCCCCCTTTCTTCAGTGACAAAGAGCCACCACAATCATGACAGTGAGAACAAATTCCCGCTCTAAGGAAAGCCTTAGGCGGGAGTCCCTGGGCTTCACAACCCTGCCACCTTGTCGCTGGGCCAGTCCCTTCCTCTTGCTCAGCCCCTGCTTCCTCGTTGCCCTTTGGGGCTGAACTAAATCAACACTCCCCAAAGGGATCTGTGAAGTGATTTTAGAGACGTGCAGGGGACATGGTATTAATTAAACTGACTTAGGTTGTGGGGAAGCTATTTCCGTTTCAACTCCCTTCCACGCCTTCCTGTTTCACGGAGGAGGCCATCTCATGGGCGCTGCCCTGTCTGTAACACCTCGCCAGCACTTGCTCAGTGCTTTTTATAACAAAGGGCCAGGCTCAGGTTCAATACGGGATGTAGCTACAATGTAATTACTGTCTTTATGGGTACCTCCTATTCATGGTGGGTGATGTCAGCTTTCCACTTATGGTAGGGTTACAACGGGTCCCGTTTAAAGAAATTCTAAGGTTCTACCATTCTGGGCTTTGCTCTCTTCCTCCCAGTTGCACCGATGCCTCCTTGATAGGGGCTGCTGTCCCTCCTCCCCGCCAGTCCTTCCCCCAAAGGCGGGGTCCTGCTGAGAGGGGGCCTGTGCCTCGCTGCTGGGGTGCAGGCCCCACAGGACCCACCTCTGCCCGGGATTCCTTGCGCCCAGGCTTTGCCTTGGCAGGGCGGAAGCGGGGCCCTGCCACACAGCTGACCACAGCGTGCATGCCACCCAGGCAGGCCGGCCGCAGCTTGCCCCGTGCCGGCGCCACCTGCACCGGGCAGCTGGCTATGTGGGGCTCCGTCCCCAGGCAGTTGACCCGGTGGATCCAGAAGGAATTCTTCTGGGTCAGGCTCCTCAGCCTGGAAGACAAGGGAGATGCGGGTGGGGAAGGGGTTGAGGGAAGCTCAGGACTCAGGGAGGCCAGGCGTGCGCCCTTTTGCACCCTTCCCCCAGGGTACTCCCCTCACCTGGATTTTGGATCCTTCATCTTCAAATTCCAGACTTTCCTGGGGAGGAGAAAATAGGTGGGGAGTAGAGTGGGTGCCAGTGTCCCCCTGGGCCCTCACAGTTGTCCTTGAGTTTGCAACAGACTTCACAGCTCGTCAGCTTGTTCACAGATCTTATCGCTGACCTTCACCGCAGCCCTGAGAGGGCGACCCCCTCACAGATTTCCTTCCCACGTTACAGGAAGGGAAAGCCGGGCCTAGCGAGCTCCCTCGACTAATTCCAAAGCAGGGTCTCCGCTGTACTAGGCTGCCCCTGGGGCAGGCAGCTCCCAGCTTGTCCTCTCCCCAGTCCAGAAGAAGGGGCACTTTTAGGGAGCACCCCCAAGAGAAGGTGACCCAGGGGAGAGACCTCTCTGGGGACAGGTGGAAGTTGAAGGTCTTGCTGGTGGGGGCTGCCCACCCAGAGGCTATAATCAGGGCTGCCCTCCCCTGGGTGGTAGGTGTGTCAGCGAGGCCCAGGCGTGCAATTACCAGGAAGTGGGGAGTCCGGGGCCCCCATCCCAGTCCCCCCCGCAAGGATGGAGCCACGTGACTGGTCTTCATGTGACCATGTGACCTAAGTCAGAGGCAGGTCAGAGCAACGAAAGCTGATGGGGGTAGGAAACAGTAGATGACTCAGATGCTCTGTGGGAGATTTCTCCTTGGATGAGAAACACGCAGTCTTCACTGACAGAGCTGGTGGAACTGTGACTAGCCATCATTTACCAGCTGATGCAATCTCGTGACAATCCTGTCCCGTTTCTCACAGAATGTTTTATGTCTCCTCTCCTGAATGCCGCCCCACCCCATACCTCACTTACAGGTACAGGTAACCCAGCCAAGGCCTGGCTTGGATCAGAGAGGCGGAAATTCACTGGGGCAAAGTTGAGAGGCTTCCCTGGGGATTGGATAATTGAGACTCAGATGTCCTACCGAGGCCTCACAGCTAGTTACCGGCAGAGCTGAGACCAGAACTCACGTCATCTAATCCTTATGGGCAGCACTGTACATTATTTTCAGTAAAGTCTACTTTTGAAATTAGGAACAGGCTTTTATATTCAATTGTTTTCTTTGGGGGAGTATTCTGCCCTGTAGTCAATTCTTTTTATCTGATTAGCAAATACGTTTATTTTCTGACCATTGCTGGGCATCTCTCTCAGGATCTCAAAGTTCACCCTCCCTCTCCTCTTAATTATTCCAATAACCCAGGAAACCAGGCGCGTTCCTCAGCTGGGCCTGTCGCCCTCTGATTCCCAACACCCACTGAATGTCCTGCCATCGACACCCGCCCCCGCCAATCGCACTGACCTCTGGAAGGGCCCCCACATGGCCCCCACACACTTACACGTGTGCGCACAGCCGCTGCCCACAC
Organism: Hipposideros armiger; assembly: GCF_001890085.2. Classification (NCBI taxonomy): domain Eukaryota; kingdom Metazoa; phylum Chordata; class Mammalia; order Chiroptera; family Hipposideridae; genus Hipposideros; species Hipposideros armiger. Next base: position 811,415 of record NW_017731378.1, read on the forward strand.
CCCTTCCTCCCCTGTGCCCTCCACCCAGCCGCCCTCCTACCTGTAGTAGTGGCTGTCGACGGGCGCCTCGCTGGGGAAGCCCAGCATCCCGCACACCACCCTGCTGTTGTTCCTGGTCCAGCTCTGGTCACACACCTGTCGCCAGTGACCCTCGTACCTCACCTCCACGGCTCCCTCGGTCACCGGGCTCTGCCGCTTGGCACTGGCTAGGATGGGCTTGAGCCGCACCTCCTCCAGCCGCCGGCCCTGCAGGGAGTGTGGTCACCGTGGGCCCCAGGACCCCTGCCCCTGCGGAGCCCACTGCAGGTCTTCGCGTGGGACAGCCAGGGCTCAGAGCGCTTAGAGACCCCCCCCCACAGCCCTTCATTGGTCAGGCCAGGAAGCAGGCCCCGACAGGAGGAGGCGTTTGTCCAAGGCAACATGGTGAGCTCGAGGTAGAACCTTGGCCTGTTTAGGGTCCTTTCCTCAACTCCAGGGAGAACCAGGTAGGTCTGTGCCCTCCCTGGGGTCAGGATGGGAGCCCTTGGAGCTTGGGCGGCTTCCACTAGGTACAGAGGGGCCTTTCTCATGCCACCCTGGGGAGAGCTGAGCATGGGCACAGACCAGCTGCTTGAGACCACCAACAGGATCCCGCGGTCCATGAGACCCCCCACCCTAGCCCTGGGGTGTCTTAGACCATATGGAGCTCCTCCGGGCCAGCTGTCCTCAGGCTGTGGCTGCCTGGCAGGGGGTGGTAGGAGCCAGGCCCTGCCCTGCCTGTGCTTGTTGTTTGGCTCGGGCTGTTTTTAGCTCAGTTGTTTGTGCTGGTGAGAGGCAGCAATTGTGGCCAGGCCTTGTGGGTGAGGCAGCCCCTTGCCCGCTGCTGCCTCCCATACAGGGAGCAGCTTCAGTGATTCCCAGCAGGCCCTGCCTCCAGCTGGGGCCCTCTGTCCGTGCACCTGTTGCAGGCCACGCTCTGCCCCCTTGCCCCTCCCTCCTCTAGTTTCATCACCCAGGAGGCTCCCTGTCCCCGACCGAACACTTGGCTCAGGCCAGAGCCTGAAAAGCCTCCTTACCTGGGGCCCAACGGCATTGGAGACCCTCTCAGAAAAATAGCCACGCAGGCGCTGAGGATGGCATACCACCCCGACGTCCTCTGAGTGGCTGCAGTCACTGACGCCCCAGCCATTAGACCAGCACTGGTCCAGGGAGCTTTCTGTGCCCACACAGCGCACATTGTCTAGCCAGATGGGTCCTGTGGGGGAGGGGACAGGCGATGCTCAGGGGCCACACATGTCACATACATACACTCACACATGCGTGGGCACAGAAAGGCAGGTCACAGACTCTGCCTCCTGGATGGGACCCCACAGTTATCAACGTCCCTCTTAAACCCTGAGTAGAAAATGGGGGCGGGGGGTGGTGTAGAGAGAAGAGAAGAGTTGCTTCTCCTGGGATCTTGGTATCTACAATGCTGCCTATTGCCTCCTCTTGGCGGCAGGTCCTATAGAATCTTTTTAGAAAATGCCATGGAGATCTAGTAATTAGACTAATCTGTTCACCGATTCATCCAACCATTTGTTCATTCAACAACATTTGCACCCATGTGTGTCAATCACTGTTCAAGGAAGTGAGAGTTGAGTGGTGGTCATGGTGGTGGCCTCATTGTAAGCAAGAATGGGAGGGTGGGAGCAGAGGTCATTTGCAGCCGGGGCACTCAGGAAATGCTTCATGGAGGAGGTCATTTAAGCTGGGTATTGAAGGACAGGCAGGAATGTGATGTGTTCTGGTGGAGCCTCGCTGAGCCCAGCCCCCGAGGGAAGCCCACCACCATTTCCTTGTCATCCTGCTGGGCAATAGCAGTCACTCACCCTCCCCTGGGCCATACTTGGCACTGTGGGCCCAGGTCAGGGCTGCCTCGAAGCCCAGCTGGCGACAGGCTACTGTGGCCTCCTGGAGAGCGAAGTTGTCATCACACACAGTACCCCACTGGCCCTGGTGCAGCACCTCCAGGCGGCCCTCCTCTGGCCTGCTTCCTGGGCCCACCAGCCGTAGCTTCGCGGTGCCCAGTGACTGTAGCCTGCTGGGAGGGGCCTGGCTCAGCAGCAGGAGCAGGGGGAGGGTGACTGGTGGAGACCACATCATGGTGACTTCAAGGGCAGCTGAGGCCAGGGCACCTGGGGAATGAGTAAACGTGACAGTGATCACCACCTCTACCCCTGCCCTCAGGCCTCTTCTAGCAGAGACAAAGCATGGCAGGCCCGACTATGTGTGGGAGGTAGGGCGGGGGTGGCGGCGGCACTGGTTGAGTCTCGGCTCTGAGGTTAGTCCATTTGGTTCAAACTCACCATTTGTTGGCCATATGAACTTGAGGAAGTTTAAGTTTAACCTTACTGCATCTTAATCTCCTCACCTGCGAAGTAGGGATAATAATTCCTGTCTTGCAGTGGTGTTGCATTAAAGAAAACACTATATGTAAAGTGTGTAGCACAAGCCTCAATAAATAGCTGTTCTTGATATAGTCTTAGATGTGAGGTAGAGGAGGTGGCCTACCTGTGAGTCATGGGGGAGCCCCCAGGGGTGCCCTGAGGGCCAGCATATCTACCCCAGGGGCACTGCCCTCACTTGCCTTTTGCTGTTCCCAGCACCCTGGCCGCCCTCACCACAGAAGGCTGGTGGAAATGCTGGCACAGAAGGGCCATTTGAGGGAAGCTAAGGCCTCTTCCACTCATTTGCTGTGTGGTTTGAACTCCGTGGGCCCTCATTTCTTATTTCTGAAATGAGGAGGATGCACCAAATATTGTCTAATATCTCTTCCAGCTCAGATAGTCTATGATATCCTCAAGCCCTAGCTCTGGGTCCATCTGGGTGCATGATTCATACACTGATGCCATAAACATTTCTGGAACACTTGCTTCAGGCCGATTATTAGGCCAGGTGTTGGGACACGGAAGTGAAGCCATTAAACACTATTCCCTGCTCTCATGAAGCCCAGGGAAGAGGAATCAGGGAAGGCTTTCAGAGACAGGATGCTTAGCCTGGGTCTTGTCCGATGAATAAGAGTTCTCCTGGGTGGGGAAAGGGGCGTTCCAGGTGGAGAGAACAGAATGGAGAAAAGAGGAGAGGGAAAGCGGTGAGTGTGCAAAAGCAGGAAGTGCCCTCTTAACTCCATCTGCAGTGTTGGGGACGTGAAGGGGATGGGGTGGAGGGCCAGGCTGGGGCTAGATGATCCAGGGATCTTGTGCACCATGCAGAGAGTTTGGCCATCTTGTAGGAAGCTAGGGGCCCTGGGAGCATTTTTGGTGGTGACAGTACACCGGAGAGAGGGCTCCTGTCTCCAGGAGGCTGTACTCAGGTGCTCTTTGAGTCCTTAGAGGGCATGAAGTTTGGGGCTGGTCCTCTCTCCCTCATACATTAGCAGCCTTGGTCCTGGGACTAGGGTCAGGGGGGAGCACAGCGGAGAAGGTTATAGCTGATTAGAGCTGTCACAGTGTCTGCAGCACCAGTGCCAATGTTCCTCCATCGCCAGGCTCTGTTGCTGATGTGGAGCTGAGGCGGCCTGGAGCAGTGGGTGGAGGAAGTGGGGTCCCTGGCTCCCTGTTCAGTGTTTGTGTCATAAGAGAGAATCTTCTGGGGACACCCCCTCTTCCGTGGTCACTGCTGCCCTTGGACGATTAGGTAGCTGGTCAGTTTTGGTAGGGACGGTCTCATGGGGGTCTCCTGCCACTCCTGTCCCCCATAGGCTGGCATTTGGCTGAGAATCACTCCTTATTCCTTCCTCACCCAGCCCCACCCACTTCCACTGCCAGTCCTCCTGCTTTGGCCAGCCAGGGGCTGCGTCGAGCGGGCTCCCAGAAGTGCTCTGAATGGGCTCAGGGGTGAAGCTCCACTGTACCCAGAATAGAGCCAGGTATGTAGGTGGCACCCTGTAAATATCCATGGTTGCATGGATTTGAGGTGGCATAGCACCGAGTTTATGTGTACAAACTGGGGGTCAGACTACCTGGGTTCACAGTCCCCTTCCACCAATTAGTTTCTGGGGGATCTTAGGCAAGTGATTTCATTTCTCAATGCCATAGTTTCCCCTCTGTAAAATGGGGGTGATAATAGAACCCACCTCGTAGGATTCTTGTGAAAGTTAAATGAATACATGTTAAACCCCTAGAAAAGCAAGCTCTCAATTGACAGTGAACTATTAGTAACAGCAACTGTAACAGCTACTATAGAACCATTGGTCTAGGTTGGTCCCAGCCCCTCTTTGGATAAAGAAGGAATGGAGGCCACATCCTAGCTCAACAGTAAGTCCCTGGGACCCTTCTTTGTGACATTCTCCAGCTTTGCCTCTCTTCCTTCTGAACCCAGGTTCTCATCTCTCTATTTCCTCAGGCTGTGTGTTGCCTCCTCCCCTTTCTCACTGCTGAAGTCTCTTCCTGCCCTGACCCCTCCTGCACTTCCAGACTTAAATACTGTTTTCTTCACGCCCTTCCCCCCTTGGGAGCCTTTGGGGGCTCCCGGCTGTCTGTCACCAGAAGGAGGGTCTCTGCTGCTTGGGATGACCCCATTCCCTCCTCCATCACCCCTAAGGAGAAGTTAGACAGCTAGGTTCGGAGCCAAACGGAAGTCCCGGAGGGTAGGAACCTTCTACAGATGACAAGAGAGGATGGAAGGATTGGGCTCAAGGCCCTCCAGCTGTTAGGACTCAGTGGCCGCTTGGGTCTGGCCTGAGAGATGACCCTGCTCCTCATTTCCAGGAGTCAGGATGCTCCTACCTCTGCCACCAAATTGTTGTATGACTTAAGTCACGTGTTCTCCTCTCTCTGAGAGGAGGTGGCCCTAGGGGGTCCCTATATCTATGACATGCTCTGATGAGCCGTGAGGTGGGCTAGGCAGATCTGCCTTTGCTGACATCCCCACAGCACCATGGAGGTCTTATTAGAGGCTGTGGACAGTCCTGGGCCAACAGGCTCCCTCCCCTCCAAGGGCCTCCCTGGAGGCAGGGGTGAGCTCCTGTAGTAAGACCCTGGGCGCTAGGCTGCCCAGGAGGTGAATGGGCCACAGTGGGAACTGAGAGTCAGGTACAGGGGAGCCCCTCTCCCAGCCCTCCTGCCCGCTGCACGTCCCTCTACAGCTTTTGCTCACACCAAACTTGTCTCCTCACATTCCCCAGCATATCCTTCCATTCCCAGCCTCCGTGCCTTTGCTCTCACTCACTGTTCCTTCTACGTGGAGTATCCTTCCCCTTTATTTCAGATTGTTAAGTTCCTACACATCTCTCAACCCCCAGCTCAAATGCTACCCCCTCCACGAAACCCTCCGAGGTCCCCTCCTTCCTAGCACTTGGTGTGTTTACTTCCTGTCTCTATCACCAATCTCCACAGTGTCCCCATAACTGGCCCCCCAGCGCTGAGCACAGAGAAGAGGACCAGGCTGAGGAGCCCCCCACAGAGAAGGAAACAGCCTCAAAGTGGCAGCTCTTTTCCCAAGTGCAGGAGAGGGGGAAGGATGCAGGGGGGTAATAATAATTATCATAGAATATAAAAATATTTATTGAATGCTTATCTCCACTTTACAGATGAGAAGATGAGACCCAGAGAAACTAGGTAACTAGTTTAGCTAGGATTCAAACCCAGGCAGCCTGGCTCCAGAAACCAGGCTGTCGGCCACGAGAGGTGGAGGTTGGGGGT
>NW_017731378.1:817192-837140 GCF_001890085.2 Hipposideros armiger
GAAGGCAGGGAGGTGAATGGAATTCCACCCTGTTGCTGGTTGATTTATGACCCAGCTGTGGTGTGAGGGCACTGGGGTGGGTGCCAGCACTGAGTGCAACCAAATCACAGATCCAGGACCCTGCTAGTTTGAAGCAGAGAGGCACCTGTTTCAGGTGCTGTCAGGGGACTCTGGCACCTGGCCCAACTTACCCCTGCCCCCCACCCCACCCCCCCACCCCGCCCAGGGAGGACTGGAAATGCCCAAGGGTGTTCAGGAAGGAGCATTGGGGGTGTTGTCCTGGTGGGCACCAGCCCCAGAAATCACTTGAAGCCCCGTCTCTCTAGCTCTTTGGGGATGGGTGGGGCTTCCGCTTTCAGCCTTAATACCTTCCCTGGGACCACTGATGAGTAGTGACCGGAAGCAGTGCCAGCAAATGGTCTCTGAGCGCTACCTGTTCAGGCATAGGACACGTGGGGGTGGAAGCCCTCTGCCCACCCTCCATCCTCTCCCTGCGCCCCTCCCGCATCAGCTGTGGTCTGGTTAGTCAGACAGCCCTGCTCTGCCCTGCCTCTTTGTCCCCCAAGTCACAAGAGTGACACCTGAACCTGCCTTGTCTCTTTCCCTGCCTGCACCCTGAGTGAGAAAGCAAAGAAGTGGTTACACTCAGCGTCTCACAAACAAGACACGCAGGCACCTCGAGGCCAGGATGCACCACCCTGGGCGGGCCTGGGGCCAAGCTCCTCAACGTGGTCACTTCCAATGGAAGTGAGCTGGTGACCCATTAGAGGGCTAGGCTAACTGTCCATGGGACCCACATCTCTCCCAGCGCCCAGCCTTCAGGAACCCTTAGAGGATTGCAGACCCATAGAGAGACGGAAGTGGACAGACAGACAGGACAGCAAGAGACAGACCCAGGGCCAGGGCCAGGCAGAGGCTCACCAAGTGGAGTGCGGAAGGTCCGGGGCTGGGCGGGCACTACGGCCAAGCAGCTCTAACGGGCCTCCTGGGGCGCCTGGGGCCCTTTTATCTGGCTGGGCCACGGGAGTCCCCCACCCAGCGGGCGCGGAGGAGGCCCCGCAGGCCCCGCCCCGAACAGCCTTGGACTAAGCAAGCGCCCCGCCCCGTGGCCCCTCAGCTTTGCTCCTTGCGCTCCCAGCCCGGATGCGGGCCAGGGTGGCGGGGTGCCAGGCGGCATGCCCGCGTCTGCCGCCCCACTGGGAAATCCCGGGGTCGTGAAGTTGCAGGGGGTGAGGAAGGAGGGGGAGCTGTTTTCTGTAAAGGAAACTGGCGCGCGGCTGCAGGAGGGAACTGTGGCTCAGCGCCAGCAGGCTGCAGCTGCCAGGAGTGTGCTGTGGCCTCGTGAGTCCCTAAGACGCAGCTTCCTATCCTTTGCAAACCGGGTGAGATAGGCTCCCCCTGTACTGCCCCCCACTTGGGGATTACATTCAGTAGGTTCTGAAGGGTGCCAACGGATCTTCACATGGGAGCGCCTACCTGTCAGGGTGCTTGGTTACTTAGGACAACCCTTTGGGGGTGTGGGCAGGGGGCTAGGGGTGGGGGTGAATTGCGGTTAGAGACAGGATTGTGGGGAGAGGCCGGGGAGGATTCTGTGGAGTAAGATGAAAGGAGGACAGGCTGAAAGAGGGGAGTCCCAGCAGCTTAGCTGAGCACCCAGGTGCCTGGGTGCCAGTTCCTTTCCTCCGACTTCTTGCCCACGTCTTGGTCCTTCCTGGTGCCTCAATGCCCCCATCTACAAAATGGGCAGAGAGTTTCCACCCTCCAGCGTCCTCCCTAGGTCCCCATCCGTACAGCCTGTTTTCCCCTCCCCCCCACCCCCCACCTTGCCTGAGTGTCATTCCAAAGGCTCATTCATTCAGCAAACCTTTATTGATTTTCTCCTATGTGCTAGATTGGGTGCTGGAGTGCTAGACACTGCAGGGGGGTGGGTGGGAAGAGGCCTTCCCAGTCTGGGCGGGGAGAGAGACATGTAAACAAACTGCCACAAGGCAGTGCGATAAGGGCTAGCATGGCAAGGTGATTCCCGACTGACAGTCAGGTCACACTGACCTGGCTGCCATAGGACTGCCACCCACCCCTGGCCATCCATGTCCCAGATGTCCCCCCAGTGCCCCTGCCCTGCCCCAGCTGGCCCAAAGCAATCCCAGCGATGAATCAACAGGAAAGAATGCTCCCAGACTTGGGTCAGTGGCAGCAGCAGCAGCAGCCCAGCCCCTCCCCCAGGGACAATGAGGCAACTGTGGGCTGTGGTACCAGGTATGCCTGGGCCCCCTCCCCATGCCCCAGCCACCTCTCATGCCCAGCCAGGAACAACACAGAGGGCTTGGAAACCGGGCCCCGCCTGCTGCCAATCACAAGCCTGGCCACCCAGAGCTAAAAATAGCCAGGAAGCCATGGGCAGCCCAGGCTAGAGCCCAGGGGATGAATGGATGTTGCCCGGAAGTCCTTTAACCTGCAAGATTCTGGGCAGAGACTCAGGCTGGGGAGCAGAAGGAGGGATTTCCCAGGGGTTCCTATGAGCCCCCCTCCTTGAGAAGTGAGGGGCTTGGGTCCCAGGCCCAGCCTCATGACTTACTAGTGGCTGGATTGTCTCAGCTGAGTAGCCACCCCCTCCCCCATGAATGATGTTGCTGGGGGGGTCAAGTGGGACGATTCAGTGCATCTCAAGAAGCTTTGGCTTGACCGAGCCGGCCCGCTGCCTGCTGTGCACACAACCTCAGCAGTGCAGACCCTCTGCTGCACTCGTGATATACAGGTCTGTGTCCTCCTGGACTCCGGGGGCCCTTTGAACTGTTTTATCTCGAAACCCAGATTCTGTCCCAGGGCCTGGCACATAGCAAGTGCTCAGTAAGTGCGAGTGGACTGAATCAATAGGCCTGCTTTGTGCCGCTCCTTGAGTCAGAACTGGAGAGGTGAAAACAAGCTAGATGAGATCCCTGTCCTCAAAGAACTTGCAGAGCAGTGGAGACAGGCTCGCAGTCCGCAGCAGACAAGGCATTGCTGACATCGTCATACCGACTTTCCCTTTGCTGGGAGCTGTTGCAGGCCCAGAGCTTTTGAGAGACGACTCAAAGACACAGCAGTGATAGGAAGTAGACTGCGATAACAGAAAGCGGGGCAAGGGGGGAGAAGAGGCCATTTCCACATAGGAGGGGCTTTTCCTTTGCTGAGAGCTGTGTAACCAGGTACAAGGCTTTTGCTCAGGGAGGCGGGAACTGAGGGGATTTTGAGAAGTCTTGGGGGCGGGAGTAAGAATGAAGAGGTAGATCTAGCAAAGCTGGAGGGGCTAGCCAAAGAGATGGTTCCTGGGGACAAAGGAGATGAGCTGGCTATCGTAAGGAGAGGGAATTGGGGGGAAGAACAGAGCTGATTAAATAGAAATTTTAGGAAGTTTTGCTTTGTGGTATGCAATGTCACCTTCCCCCATTCTTCTGAAAGCTTCAGAAAAATCTCCATTATTCAATAACGTTTGCAGCTGGACGGGCCCACTCCAACATTTGCAGGGCCTGGGTCTGAGCCAGAGGGGGCCTGATACCATGTGTCTAAGTATCTAAGAGTAAAAAATCAAACTAACTCATTGTCAAATAAAACATGATCTCCCCTCCTGCCTTGACAAGTACACCATTTGAAAGACCTGGAAGGCCAGGTTTGAATTCAGAACTTTCCACTTTTTGGAGTTCCGTGTGGAACATGTTACTCTGGGGAGTGTCTGTCCCTGGCCCTGAGCCCCATGTGGCCCACCCCCTCCCTCTCCCACCCTCTGCTCCATCCCACACAGCAAGGGGCCTTCTGCTGTGCCGGGAACACGCACACACCGGGCTCTGTTCAGACCTTCACAGCAGCTGCCCTTTGGTCTCCCCGAGCCTGGGTGCACAGTCTGCATTCAGGAAGAGGGGCTGGAAGCATGCTCTGGCCTCTCGGGCAAGAATTCATGGAGCCCAGGTTTGGAAAGGAGGTGCGGGTTCCAGTGGGCACGTCCGTCCCCTCGGCTCTGCGAACTCCGTGCTCTGTGAGGAGGGGCGCGATCGGACAAGGGCCACAGTGACGCCCTCTGAAGCATGGGGGGCCAGAGGAGGGACCTGTTGCCCAGGCCTAAGGACAGCTGTGGGGGGTGGAAGGCAGGAGGGGCAACAGGAAGGTAGGAGCGTGGCTTAGATGTGGTCCCTGGGGGTGAGGATGGGGTGCTGGGTCACTCAAGTTATGTTTAGAGAGCTGTGAGCCATTGAGCCCCAGAGCCAGGTGGCAGCTGCACCTAACCTTGGCAAACGGGGCAGGGGGTGGGGGGACACTGACGCTTTCAAGGAGGGTTAAACTTTGCTGGTGCTGTCTTGAGCTGGTATTTAACTCTTCACAGATTCGCACCTTTCATTGGGGTGGGGGGGGCCTGGAGAGAGGGGTGTTTTGGTTGGCGGACAGGCAGGGTCTTAATAACCTGTAAGCTGCTAAAAGGCAGAGAATCTGACTTAGATGCCCCTAGCCCCACTTCTGCCCATGGGATCCCTAGCAAAAAGGCCTGATATTCTCACAGATGTTTGGACATTCAGTTTGATTTGATACCAATAAATAGCTCAATGTTCATCTTGGCCCCATAGCTTCCCCCGCCCCAAAGATGCAGGCTCTTACCTCACTACCCCATTTCTCATCTTTACGGCTTCACCTGAAGATGGTCATCATCATCATCGCCATCATCATTCTCCCCATCATTATGTCCTCCCTCCCCCTCTAGACCCCACCCCACGCCCCACCCTCCCCTTTTCTCTCCCCACCTCAGCCATACACCCCTCTCTAAACTCTCCCCAATTCTCCAGTTCCCTTAAGAATATCTCCCCCTCCCCTTCTCTTTCTTCCCTCTCGATTCTACCTGCAAACCCCAAATTCCCCTGTCTCAGCAGGGCATAGCACTGAAATGCACTTCTGTTCAGGTAAATTAAAGCCATCAGTTCTGGGGGAAATGAGATGGAATGAAGACTCAGTGCCACAGCCCCGAAGCCCCGAAGGTCCCTGCGGAATTTCACACCAGTCTGACCGATCTTCTCATCCACCAGTAATTGAACCCCTTTTTCCTCAAGCGATACTGGACAAGTTAAATTAAAAAACATTTCTTATTCCATACTGTTCCTGGATCTTTTAACATGACGAATATAGTGACTGGCAGATAGGGCGTTAGTGGGCTTAGCTGGGGAACCTCACAGCCTGTACAATATCTCCTCTAGTCCCCTGAAGGCTACAGTGTTAGGAGCCACTCCTAGCCCCAGATCAACCGTTTGTGAATTATTTCTGGAATTAATTGAGGCAGTCAGGAAAATAGGAATTCAGGGACAGCGCTATTGATTAAAGAAAGGTACGTGTGACCTAAACACAGTTTTGTATTCTCTCGCATCTGAGTTTGTTGATCTACAGCTTTACAACATTTTAAAGTTTCTTTATGAGGAACTGGTTTGATCTCCCCAGCGAGGATATAAGATTATTCACGGCCGGGACTGACAGAAGGGTTCATTTTCATGTAACCAGCAATAGTGCGCAGCTTCCACTAACCAGGAGGGGGCAGCAAGGAGCTGCGTGGGTGGGAAAGTCCCTCGACCTGGCCTGCCAGGAAGCAAGACGGGGAGCCAGCTCATCAAAAGCCAAACCAAGAGTAGGGTGTAGGGTGCAGGGGAGAGAGACTCTTCCAGCAGCGCTCCAAGTGTGGCTCCGGAGGGGCATCACCTGGGAACCTGTTAGAAACGCCAGTTGTCAGGCCCCACCCCAGACCCACCCAATCAGAAACTCCAGGGGCGGGGCCCAGCATCTGTGCTTTAAGTCCTCCAGATAATTCTAATGCCTGCTAATGTTCAAGAACCACCTCTCTAGACTGCGCTCTTGGAAAATGTGTGTACTGACAGAATCTAGACCCCTGTGGATGCCTTGTTTCTTGGAGTCCCAGACCTACCTGGCATGCTCAGCCCTCTCGGGAGGCCTCTTGTATTAAGAGGAGCCTCCTCCACAACTGATGGGCTAAGTTTTTGGGGGTTGAAGTCTTCTACATCCCAGTTATTCCCAAATGGATTTTCAATCCCTTTGTGGTGGGGTGGGAGGGCCATGCCTTCTATCCTACATAGAGTTCCCCAAGGAGTGTGTCACTGGGGTGGTGGTGGAGGGGGTCCTAGTTACTGTCCCCAGGGATCCCAACCTGTACTGGGCCAGGAGTGAGAGGTCAGGCCAACATCTAGATTCTGGCAGGATCTTCTTCCACAACAGGAATTTCACCATCTATTCAACACCACAAAAAACCCATGCCCTTGTGAACATCACACTGAAGCCTGAGATCTTCTGGGAGACCAGTTGGCCAGCAGGTACCATTGGTATCGCCCAGCTCTGGGCAGACAGAAGGGACCTAGAGCCTGATCCAAATGCCCTCTGCGCCCCCAGTAGCTGGTCGTGGCTTTCACAATTCACAGTGGATCCCAAGTTGCAGGAATAATTCTTAGTCCTAGACCATTCTAGACACACCCGTGGCCAAAGAAGAGTTAAATAGCCACAAGGTTGTTGATTTGTTCACAGAGGAAACTGCCAGAAAGGACAAGAAAAGCTTCATTTCCTATCCATTAACTGAAAACCGCTTTTTTAAGGACAGCTTGACCTCTAATGTGTGGACTGAACTATCCAGAAAAATATAGATAAACGACATCTCCTTTTAGCATTGAGTGCTAGTAAACAAGGTGGGAGAGAAGGAATTCCACCAAGATATCGGTAGAAATTTAGCTTCTTAGGGGAAATAATTTCCTCTTCTCATTACCAATTAATGAGCATACGCTTCTGCCTACCAGCACGCTTTGAATTATTGTCACTGTGGTGAGGTGGTGACGGGAACTTGGTGTAACACCTGATGCCTTTGCCAGGATCTGTAAACCAGAGCTAATAGGTGAATGCGTCTCATTCAAGTTGGGGTGTTATCCTGCACCAAATATTGGGCTTGGATCCATCATATTTGTACTGACAACACTTTGCTAGGCACCGTGGAGACACAAAGAGGTAAAAACACTCAGTTCCTGCCCTCAGTGTAAGTCACATAAGTCATGAATTATATTTATATTATTATATGAATTGCATCAGCCAGTAAACTCTATTTGTATAGATGAGATCATTCATTTACTTGTTTGTTCAGCAGATGTTTATTGAGCAGTTATTATTTATGGAGCCACTTTGGGAAATCTAGAAAAGTAAATATAACCCACATTTTCCAGGCTCCAGGGTGCTACTGGGTCAGACTAAGGGTGAAGGTCATATTTTCCAGGTTCTTGTCTCTATTATTCAGGTAACACTTCTAGTGCCACCCGACTCCCGACTCCCGACTCCCAGCAAATTCTTACTCGGTTTACATCTGGGAGTTTTCAGGGGGCGGTCAACATGTGTTCATAAAAGAGGCTGTAAGCTATGGTTAGATTGCAGCATCTTCCATAAGCTACCACCCCAGCTTCGCATCTCCCCTCCTCCACCACGAATGTCCATTACTTGAGAAGCTTCTTGAAGAACTTTTCAAGTATGTGTGGCTAGTGCTCACTGCTCCCAGGACTCCAGTGACAAGAATCATGAAGAGCAGCTCTTTTGGTATAGTCCCAAAGTCCCCTGAAGCTTTGTTCGTTATTCTAAGTCTATTTTCTCTATAGTATTCAGATGCGGTATTTTCCATTTTTTCCATCTTTGAAGCCACTGATTTTTTTGCCTTTGTCCTCTCCATTCTGCTGTTGAGCTCATCCACTAAGATTTTAAATTTTGGTGGTTGTAGTTTTCTGTTCTGAAATTTCCTTGTGGCTTTTCTTTATATCGTCTTTTTTTTTTTCTGAAACTCTATTTCTTTGCTGAGTTTTTTTTTTTAATTTTTCCATTTCTTTCAACTGTGTTTGTGTTTGTTTGTTGAAGCATTTTTGTGATGGCTGCTTTAAAACCTGTGGTACGTAATTCTAACATTGCTGGCATGTTGTTGGTATTTCCTGGTGGCCTTTTTCATGCAGTTTGAGAGCTGGTTCTCAGTATGATGGGTGATTTTTGATTGAAATCTGGACGTTCTGGATATTATGTTATGGCCCTCTGGATTTGTTTCAACCTTTTGTTTTAACTTTTTCTGACACTGCTTCAACAGGGTCTGCTTGGTCAGGGTCTAAGTTTAGGTTCCCCATCCAGCCTCCCCTGACACCTGAGGGGTGTCATTATAGCTGGGTGGGGGTGGTTGATTGGCTCCCTAGGAGGCCTCCTCTGATACTTTCCTGGATGAGGGGAGTAGGAGTGCTTTGCCACTGCTTCTCACATGGCTTTCATTGACACCACAGTTTGGGGGGTCACCTTGTTACCTCTGGGTGGGGGTGAAAGTCCTCACTCTCCACTAGGCCTCCTCTGAGACCATCCCTATTGGGAGGAGGTGATGTGCCCCCTTATTGTTGGATACGAATGGAAATTTAGGCTCCACTGACACCGTGGGAGAGAACTGCGGATGAGAAAAGGCTCATTACCACTTAGTAGGATGCAAGTCCCAGCTTCCTACTCAACTTTTATGAAACCCTGTACGGGGATAGATGTCTTCTAAAGCCTGGTAAGGGAAGAAATCCAACCTCTCCACTCAGCTTTTGCTGGCATGCGCCCATGTGCATGCACGTGTGTGTGTGTGTGTGTGTGTGTGTGTGTGTTCTTCAGGTTGGGGGGATAGTGCCTAAGTTTTTTTCTGTGGCGTTTTTTGGAATAGAGCAGTTTTTGTCTAAGTTTCCTGTCTTTATAAGCTTGCTGATCCTCTGGCTAGAGAGAGTAGGCTTTTGTTGGGGCTTTCGTGGTCTATGTCTATTGACCAGGTTGCTGGTTTCCTTGGCAACAAGTCTGGGACATATGGGGCAAAAAGAAAATTCAGGAAATTCACCATCATGTTGTTCCTTGGGTCCCAAGGTCCCTAGCTGGTCTGCCTTCTTGTCTCCACATTTCTGAGTCTTCTCATCTTTGTCTTGTATACAAAGCCCAAGGTTTTTAGTTGTACTTAAACTCTCACTTAGTGGGAGGGTTAGGGAAAAGTGCTTCTATTTCATCTTCCCAGAAGCAGAAGTCCATGGTACCTCTTCTTTTATTTCTGAAGAATTCTATAGAATTGATCTTATTTCTTTTCTTTTTTTTTTTTTTTTAGCTGAGCCATCCTGCTACCTGTTGGCAGCTCAGCAGCTGCTCAGCTCGGGCTGGACTCGAACCGCTGTTGCTCAGAGCTCAAACTCTTGAGCGAGCTTTTAACCATCTGAGCCACTCGGCTGGCCCAATCTTATTTCTCCCTTAAGTGTTTGGTTAAATTTTCCACTAAGTCCACCTGAGCCTGAGGTTTTCTTTGTTGGAAGATTTTTAACTGTATCTTTAAGATATCTAAGATTATTTGGGTTATATACTTCTCATTAAATCAGTTTAGAAGTTTGTGATTTTAAAAGAATTTGTCCATTTCATCAAAGTTGTCAAATTTATAGGCATAAACTATTTTGAAACATTCTCTTATTTTATTTTTAATATCTTAGGTCTGTAGTGATATCCCTGTTTTCATTCCTAATATTGGTAGTTTGTGTCTTCTCTCTTTTTATCTTGGTCAGTCAGATCTTGGGGAGGACAGCATCACCTCGTGAGGCGTCTCCCTCAGGTGAGGACTCTGAGTGTTGTCTATTCAATGGGCCAGATTTCTCCATGGGGGGCTGTCTTCTCTAGTAAGGAGCAGGGGGTGCTTCTGCCAGCCCAGAGGGTTCAGGTGAATCTGAGAATTCATAGTTCTCATACACATCTACCTGTATGTCCCATCCTAGATCTCAAGGCCCATTCTTTCCTTGTTGGGGTCCTCATTTTAGCATAAAAAACCTGTCAAAATTTCATCCATATCCTTTGCAGTTTGAGAACTTTCTGATGAAATCCTGTGCCCCATTTTAAGCCATCTCCCATGTGGCTGCAGAGAATGAGGACCTCTTTAAATGCTGCCAGGGAGGCCTTCTGGCTCCCATAGCATGCTCTGAGTTCTAGTTGACCGAGCCTGTTGTTCTCTTTCTTTGACATTTCGAGGACAATATAAAAAAGTCATCCAATTCCATAGTCTTCATTACCACCACTGCCTCCATACGTGCAAGTCCTAGGGTTACTGCACGAGCCAATGTTTGTGTGTTATCCCGCTTCACCACTGGCAAGCGTCTTAATATTTGTGAGCAATAGCATACCAAAGGTTTTTACTATTCCACTTACCACCACCAGTGCTGCCCTTTTGCTGTGTGACCTGATATGTGATCCACTTCCAGAATCCCATCCTAAAGGTGTGCTTTCTAGGACCACTTTCAGTATCAATGGAATTACCTTGGGCTCCCCTGAAAGCAGTCCCTGGGACAGGGACTAGGGTGCACATTGTTTACATAGAAGGTAACCCCCAGAAAGTAGAAATAAAGGACTGAGAAGCATGATAGAGACAAGAGAGAAAAGCCAACTGGGGATGGATTATTGAGCTGGCTACCATAGAGAGTAATTGGGGTTCTATCTACTGGGGACCCTCCATGGAGGGATGTACCTCAGAATTCCTCCCCAAAGGACAGGAGGCAGGGATGTTTATTTACCAACTCTTCCTCCAATTGTGTCCTCTATTGTGGAGGTTGCCTTTGGGGCACTAGCCACCCCAGGGGGCTCTGGAATGCTGCATAAGAAACATCTGCTCTACTGCAATGAAGTGAGTGTGGAATCTGAGAGCACTGATGGCCAGACCCAAAGTCTTTGAGATACATTATAGTCTGACCTTGTAGCATGCCCCCAACCATTGTGCCTAGGTTTCTCCTAGCTTGATTCTAACTCTGCTGGCCTTATAGTCAACCAGGCTTCCTTTAGTGCTAGCTGTCTTTTATGAGATGCAGCCCGCTTTCTGGGTGTTAATGCCCTGCCTGGCTCTGATGGAGGGTGGGGGTAAGCAGGAGTTGGCATGTAGGCAAGGGCTGGGGTCCACTCCTAGATGCCAGCTGTAGGGGTTGAATAGTGGCTCCAAATAAGATACGTCCTAACTCCAGGAATCTATGAAAATGAGCATATTTGGGAAAAGGGTCTTTGCAAATGCAGTTAAGTTAAAAATCTACAGATGAGGTCATCCTGGATTTAGGATGGGCCCTACATCTAATGACCGGGTCTTTGTAAGAGAAAGAAGAGGGAGGTTTGAGACACACAGATACCCAGCGAAGGTCACGTAAAAACAAAATTGGAGATGGGAGTTATTGGAGCCAGGAGACTCCTAGGGCCACCAGAAACTGGAAGAGGCAGGGAAGGATTCTTTCCTGGAGACTTTCAAGGGAGTATAGCCCTGCTGATGCCTTGATTTTGGACCTCTGGCCTTTGGGCTGTGAGAGAATAAATTTCTGTTGTCTTAAACCACCCAGTTTGTAGTAATTTGTCACGGCAGCCACAGGAAACTAGCACACCAGCCACAGATTGAAACTTTTGTGTGAGAGGACCAAGTACCCCAAAGATAGAGCAGCTAGCTGCCCCATTGCTGTGCCACCTTTTGTTGCTGGGAGGTGGCCACTCTATAGTCTGCTGGCCTCATGGACCTCCTCCCTATATTGCTGAATTGTCTTGGTACCCACGCACTATGGCCTCGACCTACACAGTGTCTGCACTTAGGCTAGCCCTGAAGTGGCCTAGTTGCCCCTTCCCTGCCCTGGCAGAAGACATGGGATACAGCCTTTTAATTGTCACCCCTTGGAACTTTCCTAGCAGGGCCCTTTGTGGTAACATGGATCTGTTAGCTTGTGTTGCTTGGAAAACATAGACAACAACTTTGGCTAATTGACCTAAAAAGGGGGTTTATTAAAAGGATACAGGAAAAGCTGAAAAACCCAGACTAATAAAAGGCATGCTAACCGCTCCGGGGACCTGGTTATTAGCTGAAACAAAAGGGCAGTTGGTTCAGGTTGCGGCCAGTGGAGTGGCCTCAGGTCATCTCACCCCAGTTTAAATTCAACCAGAGACGGTCTGATTAGAGCAGATGATGTTCTGTGCCAGACCTTGCTCAGGGGCAAGGGGGTGAGCATGGGAAGGGGCCAAGGGTTAGTTCCTCAAAGGGAAAGTGATGTGCTGGTACCTAACAGGGAAAGGATGCTGGGCAGCCAGTGACCCCAGCTGCCCGGGCAAGAGGCAAGAGTATTTATTGTTCCTCTCCTTTCCCTGATTCCCCACCCCCAACCTCTGCTTCTTCCTGCTCGGTCTCTCAGAAGGAGTAGGGAGAAGCCACCGATTGTTTTTATAACTTGAGAGGATACCTTGAGTCAGCAATGAGCGATAATTAGACTGTGATCGCTCTATTTAAGCACTTCACTTAATCAATTACAATTGCCTATGCTGTCTCCAGGTATTGATTACAGAGTCCCGCATTCTGGAAATCTTAAAGCACCCTCTGGGGACGCTACCACTGACACCGATTCTCCTGAGCGCGTGAATACCCTGCACCGAAGCCGACCTTTCCGTGTGGTTGCTTGAGACACTTTTTCATCTTAATTGTTTCTGAAGACAGGACCGAATAGCAACTCCTTCTATTGCTAATCTGCATCTAAGTGGGAAGGAGTGGCCTAGTTAATGGGGCATCTGGCTGTTCCCAGGTGGGAAGGATGGGGTTAACTCCTCCAGATGTTCTCTCAGAGCAGACTTGAGCTACAGCCTAGAGATTGATGGGGAGAACCCTTCACCCTGTAATCATCATGGTAGGCAGGCAACAGGGGCTCAGGACTAGCCAGGGCCCCACTGAGCAGAAGGGCCTTGAGATGCCTCAGGTCTAGGCATTGGGCTGGGAGGGGCTGGGTCAAAGCCAGGAGGCCAGATGCAGTGGCTTTCAACTGGCTGCACACTGAAAATGACCCGTGCCTCTGCCCTACCCCAGGCCCACTGCATCAGAATCTCTGTGGTCATGGTAGTGGTGGGGTGCTTCTGGGCTTATGTATTTCTTCTATCCAGGTGATGTCTTACTGCACAGTGAAGGTTGAGAATCACTGTATTAGAGCAAGGTCCTCGGCCTAACGTCCGTGTGGTGGGGTTTAGAGGGACCTGTGATGTCCCCTGAAATTGTATGCAAATTGTCTATATAGATTCTTTTCTAGGGACATGAGCCCATTGCTTTTGTCAGATTCCTAAAGCGGCCTGTGACCCTCCAAAGGACACAAAACACTGAAATTAAGGTGGATAAAGGGCTTGAGCCAGGAAAGAGGAGGGAGAATTTGTACTATGGTGATTCTGACACCAGTGGTCTCTTGGAGCACTCCTGTCACCACCCCACAAATCTGCCCTCCTGCCCTTAGCTCAGCAGCTCAGCGGTCTGGCCACCAGCCCTGACGGGTAACCTCCCCATTAGCTGTGTAAAACCAGCTGCCAAAAGAGAAGGACAAGATTTGGAGGTGGAGGTGAAGTAACTGGGGATTTGCCTCAGGCTCACCTAAAATTAGGGTAGCAGGAACCGGTTCCAAACCCTGGAAGGCAGTGGTTCTCTAAGTGTGGTCTCCAGACCGGCAGCCTAAACATCACCAGGGAGCCTACTGGAAATGCCAATTATCAGGCCCCGCCCCAGACCTGAAATAGAAACTCTGGGGCGGGGCCTCGCATCTGTAGCTTCACATCCCCCTGGGTGAGTCCCCAGTTATGGGGAAGTGAGTGCCTCCTCATTGGCTGATGGATTGTTTTGGGTTAGCTGAGCACCTGGCTAAGGCTGACCCAGCAGGTTGAAAGCCGTCAGTACTTCAGCTGACAAAGGCTCAGAGTTGAAATGTCCCAGTGGCCTGCAGCTGGGTCGAGGGGCAGGACGGGGCTGCCATGTTCATTGTCTGAATTCGAGAACACAGATGCTGGGGAGGGGGCAGGTTTTTTGTCCTGCTTCACACATACAGAGATCTCTGTGTAGATCATTTTAGCAGTCAGCTAAGAGGTGTCGTCTTGTCTTGGGGAGGTGATGCAGGGTTGGAGATGTAATCACTGGCAAGTAGGTTTAAGTCCCACAGGGAAAGTGCGAAGGGTTGAAGGGTGCTGAGAACAGAACCTGAGTCCTTTGCAATCCTCTCCCTGGTCAGAGTGTCTGCACTGAGGCAGCCCTGAATCAGGGCCTCTGATGCCCACAGCACTGGGGCAATCCCTGCCCGTGAGGAGCTGGCGGTCCAGTTGGGAAGAGGAGTTCTGCACACAAGAGGCAGTTGTAGCACTACCTGGAGTGAAGAACTTCAGCAGAGGAGAGGGACAGACAAGTGTTTGGGGAGACCAAAGGATGGAGGGAAGGCTTGTACCAGGAGGGATCCCAGACGGGTTTTCATGGGGCCATGAGCCCTGCGTGGGGATTGTGAGCAGGTGGGTTATCTGCAGGGATACAAACTGGGAGGGAAGGCGTCCCCAACAGCCTCCCACATGGGATTTAAAGAGCGGAGACTCCAGCCAGTCGGAGTGTAAGGTCAGTGGAAGGGCCCCAAGGAGGGTTCACGCTGGAAAGGCAGGCCCAGCGCTGACTGGAGGGAGCACCAACAGCCTGGCTAAGAGGCAGGCCCCTGCCTGGCATTTTAGGTTCAGGAAGGGAATGACGTATCGCATGGTGGGTGAGGAAGAACAATCTGGTAGCACAAACTGGAGATATCGGACAAGGGAGAATAGCTGGGGAGTTATCCCAGGGATGAAGTGGTGAGAACCCTCAGTGACGGTGGAGGTAAATTAGTGAGAGAAGCTAATGTTCCAGGTAATGGCCAGGTAATTGTTTAAAGGCTTTTCATGGAAGTGTGGAGGGTCAGCAAAGCACTGCCTACCCTGCCAGGAGCAGTGCCCAGGAAGGACCCATAGACAGACTGTGAATGAACCCAAGGACTTGTGCAAAGAAACATGGTTAGTAACCGGAGGGAAGGAAGGTGGGGGTGGGGGTGAGGGTTAATCATTACTCAGGAGGGGTCATTAAAGAACCCGTGGCATAATGCTGTTATGAAATAGGATGCTAGAGAGGAAAAGAATGAGGCAGATCTACACACCCTGACTTGGAGTTTTTTCCTTGCATTTTGTAAAGTGAAAAAACAAGTTCCACACCAGTGCATTAGAATGATGCCATTCTGCAAACAATAAGTACTTCACATTATATGTGAGCATGCAAATGCATTTTTAAAAAGGTCTAGAAAGACGCACAGCCATTGATTGACAAGGGTTATCCGCACGGAAGGAAGGACAGTTATAGCATGGGTATGAGGAGTGCCTACACTCAGCTTTGTTGTCGTCGGGGGAGCAGTGGTGGCCGGCAATGCATGGCCAGGAGTGGGGGGAGATGAGAATAACCCCTGTTGCAGGGATTCTCAAACCCATGTGCCTCAGAATGACTGAGAGGCTGGTTAACATGTAGCTCCCTAGGCCCCTCCCAGCCATACTGAAGTAGGATGTCAGGACAAGGCCCATGATCCTGACACCAATGGTCCTCAAAGCACTCCTGTGGCAACTGCATAAAACTGGCCTCCCTCCCTTAGCTCAGCGGACAGGCACAGCCACCAGCCCTGGCAGGGACACTTCCCCTTCAGAGGTGGGAGGGCTGGGGGAGTGCTGTGTGGGGCAGCCGTCCCTTTGGAGTACATGCCTCCGTGGGGCACATACCATCCTCAACCACCACTGCTCGTCACTCGGCTGGGAGCTCAGTGCTTGGAGCTTGGTGCCACTGTCTCCTCCGGGACCTTCATTATTGATGGCCAAGGTAACCATGCAAGCTTCCTTGAGCGGTTTTTTTAAACAGACCTGAGCTACCCGAATTATCCTCCCCAAATTCATTTTGAATTCAAAGCAAGTAGGGGAAACTGGTATTAAATATTTAATTGCTGCCCATTAAGGCTAGAATATTGGTTTTAGTTCAAATGTATGATATGGTTGTAGTTTTTACAGATGCACATACCGTATTTGCCGGCGTATAAGACAATTTTTTGGCCCTGAAAAATATGCCTCCAAGTGGGGGGTCGTCTTATACGCCAGGTACACTTCAGATAGACTGCCCATATAACAAACTCTGTATTTTGAGTGGAAATGTTAGGGGGTCGTCTTATACGCCCAGTCGTCTTATACGCCGGCAAATACGGTATATTGTGTCTAGACCATTGGTTCATTTTATGTAACAAAATGCTGAGTATATTCGTGCCCATTTTATAGGAGCATAACCTGAGTACTGTTAAGTGGAGACACACAGTATTGCATTTATGACATCATTGGTGGTATCAGTGATAAATTTGCTGTTGAGTGACCACCGATCAGACCGATATCACCAATTACAACCCTGGGCCTCTCGGAAAATGTGGGCTGCTTTACAACAAACCATTTTATGAGACAGTTTTCAGGTACCTGGTGAGGCAACGTGGAGTCTGTACATTTACGAGGTAAGGGGTGGGAGGTGGAACCTCCCCTTGCCTTATGAGGCAAAGTTCAGGAGCAAGCTTCTGTGGCTTAAACGTGAGTTGAGAGATCCGCTGTGGAACCCATAGGGTTGTGAGTGATAGATGTAGGCAGGCAGGGGAGGGACACACAGGTTTCCTCTTGCTCTTTTGTTCAGCCTCCAGAAGCCTTTGACCTGGGCCTCTGCCTTCTCACAGTGACTCTTCCCACCAGCGATGAGGAGAAAGAGAATTTCTGGTCGTCTGCAATCAACAAAGCTGATTCGAGTCAGCCTGGGTTCAGTGGTGAAAACTGAGCCAGCCAGAACTGGCCCTGCTTCCGGAACAGCCTTCGCTTCCAGGAAATCAGTTTTGTGTAACTTAACATTTTGTAAATGGATGAAGTAGGCCCTACTCTGTTTTAGGAACACAAGAGCTGGAAGAGAGAGTGTAGATATCTGAGGTCCAACATCCTCCTTTGAACTTTAAAAAGCAACAATATCAACAAGCAAGTGACAAACAAAACTAATCATTCCTGACAACACGCTGTGTACCAGGCCCACACGAAGGTCGTTGTACAGGCATTGCCTCATTTGACCCTCCAAACAGCCTCACGAAGAGATGCTATGATTACCCCATTTCCAGACGAGGAGAGTGAGGCCAGTGAAGCTGAGTGACTTGCCCATGGCCACCCAAGCCTGAAAGTGGCTCAACTTTGAACTCAGTCTCCTTGGTTCAAGCACAGGTTTTCAATCTTTTGCTCTGGGAACTCCCTGTTGTTGAATGGGGGCATGGAGCCTTCAATTCTAGAGATCCAAACCTCGGGAGGTGAAGAAGGGCAGGAGGCATGGGGGCGGTCCAGAGAGAAAGTTCAGACACAGCCACAAATTTATTCGCCACTTTTGCCAGAATGGATTTCCATCCTGCGGTCAGATCTGTCCTCTGGCCCCTAAGTCTGAGAGCAGTTCCCACACCACCGGAGACTTCTTGGTTGTGAAGTACAGATTCTTGAATGGCCACAAAGTAGCTTTTCCTCAATATTTCAGAAGGGGTTCTTTCCCCCAGCGTGGCTTGAAGGTTGGCCACAGGTGGGACCTACGCCTTTATGTCGGCCTTCTGATGTTCATCATAAAGCCTACCCTTGTCACAACGGACACACCCTTATCAAACCTGCAAGAATCAATCCTAATGGGTTGTCAGAAAAGTCATGATGCATTTTTGCAATGAAAAACATAGAAAAAAATACGTCATGACTTTTCCAACAACCCAATAGTAAATTGAGGTTCAGAGAAGCCAAGAAGCCTGCCCAGAGGCACACGGTGGAGTCCAGGCTGAGACCCAGCTCTGCTGAGACCCAGCCCAGCTGAGACCCAGCCCAGTGTTTCTCTTAATGCTCATGTCGAGTGGTATCCGCTTGCTGCTTCCATTTGAGGTCTTTCCACCTGGTGTTTTGGGGAAAGCCCCCAATGGCTCACAGGCGCTCTGATCCACTATGTAATTAATTATTGGACTTCATTTTTGTTTCAGTTTATTGGGTTTCCCCCTCCCTATTTCCACCTTGGCCCGGGAGGTCAGTGGTTGCCAGGGGTAATGGTGGGGAAAGTATCACTACCAAGGCGCAGCATGAGTTTTGAGGGTGATGGAGCTGTCCTGTATCCTGATTATTGTGGTGGGTACATAAATATGCACGTGTTAAGACTCATGGAACTGTACACCAAAATTAAAATTAAAAACAAAAAGGAAAGGAGCCACCTCTGCTGGAACACATCTAGCTCTGACAGTACTAGGAAGAGGGACTTCACATGGGGGAGGGTAGTGCTGGCGCCCATCCTGGCAGACCACGCTTTTCTGCTCTCCGGACCAGCAGGACAGAGCCCTGCTTTGAGCTCCAACCTGTTGTGTTGGTCCATCAGGTGGCACTGCCTGAGGAATGTCCACTCTGCTGATATTCTACCTCCCCACTCCCCATGGAGTTGCACTGGTGGGGGCAGCAGGCTCCAAAGCTTTCTATGGACCCCTTTGGGAGTGGCCAAGAGGCTCCAAGGTTCTTTTTCCTCCGGATGCTGGGGAGAAGCTGGATGGCTGTGGGCTACAGAGGTGGGACCTGCACCTGATGGTTCCTCTGAGCTATGCTTCACTTCCCGGAGTCCTGGAGAAAGGAAGCCCATTCTCCACACCCATCCCCACAAATCATACACATACTGAGAGAGACCAACTCCCCGACATTCCACTTGCTACTGGAAAAGTTCCCTGGAATTGAATTAGCCTGAATTGGCCAACTGAGCCAGGAGCCCGGGACATGCAAGCATGGTTGACCCAAGGATGCAGAGAAGAACTCCTAGGGTGGTGACACCAATGTTGGCAGTGCCCTCTGGCCCTGTCTGGGCTGGGACACATTTCTGAGGCTGGACCTCTGTGGATGACCCATGTACCACAGAGCCATATCAGGAGGCACAAGAAGAGGTGATGGCTTTAACCGGTTGTGGTTCATAAAGGGGGTTCCTGAGTGGCAGCTCGTGACATGAGTGACTGGCCAGGCCTGGGCACCAGGCCAGGAGATCCCAGGCAGGACTGGGGCTGCCAGCCTCAACTGCCAGTACTTTTCCTCACTTACTCATCAGACTCGAAAACAACCCCACCCACTTGCGGTGAACGCTGCTCTGCCTTTTTCACCTTTGGGCTATCATTCTGAGGAAGAAGTATCAGCCTGGGAGGAAAGTTTTGGCCAAGTTCAAAGGGAAGGGCTTGGGGAATGGAAAGTCCTTTGAAACCTCACTTGGATGGTGACAGCCTGACCCAGATTTTCCCTTTTCAAAAGTATGCTCAGAGCTCAAAGGCCCGGGTGTCATGAAGATATGGGCGTGACAGAGTCACGGGGAAAACAAACCAACTAAAGCACAGCTGCAGCCTCCCTCAGAGAAACCTCAGCCTGAGTGTCGGGCCAGACTCCAGGGGGCAGCCTGGCTGTGGGCACTTCCCCCCCGGGGGGGGGGCCTCTGGGGACGCCTGCAGAGGGTGAGGCTTGAGTCTACCTCATTGTCTCACCTGGGTCAGCTTCTTTCTGGACCTGAGGCCCCTGTCCCTTTTCCCCATTTCCCAGGTATCTTAGTTCCCCCAGCCAGAGACACTGAGACCCAGGAGGTGACCCTGGAAACGCTGCTTTGGGAGTGGGAAAGAGACATGGACGGAAGGAGGGGTTACTGTGTGAGTTACTTCTGTGGGCGTCTGGAGTTGAATTCTGCAGGGATATAGTGTAAAACAGGCAACTCAGAGTTAGCCCACCTGGGAGCAAGGGAATTGAGGTACTTATACCCCATCAGGCACCGGCGAAGGCCACTAATGCCATCGCTCCCTGTACTCAGGCAGAGCAGGCTGTGGGGCTGGCAGTGGGAGGTCTGGTCGCCAGCTCTGAGGTGGTCAAGACTGAGAGACAATGGCCCAGCACAGTGTGGCTGCTCCACTGGGCTCCATTTCTGCCCCAGGTCTAGCAGGCAGGTGCTTCCCAGACTCAACACTCCTACAGCGATGTAGCTAGTGAAACTGGGCTGTGCAGAGTTTCATATGTGCCCTACCCCTACCCCTTTACC
>NW_017731378.1:837237-852570 GCF_001890085.2 Hipposideros armiger
CCCTACACCCCACCCCACCACCACCCCTTCACCCCACCATCCCTCCACACCTCCACCCCTCCACCCCTCCACACCAATGTATCGCAGACATCTCTTTGACAGGAAAGGACCTCTTACCCTTTCTCCCTCCAGCACACTGAGTCAGTTTGACCCAGCAAGGACAGCCTGGTGGAGGCGGAAGCAGTGCCCCCTGGAAGTCAGTTCTAGGGTGAAGCCATTCCTGGAGTGGGGGGGGGTTGCTTTTTTCCCTCCGCAATCTACATTGAGAAGTTAGTTTCTCACAGTTCGTTGCCCTTTTCTCCCTAGAAAGGAAAGCTGGTGAGAAAATGCTGAGGCTGAAAGTGATGAGCCTGCAAGCCAGCCTTTTCCTGGTTTCCTGTACCCAGAGTGGGGTTGCCCAGCCCTGAATTACTAGGGCACCAGCTGGGAGGCCACTGCCATTCCAAGTTGTTTTCACCCCAAACCCATCTACCAGGGCCCTTGCTGTTCCATGGGTCCCAAAGCACCACATCAAAGCAAACTGTAGCTTAGTGGTTACACTGTACCCCTGGGCCTCCTTAATTCTCCCCCACCTGCTGTGGACCCTGTGGCTGCTGAACAGACTGCCAGATATGGCCTCTCAGCCCAAACCCATTCTTCTGTGTGAGGCTTTGTGGTGTCTGGGCCGGGACTCGGCAAACCACCAGTTCCCTTTGCCAGCTGGTCCCCAGTAAGTTTTGCCTTGGGGAGGCCAGACAGAGACAAAAAGGTCAGAGGAGAGGGGAGTTGGGACTTGTTCCTTCTAGATTTTCTTCTTGTTCTGTCAACCTCACCCCAAGGATGACGCTTGATCCTGGCAGCAGAAGTCAGTCCCAGTGTCTAGCTTTAATTGCACACGTCTGGAAGCAGCCTCACTGTGCCATGTGTCTACTCAGATACACCAGAGGGGCAGCACCCACTCCTCAGAAGCCCCGGTCCCAGCTCCTCTCCCTGCAATCTCCCCTCCAGGTTCTGGATTCTGACAACCCCAGCTCTCCCTTTTTTTCCTGCCCTGGGACCAGCAGTTGTTTTTGCACTGTTCACTCTGTATTCTCAATGAGTCCCCCAACCTCCCCTCCTTTTTTTTTTTTTTTTTCAGTCATCCAATACCCATATAACCAATTCTGTAGATTAAATTCTCTCTGTTAAAATAACTGCTGTGGTTTCTGTTTTCCCGACCAGACACTGACAGCTACAGACCCCACGGCTACCAGACAGACTGCACAAGGAAGCTGTAATTCACCATCTGGTTTTTATCCATCACAGGGGCGGGTGGCTGCCAGATCACCCAGTTACCACGCTGCATGGAGGCCATTCCAGCCCAAAGCAAAACAACCTGATACCTTGGTCAGCCTGTGTGACCTGATCATGAGCAGAATTGTGGTTTTCCATCTGTCTTTCAAAGCAGTGAGACTTCTTTGCAGGGTCCCTTAAGATCCCTGGAAGAGAGGTGAGAGGGGGAGGAAGACCATGATGGGAGTGTGGGTCTGGCCTCAGGATTCCTTATGCTTGCAGACCACCCCTGCTCCCCAGATGGCTCTGACACCCCTCCAGGCTCCCAACTTCCATGGCTTCCTCCCAGGTTGCCTCCCTCCCTTGATGCCCAACTCTTTCCCCGGGTTGGTCATCAGGGGATGGTCCCCTCAGTGTGGTGAATATGAGCATGGAGGACCCAGACAGGGAATGAGGAGGAGATCCCAGCACACATGGCAGCTAGCGCTGAGCTTTCCCCAGACTGTAGCAGCGCCATCACAGCCTTGGAGTTGGAAGAGAACCCAGAGACCAACTGCTCTCACCCTGCCGTTTTACTGATGGATAAACCAAGACCCGCAGAGGTTAGGCAAGTTATCCAAGGTCACAATGCTCGTTCGAGGCAAGTCCAGGCTAAGGCCAAATTCTCTGTCCCTGGAGAGCTCTGAGCTCTTCCCCCGAGGCACGCTGAGATTACTCTGTTTACAAGCCTGCAGGTCAGCTGAGGTCACTCCTTAGCGTTTTTTCTGTCTAGTTCTCTGTTTCCCTGAGTTTTCTCTGAGCTTCTCTGTCCTCCAAGCTTTCTTACTCAATATTTTTGGTCTAGCTCCCCTGATTCTCTGCCGGTCCTAACTGCCATCTCTTATCCTTCCCCAAAACCTCCCTGCCCCTCTTAGGGGGGCTGAGGGCTCTCACTTTCTCATTACCAATTAACCCTTAGCAATTAGTCCTGGCTGTTGGGTTATGTAAACAGTGGCTCCATGCAGAGTATAACCCTATCATCACAGACATGTCCCTGCCCCATGGCCCCGCAGGCATTGATTTAGCTCTTTCACTAAAGTAATGTTTTTCTCAAATTGCAGGCTTTTGGGTACTATACTTCTGAGGGTTCCTGGGAAGATGGGGCAACACCCTTAAGAGTCCAGACAATCCTTCTGTGAATCAGCCTGGAGTGCCCCCCAAGGCATTGTGTTCTGGTGAGCTTGCCAATACAGAAGAAGGGAATGCTATCATTTCCCTTTGATAAGCAATGCAGAGGCAGTTCTTAGAAATCACTAAAGTCTTTACCCTCAGGCACAGTATGATAAATCCTCAACTTATGTTTGTGCTTGGAGACTGCTTACCCTAGTTCAGGGCTCTCAAGTCTAATATAAATTCAAATCATAGAGGAAGCTGTTTAAAAATAAGTTCCTGGGCTGGCTGAGTGGTGCGTTGGTTCAGAGTTGGCTTAGGACACCAGCTCTGAGAAGCAGGGCCCCGGTTTGGATCCCACATGAGGGCCAGTGACGCTGCACCCTCTACAGCTAAGATGGTGAACAACAGCTCAACCTGGAGGTGTGCTGCCATGAGTCACCGGCGACGGCGTAGGCTGCAGCCCCTGCTGCAGTGGGCTGCCATGAGCTATGTGAGTGGCTGACAGCCTCAAGCGTGAGTGGCTGGCAGCCGGTGTGAGCTGCCATGAGCCTCCGTGTGCGGCCATCCAATGGCCGGAGAGCGACTACCTCACCTGGGAAGAATGCAATGATAATACAAACATGGGCCAGTGAAGCAATGTCCTCCACAACTAGACAGAAGAACAAAAGGATGGCAGCTTGTCTGTCCCCTTTCCTGATTCCCCAACGCTGTTCCCCTCCCCCAATTCCCCAATAAAATCTTAAAAAAGAAAGTTCCTGTTCCCACCACTGAACTTTCAAAATAATCCCTGAAAGCGGGGGTTGTCTAAGGATTTTAGACATTCTCTAAATGATTCTGATGTCCAGTCAAGTTCAGAAGCACCGTCTAAGAGGCTGCTGCAAGGGTGTTAGGACTTACGGGTAGGAAGAAAGGATGCAGAGAAGGGTCCGAAGAGCTTGGAGAGGGAGCTTATGCAGTTAAGCCCTTTGAGGCTGAACATTTACCCTGGAACGGGCTGTGTAAAGACAGATACTAAGCTCAGCCTCCTATGTACTGCTCCTCAGTCCTTCTTAGCCAGGAGTGTCTCCTTCAGGGTTATACTACCTCTGGTACACAGACTAGGAAACCAGGAGGCCCAGTTACTCTGGCATCTTTTCTTGCCAGGGACACAGGATGCTTCTGGGACTGGGAATGTCTTTGGGGGGGGTTCTATGCAAATGTTCTGCAATGCTTCCCACCAAGATCCCCACAGTGAAAGTTACCGAATGGCATTGGTAGGTCCCACTTTGACAAGAACCATTAGCTTTTCATTCTCCATGAATCTGAGGACAAGAACAACACATTTTAAAACTATAAACTGAAGTGCCTTTTCCCATGTCTATATCTCTATCTATATCTATCTATCTATCTATCTATCTATCTATCTATCTATCATCTATCATTTAATCTATGGTATAATTTAACAACTTTTATGCAACAACCAGCAACTGAAAGTGATTTGTACTGGAAATCCAAGTGATTCTATTGGCTATATGTTCACTCGTCCCCCCAGGAATGGCTCTCCCAGACCAGTAGCCACATTCCTGTTGGGTGACCTGCCCCCAGTCTGGCTTGTTTGTGTCAGGGGTCATTCCAAACAGGCCCTATCAGATTTTCTCTTCTGATCAACTGGACTTGGGACTGAGAAAATGGAGCCAGTCTGGTTTAGTACCTGTTCTACACCTACAATCTTAATACTCATGAACTACCGAGGGCGTATTCTGCCAAGTGAAAGGATAGAGACAACTGACCTCCAGATGGGCTACAGAGACATCCTAAAAGGGAGGAGATGGGAGGTGATGAGGGTGCTGGTGAGCTCACTGCTCCTAGTTTACATCCCTACTGAGCTGCGATACACGCAGGCTCTTGGCTTCCGTTAGACACCACCATGACCTTGTAATGCAAATCATTTTTGTCATAAGCTCATGCCCCTTTTCTGTTCTTTGTGAACACTGAGTTCTAACGCATGAGCAGAAAGGGGTCACCAGTCCAGGGATTGGCAGGTTGGTAGAGCAGCCTAGGCACAACACTGAAGCTAGCATGCGTGATAATGTAGGCATTTATTATCGAGCATCTACTGTATGCCAGACACAAAACAAGTGTTTTATATTGGCCAGCTTTTAAAATCTGTACAACAACCTTAAAAGGCAAATGTTATTATCTCATCTTACAGGAAAGGGGGGTGAGGATCAGGAGAAGAGATAACTTTCCCAACTCATGTAATGAGCGGTAGGACTGAGATTGAAACTCACATTTGTGTGACTTGAAAATCTAGCCTCTTTCAACTGCACAATGCTACTTTTTCGTGTAGTGTAAGACCGAACAGCTGGCAGGCTGTTCATATTAGGTGTAGTTGGTTTCTGGAGGGCAAAATCTGGGAAGACCGAGGTGGCCGACCCTGCTCAAGGCTTGAGAGTCCCCTAGGTCACAAAGAATTTCAAGCAGAGGTGTCAGGACCCTGGAGAGCTCCCAAGGAGCCATAAAGACTATAAACCCTCCTGCAAGATAGCTAAGCCCTTCTTGAACCTCTGGAGGCAGAAGGCTGTTCACTGGCATATGCAGGAGGGTTTCTTTCCTGGGGCCCTGGGGATTATCCTGGGCCATCCCATGCCCTTTCCTTCCTCACCATCAGTTTTTCTCTGCATTTAGGAGAGAATGCTGACTTAGGGTGCCCATGTCCCCATGTCCAAAGGGTTGATAATAACTTGAAACAATCTCTTTCAAGCCAGTCCACCTTTTCATAAATGAAGTGACTGGCAAATATGATCTGTTAATCATGCCACGCCTCCTTGGGCCATGTAAAACCAAATTGGCTGCTTTGCATAATAAAAGGTTTAAGTTATGGGCCCTGCTGGGAACAAATAGAGCTTGATTATTCAGGCTCAAAGTTTATAGCTGAATGCTTTGCATCCCCCTTTCACATTTGCCTCATCATCATGTGTCTGCCCTCAACTATGGCTGTTTATTTTTAATCCACATTTCCCCAAAATAGATATTAATAATTTTCCTGCAGCTTCTCTGGCAGTACCTTCTGCATCGACCAGCAGCAACAATATTTCTTTGACCATATGCATCTGGGGTTTTCTTTGACACTGTAAATGGATCTTTTGCTTGGTATTTAAGTTGGCTCTTTGTGGGAAGCATTGGCTAGTTCAGAACTTCCTTAATAAGTTCTTCATGACTACATTTGCAATGACGTTAATGAAATCATTCTGAATATCAGTGGGCAGATAATGAAGCCAGAGGCAGTGACCAAGGTGAGGGCCCAGATGGAGGGACGGGTGGGGTGATGGGGAGCGGGAAATTAAGCTGTCTTTCTGGCTCCTAAAGGAAAGTGAAAATGAATTAAAACCCCCCAGGGTCTAACTTTTCTCTTCTCCCCCCATTTTGAGATATTTTGGTGGGGACTATCCAGGAGTTTAATAGTTTTGTCAGCCTGTGTAGAAGAATGAGACCCAGGAGTCTGTTCTCCCAGCCCTCCCCTCTCCCTTTAGAGAAATTAGCTAGGGTTTTCCTTTCCCAGCTTAGATGGAGACCTTGGAGGGAGGGTTACAATGCTTTCTGGTTGCATTTGGCCTTGTGTCCCTATTTCTTGCTATCCCTATAGACCCCCATGATGGCCTGCATCTCTATACCCTGCCACCCCATGGGCACCCTAGCTACACTGCCAGGAGCAGCTCCCAGCCTTCTGCCCAGCTCTTACCCTTCCAAGCAGTTGTTGGCTTCTATCTCTGCCCTGGGACCTCTGGCCACTTCTTGTGCTGAGGAGGACGGAGGAGGCACTTAGATCCTAGCACAGGGCCTCCCGGAGTGCATGGGTCACCATGGGCTACCATGGGATGTCCATCCCAGGCTGGGCCAAGTGTTCAGGGAAGAGGAGAATCAAAGGCCTCGACAGGCTGCCACACACCACCGTGCAGGCGACGTGTCACACAACAGGAGGCCCTGTTCCTATCGTATACATTGCAGATCTGTACATGAATTACGACAGCTTTCTGGCAATCAGCTATCTTGTACTAACTTAATCAAATATTACAACATTTTTTCAACAATTGGAAATAAAATGGGCTAAGGAAAGGGAAACTTTTTCTACTTGATCTTACACAAAGATGCTGTGTAGGCTGGAGTGGCCCTCTATTTAGAAGACCCATACATTTTGAGGGACTTTCTGCATCACACATATAGTACCTCTCACTCTACAGGTTGTGCCCGGCCCCAGAAATGTGGGACTAAATTGGTTTCCAGACCTTCAGTTTAGAGTAGGAAGAGTGGGAGCCGTACAATGGGCTGCTTGCTTGACTGGTTGAACCTCAGGTCATCATCTATAGACTCTGATGGCTGTAAAACCCAAAGACCTTAACCTCCCAGGGGCGTTGGGAGGCACAGGCATGGACATGATGCACACGTGCTTTGAAATCCGGGATTCGGTGTTGTTTAAAAACTCTGACCCCATAATAAACACAGGGCCGAAGCCGGGGCCAGGTTGTTCCCCACCCTACAAATAGCAGTTTTGTTTCATTCTTCTACACATTCCAGAGCTGCTGGAATAACAGTCTGCTCTTCAGAAGGGCCATTCAATCGCTGTGGCCCTGCCTGGCCCCTCTGGCTCTTCTCGTAAGAAAACAAACAGAAAGGCGATGCTGGCAGTAAACAGAGTGGGACCTGAGGCCAACCAGCTGGCAGGAGAGGGGCGCTGGCCCAACCAGGTGTGGAACTGTCACTCTGGGCAACAGATGACCTGGATGAGCCGCCCAACCGGCAAGTCCCCCAGGGAGGGCATTGCGAGGGCAGGTGCTGTGGCGTTGCCCCACTAGGGACTCAGAGTGCCTTCCTTCTCTGGGCCTTAACTTAGTTCCCCAGCTGTCCAGTGGAGGGTTTGGAAGAGATGGTCTCTGAGGTCCTTGCCAACTCCAGTAGGTGTGGTTCTGGGCAGCTCACTTCCCGACATGTCCTGTAGGTGCTAGGTAAGGGGACGGTTCACATGTGGGTTTGTGTGCATCTTGGCCCTATCCCTGGAGCTCTCAGGCCACCCCCAGGCAGTTGGTTTGGA
This sequence comes from Hipposideros armiger, assembly GCF_001890085.2. Classification (NCBI taxonomy): domain Eukaryota; kingdom Metazoa; phylum Chordata; class Mammalia; order Chiroptera; family Hipposideridae; genus Hipposideros; species Hipposideros armiger. The sequence goes on from NW_017731378.1 coordinate 844,709, forward strand.
AGAAACTGCATTCCTCTCCCATCTGGGAGCCGTGCAGGCCTCAGCCTGGCTCTGCAGCCCCAGCTCCCAGACAGCTGGTTCTCCAGCTGGAGCAGGCTAAGGTGCCAGAGCAGCAGAACCACTCATGCAATTGATTCCTGAGAGAGGCATGAAGTTATATGTTTCTCTCTCCACCCCACCCCACCCCCGCCCCCTGCAAGGGAAGCTGTTTCCTGCAGCCAAACATCTCAGCTCAGGGGAGTACAAAGCTGATAAAAATAGATTTTAGCCAGAGCGGCAGATATGGAAGGAGGGGACAGAGGCTTAGACCCTCTCCTTCCTGATAATTCAGCACAGGCCATGTGCACCACCCTGGGGGAGGGGACAACGGTTCTTGGGGCAGTTGCTTCCTGCCATCTCCCCTCTCCTGAACCACCCAATGACAGCGTCCTCGACCAGTGTCCTCACTCAGGAAGGGACAGCAAGGGAGGCAAAGCTCTTGTCAGGAGGAAGGTTTCTATCATCCTTTAAATGAATGGGAGCTTGGTTGTCAAGCCGATCACACCTGTCCAGGAATAATAATAGTAATCATGGTTGTAACAGCAATAGTAGCTAACATTTATTGAGTGCGGGCTATATGCTGGGTATTGCTAAGTGTATTATTTCATTGAATCTTCAGAGCAAGAGTGCAAGATAGTTATTATTAGTTCTATTTCCAAGACAAGAAGTGGAAACTCAAAAAGAATGAGTTTGCAGCAAGGCCAGGATGCACACGCAGCCCTGTCCCACCGTAAAGCCCACGTGCTGAGCTGTGGGGCCGTGGGGCATAGATATGCCTGTGGGACTCATGGATCTCAAGCCGCAGGCATGAGAAGTTGACCCATCCGGGGCTCTGGGGAGGAGGACACAGTGATAGGTAGGTGTTGGTGGCTCAGACAGATGTCTAGCACCCGGGAGCACGTCCTGCAAGAAATAATTAAGGGTATAGGCCTGGCAGATGTGCCTCAGCTACTTGGTGTCTGGTGAGCAGGGGAACCTAGGGGAGGAGGTCCATGTCTGGGCATCTGGCGGGAGGGCCAAGCAGGTGAACCAGCAGGCAGGGCTCAGCCCTGGGGACGGAGACCAGGAGAAAGAGGCCCCAGCCGCACACTTAGGAGTGCCTCTGAAGCCTTCAGAAGCTCCTGCAAACTCAAAACCCCAGAGCTGCCAAGTCAGCCACTCTCAGGAGCTGGATTTGCATGAGCACCTTGGGTGTCTCTAATTCAGATGCTCCAGGGACAACACTCTGCCCAGGACAAGTGGTGAGAGCAGCGCAGGCTCTAATCTCAGAGAAAACGAGCTGTGGGTCAGTAACCAAGCCTGGAGCTTGAGCACCAGGACACGCGATGGGGCCGGACACCAGGACAGAGACCCTGGGCCTCCAGGGGAGCCTCCAGTCTGGTGAAGGAGGTCCTCAGATCCTCCATGTGGGGCTGATGGGGAAAAAGGCAGGATTTGGGCTTGAAGCAAGGGGGATGGGAGGGATCTTGTCATTCCCCTGCTTAAAACTTCGTGGGGGCTTCCTACACCTATAAAATAAACTCAGCTCCTCCATGTCTGGTTGAGCCCTTGGCTGTCTCTTGGGCCTCTTCCCCTTCAGCCTCCTTGTTTTTCTGCTCTGCCCACATTGTCCTTCTTTCAATCCCACTGAACATGTACATCCTTTCTCACCTCTGAGCCTTTGAATGCACTGGTCCTTCTGCCCCGATGAACTTCCTCGTGTTTGTGACAGTATTCTTTTCTATCCAGTCCCGACTAAGGGGCCCTGCTGAGAAAGGCTTTGGACACCCTACCTGAGATCGATGCCTGCACCCTCCATCCCCACAGTTATTTGCCATCTCGCCTCTTGTGGCTTTCCCTCACGGCTGTCATCATTGTGACATCTTGCCCCTCATCCACTCCCGATGGACCACCAGCTCCATGAAGTTAGGGGGGCGTGTTGTTCCTGTTTACTTATATATCCCACCACTTCGTTGGCACCTGATTTGTATTTGGGGTGGTGAGGGATGTGGATGCATTCAAGGCTTACGAAAAATCTCTCTGGAAACTTTCTGAAGTGTTTTCTTTATCACTAATTTAATCTCCAGTCATGAGAAAGTAGAATTCAAATCACCTTCTGGTTTTATTGCTGGCGTCTGAGAGAGATGAGGTGAGGAAAAGGATGTATGTTCTCATTGGTGCTTAAACAAGTAAAATAAATAAATACAACACGCAGTGACGGGTTATGCCTCTTCAAGACTTTGCTTGAAATGTTACCTCCCTCACGAAGTCCTTCCTGATCACCGCCTGCCTTACTCAGGCGTGGCTGTCCCTCCCTTGTGTGTTTGCTCGCCTTTGGAATATCTTCCATGGTGCTGATCACATTCTGCTGGGATTGTACTACTATTGTGTGCCTATGCTTTTTTTTTTCTTTGCTTTTATTTTTTTATTTAAAAAAATTTTAATTCGAGTATGGTTGGTATATGTATTATATTAATTATATGTTTCAGGTGTATAATATAGTGACATTTTTATACCTTACAATGCAATCACCCCACTCATTCTAGTAATCACCTGTCGCCATGCAAACTTATCATGATATTATTGAGTATAATACCCTTCACCTTTATCGTCCATCCCCTACCCACCTTCTCCTCTGGCAGCCATCACTATGGTCTCTGTTTCTATGAGTGTTTTTGTTTTGTTTGTTATGGGTTTTTTAGACTCCACATATAAGTGAAACCAAATGGTATATGTCCTTTTCTGTCTGATTTATTTCCATAGCAAAATACCCTCTAGGTCCATCCATGTTGCTGCAAATGGCAGGATTTCATTCTTTTTCATTGCTGCATAATAGTCCATTGTATATATACCTCATCTTTATCCATTTATCTATCAGTGGACACCTAGGTTGCTTCCATAGCTTGGTTATTGTAAATAATACTGCAGTGAACATAAGGGTGCATGTATCTTTTCAAATTAGTGTTTTTGTCTGATAAATACCCAGGAGTGGAATTGCTGGATCATAAGGTGGTTCTATTTTTAATTTTTTGAAGAATCTCTATACTGTTTTCCATAGTGGCTGCACCAAGTTGAGTCCCACCAACAACGCACATGGGTTCCCTTTTCTCTACATCCTCGACAACACATTTTACTTGTTGACTTTTTGATGATAGCCATTCTAACTGGTGTGAGGTGGTATCTCACTGTGGTTTTACTTTGCATTTTTCTGATGGTTAGTGATGTTGAGCATCTTTTCATATGTCTGTTGGCCATCTTTATGTCCTCTTTGGAGAAATGTCTTTCATGTCCTCTTGTGTGCCCATGTCTTATGTGTTGTGTGTGCATGTCTGCATTTATCAAGCTACTTTTGGTTGCAGACAACAGAAACTCAATGCAAACTAGCTTAACCCATGAGGAATGTATTGACTCGTAACTAGGAATAAAGAGGTGTTGCTAGCATTGGAAAAGGCTGGATAGATCCAGGGAAACTATGAGGAGAGCGTCTCTCTCTTTCCCCCTCCCTCCCCATCACTCCCATCTCTTGGCTTTTCTCTCTATACAAGGACCTCATTCTCTTCTGTTGAAGTTTTTCTGTGTGGTAGGGAGTATGACCACTGTCAGCTCCAGGCTTATTACATCATTGGTCACTATCCATGGAGGATAAAACCTCTCTCCTATTGTCCTATATCAAATCCCATGGAAGCACCTTATTGGCCCTGCTTGGGTCACATGCCCAGCCTTTTGACCAATCACTATGAATGGCAGGGGGATTGATGAGGCCTTTGTTACATATCTATCCTTTCTGCCAGGGCACAGGCCGCTGTGATTGGCAACCTCACTAGAATCACATTATTAGAGAGGAGGAGGAGTACTTTGCCAAAAAATAAATAAATAAATAAATAAATAAATAAAGAAGAAGGAAAGAAAAGGGGTGCTGGGAAGATAAGCTTAAAGGAAGTTTACTAAAACATCTCATGATGGCTTTTATTTCTAAAGTGTCTATGCGTTAAACTTGATGTAAGATCTTTTCCATGTGCTGTTTCTAATCCTTTTAATAGCCAGTCAAGGTAGGTATTGTGCACGCTATTTCTAAAGTTTAGGAAACTAAATTCAGAGAGGTTAAGTAACTTGCCTAAGCCACATAACCAGTAAGGGGCTGATCCAGGATTCAGACATAGGTGTATTTTTCTCCAAGGCCCAATCTCGATCCACTACTCCATTATTCGTAGTGATAGATAATCTCACTATTCCCATTTAGGAATTGTGTCAGCCAGGATTGGCATGGTTAAGATACAGTCATAAATAACCCCCAAATCTCAGGGGCTTAACACAGTTTCCTTTCTTGCTCAGCTAACATGTTCCTTATAGGTCAATAGGAGTGCTCATACTTATCATGGTGGCTCAGGGAGCTAGGCTGTTGGAACAGACGCCATTTCAAATGTTTCAAGTCACTGTGCCAGAGGGAAAAGCAGTTTTGAGGAGCCTAGAACCTCCCTTTCTCGACTCATTGGCCAGGAGTTGGCATCCAACCTCATCCAACCACAAAGGCCCTGAAAAATGCAAATTTACCAATGGATCCAGAAAGAGAGAGAGAAAAAAATTAGAGTATAACACGAATGAATTTTTAAAAATTATTTTGTAGTTTTTCTGTGGTATGTAAGAGTGATTTTTAAAGGTAATAATGTAACTTTAGATTGGTGTATTATTAAAGATTATATTATAAAGTTTGTTTTAATCACCTTTTATATCCATAATGTTTAAAGATGAATTTGAGTATTTTCCCTATTGAATAAGTGATATATGCTGCTTACTTTACTTTAATTATGCCAAAAGGCAATTTGATGACAAATTTTCATTTGACATGTTTTATTTGGGGACCAAATATATTTTAAAATGCATGTTGTAATTGTAAGTTGTAGCATAAAAACTATTTTAGTACCTTTTATTCAGAGTTATTAAAATTGTAGTGTTTTGAAAAATCAAGTAGTCTTTTTAATGCAAAGAGTTTTCTTTCTCTGGATATTAAGATCACAGAAAAAGTTTGAAGATGCTATTTGCAAGCACTTCTCAAAAACATATTACGGGAGTGGATTATCTTTATTCTTAGTAGATAAAACCAAATTATCGATAGTTACCAATGTGTGTTTTCCCCTTTTAGCATTGGTCTATAGAGTATTAGGAACATTTTGAGAGTTATTCTGTGGTCTTTATTTTTTTAGTTTTTTTAATTTATGTTCCTCATTAACTTGATATTTCCATCTCAGAGTTTCCTTATGCTTCTTGTCTTAAACCAGTGGTCCATACGAGGTGTAAATTAAGCTGAGTATGACTAAACAGAAAAGGAATTTGATCCTGCCTGATGGTAAAAATCACCAGGATGGTTCTTGGTGATCGGCTGAGTGATGACCCAAGGGGCTCGAGACTCAGTCACACCCATACTTATCTGATCTCAACCTACTCAGGGAGGGCGTGCTCTCCCGGCATGCCTTCAGAGCAGTCACACCACCCTATTTTAAAAAGTAAATATTTTATTGACTTAGAAAAGAAATGGGAGCATAGTCTTATTGCCTTTAAGCTCATGGACCCTTTACACTATCTTCACAAGTCCTTGAGTTCATAAACAACCACTAGGAAATGCTTGACACCAGCTCCCACCAGACTGTGGGTTCTGGGGGGCACATCCTGGGACTGAGTCATCTTTGCATGTTGCAGTGGAGCCAGTCTGGTGTATTTCCCATAGGCTTAAAGGCTTGATGTATGAAGATTGGAAGGAACGAATAAAAAAAAAGGGGGGGGGAAACCATGACCCCTCCTTGAGTACCTTCTGTAGACTTGACAAGGGGTCGCCAGCAATGCCCAGGTCTGCAGCATCACTTACATAGCCAGGGGAGCACTGCAGTAGGGGCACAAGGACGCAGGCAGAAGGATGCATGTGGGGCTGGAAAGAGAGGCAGACGTCCCCCAGTAATGGATGTGTGAACTCCTGGGCTATGCCCTCCCTTGCCATGAAGAGCTGAGATAATGAAGATAAAACAAGTTCAGAGAAGGGCAAGAGAAGCCATCCAGAAGACATGACTTACGGGAGGGAAGTTTAATTGGTTTAGCCTAAAAAGCCCATTACGCTCTCTGGTGGACACGGTCGTACTATAAATATCAGCAAGGTGACAACAGGGAGAGGATGAAATCTGTCTGGCTGGGTACAATGTTAAGATTGGAGGTTTGGATGGAGTGCAGAACCGGCTCGATTTCATCCCACTTTAGGGGCTAGATGGCTTTCTTACACTCAGAATTCTTTGTTCAAACAAAAGCATACATGGAATTCCGTTACGTGAAACAGACAGACAGCTGAGCCTCTCTAGCTACAGTGGAGGAGGGGGTCCAAGGGCCCTCTCTGCCCCAGCCCGGCACAGGTACTCCCACAGGCACCTCCCCAGGCCCCCAGAGCTTTGTTGGAAAACCTGTAGTTTGGGTGCTTTGAAGCCCCTCTTGGTGACACCCCATGCTAGGGAGTGACAGTGTCCCAGAAGGAGCTGGAGAGGCAGTCATGAAAAGACAGGGGGCTGGGATGCAGCTTGACATAAGGCCACTGGGTGGAGTGAGAAAAATAGAGCGAGAGGTGTGTGGTCTGGCAGCAGAGAGAGGCCCTGGGGAGGCTGCAGGTGCCAGCAGTGTCCTCTGTGCACTTTCTTCCAGTAAAGGTGAGCGAGTCATCATCCATCCCTGACCACACTCGAGTCAGTCCATGCACATAAACGTAGGGAAGGCACTGGCCAGTGCATTAGGATTAATGCAGACCGTTCCTCCACTTTTTTCTTCATGTGAACACCTCTATAACTTTGCTATTAATGTCTCCCAATTTGCCAAAGAGGAAATGAGACTCAGAGAGGCCAGTTAACTCACCCAATCTCACACAGCCAGGAAGTAGTTCAGCTGGCAATCCAGCCCAGGCCTGACTGGCATAGTCTAGTTCTCATCATGGTGTTTGTCCTCAAAGGGCAGTGCTGGCCTTGCTCTGCCTCCTTCTGCCCTCTCCTCTCCCCCGTCTCCTTCCCATGCCGCACCCCACCCAGACTCCAGGCCAGCAAGGGCTCCCATGGCCCCCTGCTGCAGGCCAGGCCAGCACACCGCAGAGGCTGAGCCTGCAGCCCCATAACCAGCCCTCTCCTGCCCTCTAATGGCCAGCCCTGAACCAGCCTCTGCTACAGGGCTCCCCGGGGCCTCCTGGGCCTTTGAGTGCTGGACTCTTCAATGACAGAGGCAGGGATGTCCAGGACCCCGGCTCTTAGAGAGAGACAGAGGGCTCAAATCCACCCACAGAGGGGGAGCTGGGCAGAACCTTCCCCAAGGAACCACCCTGGGGCAACCTTGGACCCTCTTCACCCCACACCCTCAACAGAGACAGCTCCATGGGTCACCCTCTGCTCAGAAACACAGCTCTCTGCTGCCTGGAAATCCAAGAAAGACACGCAGTGATGGGGGGAGCATTTCTAAGCTCTCCTCCCCTCTGTCTCCTTCCTCCCAATTCCCCTCCTCGTCCTCTGTGCCCCATTTAACCTCCTGGACTTGACTGTCCCCAGATCTCTGCTCAGTTAGTCCCTTTACTTGCAAATACTGGTTCTTGCCACCAGCATCTCCAATCCTCCCTGGGAAATCCTGTTTTCAGCGCCCTCCCCAAACAGTGGACATGCGTTCTCCTCCCCTCCCCGCCTCCCTTATGAGACACACCTGGAGCCCTACCACTCACTCCAGATGTATAATTCCTAAGCAGGAGCCCCAGTGCCCCTGAAACTTCGTTCTTGGTTTTCATCATTAAATAATCATTTTCTTCTGTTGCTGCCTCGTCCTTATAATCATAATTTACT